>NC_139514.1:747786-860366 GCF_947247035.1 Vipera ursinii | reverse complement strand
GGTTTCCTCAATGCCGTGAAGCTGGTTAGATAGTGTCATCGACATGATGAATATGAATTTGGTCCAACTCCAGGAGACAGTGGAGACGGGGGGGGGGGGGGGGCTGGTGTGCTGTGGTCCATGGGGGGCTACAAAGTTAAGACACAATTTAGCAACAGAACAACAAGGAATCAAAATCTTGAACCAGAAAAGAGTGGAACAGAATAACAGTGTTGGAAGGGACCTTGGAGGTCTTCTAGTCCAACCCCCTGCTGAAGGAGCAGACCCCAAACTATTTCAGACAAATGGCTGTCCAGTCTCTTCTTAAAGACTTCCAGTGTTGGAGCATTCACCACTTCTGGAGGCAAGGAGTTGCACTGGTTAGTTGTTCTAACTGTCAAGAAGTTTCTCCTTAGTTCTAGGTTGCTTCTCTCCTTGATGAGTTTCCATCCGTTGCTTCTTCTCCTGCCTTCGGGTGCTTTGGAGAATAGCTTGACTCCCTCCTCTTTGGGGCAGCCCCTGAGATACTGGAAGACAGCTATCATGTCACCCACTAGTTCTTTTCTTCATTAGGCTAAATATACCTAATTCATGTAGGTAAACCCCACTTCTCTGTTGCTCGCAGTGATCTCCTCTATGCTCTCCCAGGATCCTCTGGTGATATGCAAATGTTCCCAGTAAGGCCAATGATCTGTTGTTCTCCCTCTCCATTTTCTTTTGCCTTTGCAGAGAAAACCTGCAAGACGCAGAGATGCCCCTTCAGATCAGGTGAGAAAAGGCAACCTCCGTTCCGAGCCTCTGTGTCCCAGGGCACTGCGCTGATTTTGGTTTCGGAGTGAGCCGGTCACCGGCAGCTTCCCTGTCCAGTTGGCCATCAGCCACAGAGAACATCTGTATCATCAGGCACTGCAGTGGGAAAGGGGTGGATGAACTTCAGGACCCCGCCTGGGCGGGGGGCAGGTGGTCTGTCTCCCACATTTCCCTTCAAACCAGGTGGACAAAGGAGCATCTGGGGAGAAGCGGGCAGAGGGGGAAGGCAGACTGATGGGATGGTGAGGCCAGCCAAGTCCTGAGAACTGAAATGGATTCTTGTTTCAAGGGGAACAGAGGAGAGAAAGTGACTGAAACTGACTAGGACAGCAGACTGGCACAAAGCTATAAGGCGCTCCTCCTTCTGACTCTTACCCCTGGCTGGAAGCCTGGGGAGGGAGGAAGGGGGCAGCCGGACCCAGGAGAGGCCAGGTCTGGGGGAGAAGGGCCCAATCCCTGACCGTAAGGGTGGGGAAGAGTCTGGCCATCTTCACGCCTTCCCCATCTTCGTACTCCTTAAAGCTGGGGTGAAACAGAGTAGATTTCACACACACACACACACACACACACACACACACACACACACACACACCGGAGGCTGTCCTTGGATGATGGTGGAACTGGAGGCCGAGGTTGCTTGGGATGGAGGTCCTGCAAAGTGGGGGGGTCTTCATCCTCTCTTCTTGGGCAGGGATGCCAAGAGGGCGGTGGGCGGGTGGCATCGTCTGGACAGGAGCCAACCCGTCTCCCTTCCTCTGCGCAGGTGGGGGCTGGAGCCCCTTCTCCGCTGAAGGCCGAGCCCCGCTCCTCCTCTGGGGCCCTCTCCTTGCTGTGGGGCTCCTTGGACCTCCCGTGATGTAGCCCCAGCCTTTCCCGCGGTTGCCTCTCCAGAAGCAGCCACAGAAGACGAGGCCGCTTGGCGTGGTGTCCGTGAGCAATTCGTTGCTTGATTTGACTCACCGTTTCAGTCAGGTGTGCCCAACCTTGGTAACTTTAAGACTTGTGGACTTCAGCTCCCAGAGTCCCCCAGCCGGTCATGAATGATAGAGTTGGAAGAGACCAGAAGGATCCCCTCGTCCAGGGTTTCTCAACCTTGGCAACTTTAACATGGGTGGACTTCCACTCCCAGAATTCTGGGAGTGGAGGTCCACGAGTCTTAAAAGTTGCCAAGGTTGAACACGCCTGCTTTAAAGCGTCAATTGTGCAAATGAGGAAATGGACAACTCTCTGCCTTCAGAAGAGATGAAAACGGAAACTTGACTGCCGTTCCCAGGAGAAACTTCAGACGACCATCACGAAAATGGCTGTCTAGCTCAGTGGCCAGATCTTAATTTCCTTGAAGGAATTTAGTATGATTGTGTTCATCACCCAGAGAATTCATGATTTATAAATGAGAACTGATATTAACTGATACTGTGACACGTTGGCAAGACGCTAATGCGAAGGAAGCCCAGATTTTCTTGGATGGTTCCGCTAAGTCAGCCTCTCTGACCACGATTGCGCAACAATTGTATATTTTATTTGGATACAGAATTAACCCGTTTCCTAGATTTGGGAAGTCAATGAATCCCAAACTAACCAATCAGCCTAGAATGAAATAGCACCCAGCAAAGGCAAGCCAAAGTTAACAGACCTGGTCCCAGGTGTTGATCTCCTGTGGGGTCCTTGGCGCTCTCTGAGCTGGGTGGTTTTCTTGCAGACGTTTTATGACCCAACTAGGGAACCTCATCAGTGCTAGAAGGGGGGGGGGGTTCAGAGAGGAGGAGGAGGAGGAGGAAGGAGGAGGAGGAGGGGGGGCCTTGGTGCTCTCTGAGCTTCTAGCTGTTTCATAATCCAACTAGGGAACATCATCAGAGCTAAGAAGGAGAGAGACTTGCTCTTTGCTTTTCCTGCCAGCGTCGGTAGGAGCGTTCTTGTTTGTTCCCTGACTAGGCTGTTTACTGTTTGTTGAAAGTTTCTTCTTTGGGTATTTTTTACTTCTTGATTGTTGGTCTAGGGTTAATCTTGGTTTTAATCTGTTCTTATCTGGATGTTGATTGCTGGCAAGGAGGTGTTTTGTTTTCGTTTTGCTTTCTTTTGGCCTTTTGATTGTCTCTTTTCAATGGCGTGTAGATGTTGTGCATCTCTCTGTGCCTGTTGACGGCTGATGTATCTGAGTGCCAGGCCTCGGGGAATTGTCTGGCATTTTTCAGTTTGGTCTGGGATGCTCACAGTTTCCCAGTTGAAACTATGGTTGAGTCTGTCCACGTCTTATATAATTAAGCAGATTTCATACCTTCTGTCTGCCAGTTGGTGTTCATGGATGTGCTTTGCTAGCACTGGTGATGTTCCCTAGTTGGGTCATGAAACGTCTGCAAGAAAACCGCCATGCTCAGAGGGCAATGAGGACCCCACAGTTCAACCCTGAGCTACAAAGATTCCCTTCCATATTTATCCACGTCAGTCATGTCACCCATTTCTTCCTGTCTCTCCTCAGCTGGCCTCCGAAGGAACCGAGGACTGGGCAGGAATTCTTTGTCACCAAAGATTGAATCTCCAGCTGGTTGAAACCAGCTCTGTGGAGGAGTTCAGGCATGATGCTTTGCAACTCCCTGTGTCTGCGCCCTGTGACCCAGCAGCGCAGCCCAACAGCATGTGGGGTGCTGGGGGATATCGGGGCTCCCTTCAATTCACCACAGCTGCTTTGCAGGCACTCCAAAAACTCTAAACAACAGCCAGGAGGGGTTGCACAATTGACCAGGCTGGGAAAGCTGCTGCGAGGCTGTTGTAGGAGACAAGCAGGCTGAGCTGGAAGGTAGGGTCAAACGTGTCATTGGTTTGGAATCTTTGCACAGCCACGAGAGATGCAAGTCTGGCTCCCCGTGAATTCTGTTGAGCCTCATCTAGTGCCAAATTAGTTTTGACCGGTAGTTGACCAGATTCTTGGGTATAGTTTGCAATAATAAACTCTTCTGTGCTACGAACGCGGCGGGTGCTCGTGGTTCTTCACAAACCTTCCCATTGGGAGTGTCCGCTGCCTTTCCCAGGCACACAATGGGCGTTGTGCATCACACAGCTTGGCCCATAACGAGGACACTCATGATGACCACCATAGCGAAGAAGGTCCACATGAAGAAGCGGTCCATAACCTTGGCCAGCTTCTTCCACTCCCCCATCCGTTTGGAAGCCGCCTTCTGCTCTCGGAAGCACTTGGCGATGTAGTCCACGTTCTGAAGGATGCTCTCCTGGTGGCACCAACAGGTCTTTCTGGGGCAAGGGGGCTGCTCCTCGGGCTGTGCCTCCTTGAGGATGGGGCCGGGCCCTTGGAACTGTGGGGCCTGCCAAGGAGGGAGCCCTCTCCCCGTGGAGTCCTCACCGTTGGCCCTTTGGGCTTGGGGAAGTGGGTCCAGCTCCTGCGGGGGGCTCTTGCAACTGTCCCCGACGTCGTAGACAAAGAGGATGCGGGCCATGTACTGCAGGATGAACTTGCGGGCCCACCTGGGGACGGGCCTGGCCCCAGGGCCACAGTGGTGGAGGTTCATGACGAAGATGGTCAAGGCAGTGGAGGCCGTGATCATCGTCATGGTCGCAATGTAGTACTTCCCTGGAGGGAACAGAGGAGGAGACGGTCAGTTCTCCAAAGCACCAGAAGGCAGGAAGAAAAAGCAACGGAGAGAACCTTAATCAAGGAGAGAAAGCAACCTGGAATTAAGGAGAAACTGATGGAGATAATAACACAATATGGGAAGGTTTCTGGATTTAAAGTAAATATACAGAAAACTAAAATTTTGGCTAGAAATATGACAGTTTCGCAGAAGGCTCTCCTAGAAGGATTACCGTATATACTTGAGTATAAGCCGACTCGAGTATAAGCCGAGACCCCCAATTTCACCCCCAAAAACTGGAAAAAGTTATTGACTCGAGTATAAGCCGATCCGCCGTTCTGCAAGCCTCTGCCGCCAGCAGAGGCTCGATCCGCCATTTTGCAAGCCTGAATACACAGGAATACCCTGTGTAGCCGCGGCTCGTCGGCAGGTCTCCGTTCCTCCTGCCGACCTTTGGGGAGGTTTGGGCGCCTCCCCAAACCTCCCCAAACCTCGGCAGGTCTCCGTTCCTCCTGCCGACCTTTGGGGAGGTTTGGGCGCCTCCCCAAACCTCCCCAAACCTCGGCAGGTCTCCGTTCCTCCGCGCAGACCTGCCGACCTTTGGGGAGGTTTGGGCGCCTCCCCAAACCTCGGCAGGTCTCCGTTCCTCCTGCCGACCTTTGGGGAGGTTTGGGCGCCTCCCCAAACCTCCCCAAACCTCTGCAGGTCTCCGTTCCTCCGCGCAGACCTGCCGACCTTTGGGGAGGTTTGGGCGCCTCCCCAAACCTCGGCAGGTCTCCGTTCCTCCGCGCAGACCTGCCGACCTTTGGGGAGGTTTGGGCGCCTCCCCAAACCTCGGCAGGTCTCCGTTCCTCCTGCCGACCTTTGGGGAGGTTTGGGCGCTTCCCCAAACCTCCCCAAACCTCTGCAGGTCTCCGTTCCTCCGCGCAGACCTGCCGACCTTTGGGGAGGTTTGGGCGCCTCCCCAAACCTCCCCAAACCTCGGCAGGTCTCCGTTCCTGTTTGGGGAGGTTTGGGCGCCTCCCCAAACCTCCCCAAACCTCGGCAGGTCTCCGTTCCTCCGCGCAGACCTGCCGACCTTTGGGGAGGTTTGGGCGCCTCCCCAAACGTCCCCAAACCTCGGCAGGTCTCCGTTCCTGTTTGGGGAGGTTTGGGCGCCTCCCCAAACCTCCCCAAACCTCGGCAGGTCTCCGTTCCTCCGCGCAGACCTGCCGAGGTTTGGGGAGGTTTGGGGAGGCGCCCAAACCTCCCCAAAGGTCGGCAGGAAGAACGGAGACCTGCCGAGGTTTGGGGAGGTTTGGGGAGGCGCCCAAACCTCCCCAAAGGTCGGCAGGTCTGCGCGGAGGAACGGAGACCTGCCGAGGTTTGGGGAGACGCCCAAACCTCCCCAAACGTCGGCAAGTCTCCGTTCCTCCGCGCCCTGCCTGCCTGCTTCTTTCCGCTGCGGAAAGAAGCAGGCAGGCAAGGCGCGGAGTTTGGGGAGGTGCGCGCGCACCTCCCCAAACCTCCCCAAACTTCGGCAGGTCTCGGACGGCGGTGGCTTGGGAGAGGTGCGGGCGATCCCGGAAGCACCAAAGCCTCGGCCGCGCACAAGTCCTCGGTAAGTTTTTTTTGTTGACTGGAGTATAAGCCGAAGTGGAATTTTTCAGCCCAAAAAGTGGGCTGAAAAATTCGGCTTATACTCAAGTATATACGGTAACTGGATTTGAGATTGTTAAAAGGGTTAAATATTTGGGGGTGATTTTGTCGCCCTCTAATACAAAGCTATATAAAAATAATTATGAAAAGTTATGGGGGAAAATTCAAAAAGAACTGGAGAGTTGGGAAAAATTGCAATTGTCTTTGTTGGGACGGATTGCAGCAGTGAAAATGAATGTCCTGCCCAAATTTTTATTCTTATTTCAAATGATACCGATTCTTAAGAAAGACTCTAACTTGGAGGAATGGCAGCGTGGTATCAATAAATTTGTGTGGGCAGGGAAAAAGCCACGAGTTAAACTTAAGATTATGCAGGATACTCGTGAGAGAGGTGGCCTTAAAATGCCTAATTTTAAATTATATTATGAAGCTGCTGCACTAGTAGGAATAAGTGATTGGATTAATTTGACACAATCGAGGTTATTAAATCTTGAGGGCCATGATCTGTTGTTTGGCTGGCATGCATATTTGTTGTATGATAAGAAGGTAGATATTGTGTTTAGGATGCATATTTTAAGACAGGCATTGCTGAGAGTTTGGAAGAAGTATAGACATAAGTTAAGCAGCAAGATACCATTGTGGGCAATCCCAAAACACGCAATAGAAAATATACATGCTGGTTTCAAACATGATGAGACTACTTACAAGGAAATTTTAAGTTTGGAAAGGAATATTTGGTGCTTGAAATCATATAGCTTCTTGCGAGAAGAGAAGGTTGTTCAGACTTGGTTTCAATATATTCAGTTACAGGCCAGGTGGAAAGAAGACCAAAAAAATGGATTTGCAACGACTGATGAAAATTTGATAAAGCAAATTAGAAATCAAGGACCAGCACATATTAAACGGATATATCTTGCATTGATAGAGATTGATTCAGAAACAGAGCTTGTTAAGGATTGTATGATAAAATGGGCCCAAAACATTCAGGAAGTTATTACAATGGACACGTGGGAAAAGATCTGGGTGAGGAATGTAAAATTCACTCAAGCTCAAAGTCTAAGAGAGAACTTTTACAAAATGTTTTATAGATGGCATCTAGATCCTAAAAAGCTTGCAAGTATGTATCCGAATTATCAGCCTAAATGTTGGAGGTGTGGTGATGAAGAGGCAATATATTTTCACATATGGTGGACATGTAAAAAGGTCAAGGCTTTTTGGATAAAAGTCTGGTGGAATATGCAGAAGATTTTTAAACGGAGGATAAAGTTTTGTCCACAATTTTTTTTGTTGGGAATAATTGTTGACGCTACAGTTGTGGACTCTAAGTTGATGTTGAATTTAGTTACGGCAGCAAGACTTTTGATAGGTCAATATTGGAAGAAAGAGGAACTGCCGACTATACAAGAGTGGATTTTAAAGGTTTCCGACTTGGCAGAGATGGCGAAGATTTCGGCCTATTTGAAAGATTACTCGCAAGAACATTATATTATGGAATGGAGAAAATGGATTGAGTTTATCCAGAATAAGTATAGGGTCAAGAAGTTTTATCTAGCATTTGAATAAGTCTTCTTTCGTTTTCTTTTTTCTTTTTTTATTTTGTCTTCTATATATATTTAATAATGCTAAGTTTTGTTTGATCCTATATAAGTTAGAGAGTGATGGATTTTAGAATTTATAGTTGTTAGTATATGGTTGTTTATGATTGCTTTTTTATATATATATACCTTGTATTTAGCTCTGGGAAGTCCGGGGGGGGGAGGGGGGTTGGGGGGAGGTGGGGGGGGAGGAGGGAGGGGGGGGAGGGGGGGGAAGAGGGGAGGTAGGGAGGGGAGGAGGGAGGGGGAAGGGGGTTTTTTAAAGGAAAACTGTATTTTTAAAACTTTTCAATAAAAAAAAAAGGAGAAACTTCCCGACAGTGAGGACAATTAACGAGTGGATCAGTTTGGCACCAGAAGCTGTGGGTGCTCCATCACTGGAGGTCTTCAAGAAGAGACTGGACAGCGGGTTGTCTGGACCGGTATACTGTTTCCTGCCTGAGCAGGGGGTTGGACTAGAGGACCTCCAAGGTCCCTCCCAACTCTATTCTGATAGAAGCCAAGTTCTCTATTCTGCCACCTTCCAAATTTGTTTATTTTCTTATGATATTTATATGCCACCCACCTCACTAACAGGTGACTTACAATCACCATAAGAACAGAGATACAAACTTTATAACTTTAAATATTAAAATGGACAAAATCAGAATAACAGAGTTGGAAGGGAGGTAGGCCAGGGGTCTTGAAACTTGGCCTTTGATGACTTGTGGACTTCAACTCCCAGAATTCCTCAGCCAGGCAGTTGAAGTCCACAAGTCATCAAAGGGCCAAGTTTGAAGACCCCTGTTGTAGGTCATCTAGTCCAACCCCCCACCCAAGCAGGAGACCCTACCCCATTTCTGACAGATGGCAGTCCAGTCTCTTCTTGAAAGCCTCCAGTGATGAAACTCCCACAACATCTGGAAGCAACTGTTCCATTGGTTGATTGTTCCCACTGTCAGAAAAACAGAGATTAAATAAGTTAAGGAAGGAGAATGTCACAGGCTGGAGGTAGGACTTTCTAATCTATTAGGCATGTCCAACGTGGAAGGCCCCCATCCAGACTCTGGACCGATCGGCAGAGCCAGGCTTTGAGGTTCCTGTGGAAGGCCAAGAGGGTGGGGGCAGACCTCACCTCAAGGGGTACGATGTTTCAGAGGGGCAGGGGCCATGGTAGGAAAGACCCTTCTCTTGCACCCTGCCATGTGGAAGTTCGTTGGCTGATGGGCTCCGTAATGCGCCCCTTCTGCCAGGACACGTGGGGCAGGCCAAACCCATTGGTTCCTAGACAGCCTGGACCCAAGCCTTGATAACCAACCTTGAGTAGCACCTGGAAGCAAAGCGGTCACCAGTGCAGCTCACGCAACAGTGGTGTAACATGAGCCACCTTAGATGCCCCCAAAACTCTCTGCACAGCAGCTGCATTCTACAGCTGCATAGCTGTAGCTCCTGAATAGTCTCCAAGGGTAGACCCATGCAGTGCACATTGCAGCAGTCTAAACATGAGATGACCAGGGCACGAGCAAGAAATGAGCTGAAGCTAAAAATCCCAGGCAATGACCCGGAGAAAAATGGTCCAGCCGGGAGAAATGAATGACATCAATGAAAAGAAGGTCAAGGGGTGACGTGAGACCAATGTCTCAGGGGCTGCCCCAAAGAGGAGAGGGTCAACCTCTTCTCCTGAGGGCAGGACGAGAAGCGGCGGATGAAACTCGTCACGGAGAGACCCAACCTGGAACTAAGGAGGCATTTCCTGACAGTGAGGACAATCAACCGGTGGAACAGAAGTTGCCTCCAGACGTTGTGGGTGCTCCATCACTGGAGACTTTCAAAAAGATTGGAAAGCCGTTTGTCTGAAATGATACATAGGCTCTCCTGCTTGAGCAGGGGGTTGGACTAGAAGACCTCCAAGGTCCCTTCCAAGTCTGTTATTCAAGTGGAGTTGTGTTGGCTTTCTGGGAGTTTTGGAGCCCACTGACCTGGGTACATATGAAAGAACCTGTGGCACCAAGAAAGCTTAAGGCAACCCCCCCCCCCAGGTGGCATCCCCCATGGATACTGCCACCCTGGGCTAATCACGGCCTCAGACAAACTCTCAGCCTATCAAGGCAATTGGCCTCAAGGGCAGAAGAGGCAGCCTTCCTGTTGGGTCCCACTGGGCTTCTGACCGATCCCTGGCAGGGGACGTGGCATTTCCAGGCCATGGTTGTCCCAAAGGCAACTGGATTTCTTGGTTTCTCCATGAAAACGTTTGCTTTCGATCCAAGAAACTTCTTCAGCTCTTACTGTTAGAAGCTTCTTGAATAAAAAGTGAAACATTTCCAAGGAAAAAAAACAAGAAAGTCCAGTTGCCTTTACTGAATAACAGAGAATGGGAAGGGACCTTGGAGGTCATCTAGTCCAACCCCCCCTGCTCAGGCAGAAGACCCCCTACCAGGGGTAGGCAACTTTGGCTCTTTTATGACTCGTGGACTTCAACTCCCAGAATTCCTGCCTCAGGGATTATGGGAGTTAAAGTCCACGAGTCATAAAAGAGCCAAGGTTGCCTACCACTGCTCTATACCATTCTGGACAAATGACTGTTCAGTCTCTTCCTAGAAACAGAAGCAGCCACAACTTCTGGAGGCAGGTTGTTCCACTGGTTAATTGTTCTCACTGTCAGGAAAATTTCTCCTTAGTTCTAGGTTGCTTCTCTCCTTGACGAGTTTCCATCCGTTGCTTCTTGTCCTGCTTTCAGGTGCTTTGGAGAACAGCTTGACTCCCTCTTCTTTGGGGCAGCCCCTGAGGTCCTGGAACGCCGCTATCCTGTCACTACCTGGTCCTTTTCTTCGTTAGACTGGACATAACGAGACCCTGTGGATCTCCACAGACATCCAGGTCAGCATGTTTTTCTGAGTGGGAACAGGATGGCGTGGTGGGATCTAGAACTGGAATCTTGGCTCCCCACTCACCAATCAGTGGCACGTTCTCGGAGGGTGGCATGCTTTCAGCCACCAGCAGTTGGAAGACGGTCAGGGCCAGAAGAACAGTCACCCCCAGGGACACCTTCTCGCCGGAGTCTGCCGGAAGGTAGAAGCCCAGAGGGGCCAGGAAGGAGATCATGACGCAGGGCACCAGAAGGTTGAAGACGTAGAAGGAAGCCCGCCTCCTCAACAGCAGCGTGTAGGTGACATCTGGATAGGGTTCTGAGCAGCAGCCGTAAGTGATGACGTTCCTCTTGGCGGGCATCCCCAGCATTTCCCACTCCACGTTCTCCACGAAGTCGGTCAGATCTCCCGTCTCCTGCATGCTGAGGAGGTCGATCTGGTTGCCGTTGTAGGTCCAGGAGCCAAAGGTCAGGGGGCACTGCTGCCCGTCAAAGGGGAAATAGGAGACGTCCACCTTGCAGGAACTCTTGGTGATGGCCGGGGAGTCCCACCTGATCTGCCCGTCACAGCGGATCACCACGTTGGTCTCCATGGAACTGGTGAACTGGTCATCGGCACTGGGAGGCAAGGAGAGGACGGGGTCAGGCGGGGGTTGGGTTAGAGACCATGGACCTCTTTCTGCCCAGTCTGGAAAGGGACAAAGCATCACCCGGGCTTCCAGAAACAGGGGGACGTAGAATGGACCACAGTGTTCTGGATGACCGTCGTGGAGGTGACCCTCAATCCTGCCTAGAGGAGCTGCTGCTTAGCAGCCACCACATCGGAGAAAGGACTCAGCTACAAGGTAGCCAAAAGAAGCCCAGCGGCTGGGTGTGGAGACGGGGACCTTCTGGCTGGCTGGTGGTCTTCCCTTCCAGAACTCTGGCCAGACCACGTGCCCCGCCAGGGCGCAGGTAGTCCTCAACTTACAACATTTGCTTAGTGACTGTTCAGAGTTACAACGGCACTGGAAAAAGTGGCTTATGGCCACTTTGGGAACAACCATTGCAGCATCCCCCAGGGTGAGAAAAATACGGACACTGAGCGTGTGTTTATGGCGGTCGCAGCGTCCCCACCCTGGGGTCAGGCGGTCCCCTTTTCAGACCCTCCGACAAGCAAAGTCAACGGGGAAGCAGGATTCACTGAACGACCCTGTGTGACTCACTTAACACCTGCAGTGATTCACCTAATAACGCTGGCAAGAAAGGTAGTAAAATGAGGCAAAAATCCGCTTGGCAACCGTCTCGCTTAGTGATGGAAATTTTGGGATGAACCGTGACCGTAAGGTGAGGATTGCCGGTAATTCATGAGCAAAAGGGGTGCCCACCCTAGGCCCTCAACTGCTCTTCCTCCGAAAAATTCACTTGTAGGGTTTGGCTTAACAAAAGTGACTGACACATTCAACAAGGGCTCTGGATAAGCCCCAAACAAAGGTTCATTCTAAAAATACTAGACGTTTGGGGATTCTGGGAAATTTAGGAGCCAGAAGTCCAGTTTTTTTTCAAGACCAGAGTTCTTTACACCGACGGGGGTTTCCCAGATGCAGCCTAGACTTACACACACCCCTCTTAGCTCCTCCCACCTGCCCTGCATCTCTAGGTCAGGGTGACTGAAACGGTATAGGTTGAGCAGAGGGCTGGACTAGAAGACCTCCAAGGTCCCTCTTCTCTTCTCTTCTCTTCTCTTCTCTTCTCTTCTCTTCTCTTCTCTTCTCTTCTCTTCTCTTCTCTTCTCTTCTCTTCTCTTCTCTTCTCTTCTATATTTCTATTCTGTTCTGTTCTTGTTCCGTTCTGTTCTGTCCTCTCCTCTCCTCTCCTCTCCTCTCCTCTCCTATTATTCTATTATTTTCTATTCTATTCCATTCCATTCCATTCCATTCCATTCCATTCCATTCCATTCCATTCCATTCCATTCCATTCTATTCTATTCTATTCTATTCTATTCTATTCTATTCCATCCCATAATTCTATTCTATTCTATTCTATTCTATTCTATTCTATTCTATTCTATTCTATTCTATTCTATTCTATTCTATTCTATCCCATAATTCTATTCTATTCTATTCTATTCTATTCTATTCTATTCTATTCTATTCTATTCTATTCTATCCCATAATTCTATTCTATTCTATTCTATTTATTCTATTCTATTCTATTCTATCCCATAATTCTATTCTATTCTATTCTATTCTATTCTATTCTATTCTATTCTATTCTATTCTATTCTATTCTATTCTATTCTATTCTATTCTATCCCATAATTCTATTCTATTCTATTCTATTCTATTCTATTCTATTCTATTCTATTCTATTCTATTCTATTCTATTCTATTCTATTCTATCCCATAATTCTATTCTATTCTATTCTATTCTATTCTATTCTATTCTATTCTATTCTATTCTATTCTATTCTATTCTATTCTATTCTATTCTATCCCATAATTCTATTCTATTCTATTCTATTCTATTCTATTCTATTCTATTCTATTCTATTCTATTCTATTCTATTCTATTCTATTCTATTCTATTCTATTGCTTATACCGACTCTTGAAATGATCTCTTTTTCTCCCCTGGGCATTGTTCTGGACCAGCTGTGGGTCAGGTGGATCTTCTTGTCTCCCAGTCCAACTACGATAAAGGAGAATATTTGTAGCTCAGGGTTAAATGAGGGGTCCTTGCTGCTATCTGAGCTTGGTGGTTTTCATGCAGACATTTCATTACCCAACTAGGTAACATGATCAACGCTAGAAGGGAGTTGGGTTTGCAGAGAGGAGGAGGAGAACGGGGTGGGGTGGGGTGGGGGCTTGTGGGTCCGTGCTGCTCTTTGAGCTTAATTGTTTTCTTGCAAATGTTTCATAACCCAACCAGGTAACATTGGCAGTGCTTGGAAGGGAGGGTGGTTTGCAGAGGAGGAGGAGGAGGAGGAGGAAGATGGGGCCTGTTTCATGACCCAGCTAGGTAACATTGTCAGGTGCACTGATAATGTTACCTTGTTCAGGTGAAGAAACATCTGCAGGAAAGCCCCCAACCCCAGGGAGCACCAAGGATCCCCCCCCACTCATAACAGCGAAATGGCTCGAAAAAGTCCCTAAAAGTGAGAGTCCAGCTAAGGCGATCCAAATCCGAATTTATCCGGGGTCTCTGTTCCAAAGGAGCTTCTTATGAAGGAGGCCCATCAGCCGTGGCTCTCTGGCCTTGAACCGGGAGCTCCCACTGAGTTCTCGTGGCTACTTGATCGTGATAGGAATCCATCAGACCTCGTGGATCCCATTTCACCTATTTCTTTTGTTACTTGTTCATCACATTTCCCCAGTGCCCATCTCAACTGATGCTCAACTGATGCTCCCGCAAGGTGTCTTTGCGTAGGATTAATGTATAAAATGTTTTATCCTCACTGCAACCTTGCCAGGGAAGGATCTCCTGAGGACCCACTTGGCTACGGGGGAGCCTCCCTGCCCGGCCTCGGATGCCCCTCTCCACACCGCTGGGCCTTGTGTTCCCCAGGGTCACTTCGGCTCCTCCGTAAGGAATCCCCTCCCACACCTCGGCCACCATCCCATGTCACCTACTTGTTGTAAAGGACAATGTCAGGTCTCCACACGTAGCTGCTGGGGATCTGGATGCTGTCAATGCCACCGTAGTCCTCCTTGTCCCAGCTTAGGTAGGCATCCACCCACACCTGCCGGATCCACAGGTAAGCGGTCAAGATCTGGTTCCTCTCATCCTGGAACAAAAGGGAAGAATTCATTTAACAACTGCATGACCAACTTAAGCACGTAACATCTGTCTCGCTTAGCAACAGAAGTTTGGGGCAAGTTCTACCTGTGTCCCCTTTCTCACCAGGGCGTCCCACCCTCGCGGGCCCTTACCATGTCTATGATCTGGGAGAGGGTGACCTGAAGGGTGACGTTGAGCGCCTGGTCAGTGTCCTCTGCCGGACGCAAAGCGCTGGAGTAATTGGCAAAGAGCTGGTGCAACAGCTGGTAGGCCCTCTTGCCTGGGGCTCCTGAGCAGCCTGTGGAGAGAAGGACGGGGCTGGAGAACCAGGGCGGGAAAGAGAGGGGAGGGCGGGCCCACTCCCTTCTCATGCCCCCCCCCTCGAGCAAAAACAGCCAGACAGAAGGACAGCACCCTGTCCTTGCAGCCCCTCCGCCTCTCTGAGCGGGGTTTGGAGTTGACCTCCCTGTCACACGATGTTGGCTTGTGAAGAGCACTTCGTGTGATCTTGATTTTACCCCTGTGTTAATGCAGCTGAACGGATTTTATTATGCTTAAGGTTGATATTAGTAATATTGATATTAGTAGTGATACTTTGTGACAAATTTATATATATATATATTTGTTTATGTGCAAGCAGCTTTGCAGGTGCTTTATATTGGGAAATCAGTTCTATAAAAGCAAATCTTTCGTGCTTTAGGTACAGGGGATTGCTTGCATGAAAAGAGCACGGTGAGGGGAGGGGGAAAGGAGTTACGGATGGAGCCTGGGTTGCTGTGTACGAGTCATCATCTTGGAATTGTTTTTTTGTGCTATCTTGTGCCTGGTACCGGGACCTGAACTTTTTGTTCTGGAAAGGTGTAAAAGGTGAAAGACATTTTTCCTGGTTGTTGCCTTCATCTCTCTACCAGCCACGAAGAGAGATGAGGACACCCAACTCTATTTTGATCAAAACAAAAGTTGTTTGCTTGTTGAAACCTTGGCTCAGGAGTTTCTTTGGCTCTTTTAAATTCCTGAGCAACGCTGGAGCAATTGTGAGGCTAAGTGGGAAACCTCACACAACAGGTCCTGTTTCTTTGGACCGTGGGCTGCATTTTGGGAATAGATCCGGAGGAAGGGGGTGAGTAGGGGGTAGGTTTGGACAAGGTCACTTGCTGGCCAGCCTGACCCCTGCCAGGCGAGTCCATTCTCTGAGCATACGTGGATTCGGGTCCAGGCGCAGGTGCCAGCAGCTGGCCATCTGCTAAGCACCGCTCTTCTTTACGGGACTCGGATCCTTGGCCGTAAGCCAGCACTCACTCTGCCAAATGAAGGACTCTAATTAAACCGAAGTGACACCGCATGAAAGGAGGGCTCTGGGTGGATTAATGCTCACGTGGAAATTCTCCCGCGGATCACCGTGGCGCCCCGTGCTGTCCTGCGAGGCTCGCCAGGCTGAAGATGGGCAGGGAAATGTTTTTATGGGTTTAAATCAGGAGCTGCTGGCCACCGAAAGACGGGCTCCAGCCATCAGTCTTGGCACAAGGTTGGTGCTCCCTCTTGGACCTGGGTTGGAGGAGCCCCAGAAGTTATTTTTCTGGAAAATCTAATAAAGGAGAATATTTGTAGCTGAGGGGTGAACCCTAACCCTAACTCTAACCCTTTCTAGAGGCTCCACATCTTTCCGGTATCGTGGTGACCAGAACTGGACGCCAGATTCCAAGGTGGCCTCGTTAGTGCAGGGTAGGGCAATATACATCAGTGGTTGTCCATTTGGACCCCTAGATCAGTAATATCAATGAAAGATAAAAGATCAAAGGGGCTAAGCATGGAGAAATAAGGTCTTCTTGTAGCTGTTTGGCTCTGGATGTTTTCCGAGCTTGGATGGTCTCCTGCAGATCGTTCGTTCTTAGGCCATCTGCAGGCACCGATGATGGGACCCAGCTGGCAATAAAAATGTCTGCTTGTTTTGGGCACACCCAGGGCCTGGCAGCACTTCAGGAACCGAGTCTGCCCCTCTTCACCACAGCCTTCTTCCACTTCCTACCTGAGCCCATCGGTCCCCACCTCCTCCTTGGTGCGGTCTGCCGAAGGCAGAGCTGTCCCTTCCCTGGTTTGAAAGTTTAATGACAGGTGTCCTGTTTCCGCCCTTGGGGACTTCTGGTGACATCTTTGGAGCATCGCTTACAGATCAAGACACACCAATTCCAATTACTCACCCGTGCTGATCCTCGCCGCCAGGCTGATTGAATTGCAATTTAGCTGATGACCCTCCCCAAATGCCGGTTTGGCGGGCCACCCGGCCACGGAGCACGGTCCCTTGGCGGGCCACCCGGCCAAGGGACCCCTTTTTTGTGTGTGTCGCTGAAAACATGGAGCTAAATCCAAAGGGAGAAGCACTGGACTGGGGGGGATCCTACCTGCCATCCTTGGGGGAAGGGCAGAGGTCCCTCCCAACTCTGTTAGGATCGGAAACTCTGGAGATGTTGGATCTCAAGCCCAGTTAGCCAAAAGGTCCTTCAAGAGAGCCACCGGAGTACCACAAGGGTTGCGTTGCTGAGCCAATAAAGCCACCCCTTCTCACTGCCCCTCTTTCCTCAAGCGGAGACACCTCCAAGCGACACCCCGAAATCCTGGGGCACGCCCTACCTGGCATCCTGAAGAATCCCAGGGTGATCCCAAGAAACAGGAAGGCGCAAACCCCAGGAGTCCGCAACATGTTCACGCCCACCGAGACGCAGCTGGAGGAACCAGCCCTGCCAAACTGCACAGGGCATTTTAGACCTGTTTGCGAGGCATGTGCAGAGATACTTGAGCTCTCCGCTGGTGGAATAACGGAAAAGATCTCTTTTCTGCCGGTTGCCAGCCAGACCTGGATGGATTCTCCTCACCTCAAGCCAGGTGGAAACACAACTCCAGCGAGGGCAGACGGAGAAAGGGAGCAGAGGCGGTTTAAAATAAGCAAATTAAAAACATAGAAAAATATAAAAGGTAAGCCGAAAGCGCCCACGGAGTTCTCAAATATCTATCGTAGCAACAGGTTACGTGATAGACTCGTTCCAACATTTGGAATAAACTCATTTACTCTCAGGTGCGCTGTGTCTGGCTGGAAGCAGAGTGGGTGAGACACAATAAAGAGGCTGCTGCCAATTTGCTTGAAGTAAATCGGCTCTGAATGGGTCACATCCAGGAAATGTTGCACTCGTAAGACAAATCCTAAGCAGCGGTCGAAAAGCAGCTGATCCAGGAGATGGTTAGAAGTCCTAACGAATCAACAGATTTATGCTGGCGTAGTCTGCCTTGAGCTAGGTATTTTGATAAAAATAAAAAATATTAAGACGGGCCTAGTTCCTAGTCTGTTACCCAGTTTGCATGTCAACACTAAACTGCAACGGGGTTTAGTTTTGAGCTAGCATTATGTGCAAAGCAGGTCACTTTGCAAACTGTAGCTAAAAGTCCCGTAAATGTGGGGATGTTTTTGCCATTTCCCCTACAGCAAATGCAGTCACCCTTCCGGACACGGCCAGGTGCTGTTGGGCTATGGAGGTCGCCTGCTGCAGAATCGTTCCTGAATTTCCAGATGTGGCAGTGTTGATCCAAATATTTTGCCTTTATGCTCTTGAAAGATTTGAAATGGGTAAAAATGAATTTCGTTTTCAGCTAGAACTGATTTTTGTCTTAATGATGAATATCTTATTGCTAACGCATACAAATTGGCTTATTATTATATTTATTTGCTGCCATCTCACCGCAGGCGACTCTAACATTAACATGTGAATATACTTATTAGAGATATTTGATTATACTCAAGGAAGTAGCGGAGGATCAGAAGATGTGGAGAGAAATCACCAAGAGTCAGACATGATTTATTGGATAACATCATTTGCTTGTGGAAATATTTAGTAATATTTTCATTTGTGTAATTGAAACTGTGATGCATTTAAAAGACTGTGCTATGCTGCTATTGATATGTAAGTTTTCTGTCTTTTTAAAAACTAAAACAAGAATATTATATCCTATAAGTGTTGTGATTCAGGGTCAGCCTGTGGGTTTGGCAGTTGGGTCGGACGAGTCAGAGGAGGAGGAGGAGGAGGAGAAGGAGGAGAAGGGGTTTGGAGAGCCTGCAGAGGACAGTTCTGAGGCTCCGCAGAGCCCTCAGCCAGGCCCCTCCCATCTGGTTACTACGCAGACCCAGCTGTGGGAGCCTGAAAGCGTGGATGAAGATGACCCACAGCTGGCCCTGTTCAAGGACGCCCAACGCAGGAGGCAGTCAATTAGGAGTAAAGAGAGGAAGGCAATGGGGCACCTCGGAAGGAGGCAGAGAGAAGCCACGCCCTGAACTGTATAAAAGGGGAATGTGTGGGAGGGCTGGTTTGCTGAAGGCAACCGCTTGAAAAGCTCCTGTTTCTTGGTTCGTGTCTTGTTCTGTTTGCTTTTGTATCCGTAAATTTGGCAGGCTTAGTTCCAGCCTCTTGCCTTCTTGTAAAAGGGGTTGTCCCTGCCTTTTCTGCAGGGCTGGTAGCAGGCTGGTACAGAACAATAACGGCACCCATATTGAAGAGAATTGGAAGTATTTTTTTCTGTATTGTTTTGGATGGGGGGGCTTTAAACATTCCGTTGACCCCACCCTCCCTCACTTTTCCCTTTGTGTTGTTATTTTGTATTTTGTATTTTTGAAGCCTAATAAAATTCCTAAGGAAAAAAATGCAATGGTTGGCACCTGCCTCTAGTTGAAAATTGTAAGAGGGATCCTGAGAACTGTCCCCCCCCAAAAAAACGCCAATGGAAGATACAGAAAGAAGAGACAATCAGGAAAATGCTATAAACATCTTATTTTATTTTTTTGTAGAAAGTATTTCCAGAAAAACAGACAAGAAAATAATTTGGATGATTTATTTATACTTTTAATAAAAACCTTTACATAATCTTCATGCGTAACAACTTTTCTGGCACCCCCCCATCAAGACACGCAGTCAAGCACACATGCACACGCCCCCCACCCCCGCCGCCCTCCGCCCGTCCCTGATCCAGCCGCAGCCCCTGCCCTGCGCCTCCCTGCAAGACCCGGGCCCAGACTGTGCAAAGGGTTAAAACGGCCCCCTGGGCCTATGGTGAACGCACAGACCCCACCCCCCGAGTGGACGGAAGGCCCCCCCCCGGCTTCTGACCGCCCCCCTCCTCAGAGGCCACCCTGGGCCCAAGAGGGGGAGACCCCCTTCCTGGGTGCGTGTGGGGGTCTTCAAAGGGGGACTTCCCCAGCCTCTCCAGCCAGAGCAAGGGGCGCAGACCCCAACTCCCCCGTTTGGGCCAACCAATGGGGAGGGGGCAATTGAGAAAAGAGGCTGCTGCCGTGCTGACCTCCGAGGCCCCCCCCCCGGCCATCCCATTTGGCCCCTCCCTGAACAAATCTCCAGGCAGAGCTCAGTTGAATCGGGGACTGTTTACACACAATGACCTCTAGCCTCCCCCTCGAGTGAGCCGAGGGAGGGTCTCAGCTGCCCCCGCTGCTTCCCTCTCTTCTTCGGCCTGCCAAATGCTAGGCCAGCGGGGGAGCGGTCACCACTGCAGGGTTCTGCGGCAGCAGGCTTTATTGACACCACAAAGTGCTGGGGGCGGGAGGGGAGGGGGGTGCACGGGGGTCCCACCGCAGAGCCGGGCCTTAAGCTTCCTGCATCCCTCCCTCCCTCCGTCGCAAGCTAGGTGGCGGTAGCCGTGGGGCGCCCCAGAGCAAGAAGGCAGGCTGCGTCCTGTAACCCCCACGGCAGGCCGGGGCCCCAGACTGGCAGGCCGGGCGGCTTCACTGGGCCACCACCATCAGTTCCCTCAGGTAGGACTGGGTCAGCCCGCGGAGTTCCTCCAGCGCGTAGTCTTCCGGCATGGGGAGCCGGCTGATGTGGGGGGCCAGCAGGCGCAGCGGGACTCTCTGTATGTCGGGGGTGGCGCCGGAGGCCGAGTCCAGAGGGTGCTGCAAGCTCAGCACCACGCGGAGGATGTCTGCGTTGCGCTTGGCCATCTCTGCGGGGAGGGAAAGCAGGGGACAGCCGGTCAGTGCGGAGGCGGGAAAAGGCTACGGATCAGGGGCAGGACCCTCCCTCTGCCCCCGCGCTGAGTGGGGGGACCAGGGGCTCAGACCCGGGGATCCTGGGCAACTTCCCAGGAGGAGAGGGACTCCCTGGGTGGGGAAAGGAGGAGTGGGCTGCCTGAACCAGACACGAGGAGAGCCTCACCAAGGGGACGGGGAGCAGCCAGAAGGGAGCGGTCAGCCTGCCTGGCTACCTCTATCCTTGGTCTATCCCAGCGGTAGGCAACCTTGGCCCCTTCATGACTGGTGGACTCCAACTCCCAGAATTCCTCAGCCAGCATGGAGGAACTTTGGCCCCTTCATGACTCATGGACTTCAACTCCCAGAATTCTTGAGCCAGCCTGGCTCAGCTTGGAAACTCCCTTTCCCCTCAGCATGGCTGGCTCAGGAATTCTGGGAGTTGAAATCCATGAGTCCTAAAAGAGCCAAGTTTGCCCACCCCTGGCCTATCCACTGTTTGTCCATTCACCCACCCACCCAATTTCTCTAGTCACCCATCTTGGAGCCTTGGTGGCGCAGTGGGCTGATGCCTCCTTAAGTAACACCAGCTGCCTGCAATTAGTGCAGGTTCGAGTCCCACCAGGCTCAAGGTTGACTCAGCCTTCCATCCTTCCGAGGTAGGTAAAATGAGGACCCAGATTGTTGGGGGCAATTAAGCTGACTTTGTAATAATGCCGCTTGGGGTGTGTGTGAAAGCCCTAATAAGCAGGCATATACATAGAATGAAGGCTACTGCTAAGCTTGTAAGCCGCCCTGAGTCTTCGGAGAAGGGTGGGATATAAATGGAATTAAAATAAATAAATAAATAAATAAATAAATAAATAAATAAATAAATAAATAAATAAATAAGTAAGTAAGTAAGTAAATAAATAAATAAATAAATAAATAAATCTTTCCACTCACTGTGGTTAAAATGTTAAAACGAATAAAGAACAGGGGCCAAATGAGTTCTAAAGTTTGATCCTCTGGTCTAGCCCAGGGGTCAGCAACCTGAAACAGTGAAAGAGCCACTCGGAACCGGTTCCCTCACAAAAGGAAAAACTGGGAGGCGCAAAAAATGTGTGCGCATGCACGTACATGGGCGCATGCGCAGAACAGGGTTTGACTGAAGAGTGGAGCCAAGGCGAGATATGCACCTACCCTGCATATTTGAATTGATTGGTTGAACTTTTTTAGTCCCACTTTTTTTTTTGGACTGCACATGGCAGGGGACTGGGAGCCGCAGGAGACGGCTGAAAGAGCCGCATGCAGCTCCGGAGCCGCGGGTTGCAGACCTGTGGTCTAGCACAAACATCCCACTCCTCACCCCCCCCCCTGCTCTCTCTCTGTTCATAGCTGTAGCCCTTAGACTTATCAACCGCCTGACAGGGCTTTTCAGCCCTCCCTCAGCTGTTTACAGAGTCAGCGTGTCGCCTCCCCCCCCACAACCTGGGTCCTCATTTTATTGACCTCGGAAAGACGGGACGGCTGAATCAACCTTGAGCCGTTCGGGATCGAACTGCCGAAAGCTGGCAGAAATAGCCGGCAGTGCTGTATTCTGGCCCTTGGGCTACCACGGCTCGTAACCCTTCCTGACTCGCAGTGGACCTTCAGGGGCTGCCCAGCAGGCAGGAGACAAACCCCCTTCGGCGGCTGCCTGGCATCACTTTTACAGCCCCAGCGGCCGGGGGGGGGGGGGGGGAGAGGAGCTGCCCCCCTTTTCCCTTTGTGACCGATCGGGGAGGAGAGCGCAGGTAAAATGGGGACCTTGCAGAGAGCGAGTCGGCTCCCTCTTCAAGGGAAGCCCCAAATACTCCGTGCGGAGCCCCGGGCGGTCTCTCGAGTGGGGAGGGTCTTGCGCGGGCCCCCTCTCGACCAAACGGCACAAGGACCCTCCCCAGAAGCTTCGCTCGCGGGCTGTTTTTCACCGATGGAGGCCGGAGAAAGATCTACCCGCAGCCTCGTTTGAAGCCCCCTTTGCGGGAGGCGGCCTCCTCCGGAGCTGGGCTTCGTGTCTGAGCCGCGTCCCGACGCAGCAGCAGCGCCCCCCAAAGGCAGCGAGGAGAAGCCCAGCCTTACCCGACTGAGCCAACCTGTCCTTGGCGCTGTGGCACTGGACCAGCTCTATCCGGCTGCAGAGGGAGATGACTTTGGCGTGCAGCTCCTCCAGCTCATAGCCCGTACAGTCCAGCTGGAAGCAGATCGGAGGAGGGACGGTCAGCAGCCCGGTGGGCCCTCCCCATAATCCAGCCGCTTGCAAGGGGTCAAGGATCCCCACCACTTTGGGGGGGGGTCAACTTCCCTGCAGCCAGCCTACCTGCTGAATTCTGTTGACCATCTCGATGACCTGCAGATAGTCCAAGAAAACGAGCCCGGCGGTGTCCCAGCCCTGAATGAGGCTGCAGCGCTCGGGACTGGACAGGTCTTCCAAGAAGCCCCTCAGGTAGGTGTAATTCTCACTAATAATGGCGTCTGCGAGGAAGGAGAGAGGACAGAGGAATGGGTTAGGGTCTGCCAGCCTGCTTCCCCCATCAGCGGGGGGGACTCCAGCCCCGTGGAAGGCCACCGGGCAGGGGAGGGGCGGGCTTACCAGAAGCCAAGTGCCTGACCACCAGCTGGTGGCACTGGTTCCAGTGGCCGGCCTTGAAGAGGTAGAGGGCCTCGCGGGCCCTGTCGCCCTCCCGCCTGGCCCACAAGGCCTTCGCCTCGTAGATCCACTCCGGGGGGACGCACAGCTTCTCCGTCAGGAAGGCCTCTTTGTTCCGGGACTCCGGCAACTCCAGCAGCTTGCAGTGGCGACTCAGCAGCTCCCGCACGGCTCTTTCCCGCATTCTGGGGAGGGAAGGGGTGTGTGTTTGTGAGTGTGTGAGTGTGTGAAGGGCAGTTGAGTCACAGTGCTCCAAGTATGTTCTGCCCAAGTCCTGCCCCACAACGGGCGGCCTTCTCAAAAGGGGCATTTTCACGGCCCCTGGGGAATTATTTAGCACACGGCAAAAACGCTGAAAAGCCCATCGCAATAAAGGGGAACCTTTGTAGCTCATACTTGAGCTGTGGGGGGTCCTCGGTGCCGTTTTCTTGCAGATGTTTTCATGACCCAACTAGGCAACATCTTCAGTGCTAGAAGGAACGGGTGTGTGTGTGTGTGTGTGTGTGTGTGTGTGTGTGTGTGTGCGCTCCCAGTTTATATTTTAGTGCAGTGGTTCTCAACCTGTGGTCCGCAGACCCCTGGGGGGCCGCAATGTTCTCCCAGGGGGTCCGTGAAGGCTTGAAAAAAATGTTATGCTTTAAATCTTGGAGTTAAATCTTGGGGGGCCCTGGCCACAAAAGGTATTTAAAGGGGGCCCGTGGTGAAGAAAAGGTGGTTCTCACCCTGGACTAGTGGCCTGCCCCGTCAGCGTTGCTGGGGGTGGTCTTGCAGGTTTACTGCTAGCTTGTTTGGCAGTTCCTTGATTGGGGTACCATTTGCTTCTTGATTTTTGGCCTGGTGTCAGTTTGGGAATTTATCTATCCTAGACCAGGCCAGGTCCAAAAACGCTAAGGAGCTTCTAGAAGGCTGGCCCTCTTGACCAACTGACCATCCACACGACACACAGGCGTAAGCAACGCCTATCCACTACGAAAGAGAGACGATCAACTGGTCAAAGAGACCAAAATGTCTCCCCACCAGCAATTAGACGAGCAATAAACGAACTGGAAGATTAACGTCAGAACCCTCCCCCCCATCACGGGGCTGCCAAATAGGCTCATGATAAACAGCTCAGACCAAGAAGCTCAGGGTCCACCCCAGGGGAAGCCCCCGCAGTATCAACGGAGAGCAAACCCCGTCCCTTACTGGCACCAGTGAAATGACCTGGTTTGGGCAACTTTTCTCTGCAAGGAAAGAACGAAGGATCTCAGCTTGGTCTCCCTCTCAAAGAGGGTCCCGGAGCAGAATGTATCGTTTTACAGCTTCTAACTTCAAAGCCACTCGAAGCAGCGCTCTTGCAGTCGCTGAAAATAGCGAGGATCCATTTCCCCAAAGGCTGCTGGGTGCTGCTTTCAAAGACACACGGTCCTCAACTTGCAACCGTTCATTTAATGACCGGCTGAAGTTACAGCAGCGCTGAAAAAAAAAAGACTGATGTGGCAGCACCCCCGGGGTCACGTGTTCAGAATTCGGGCATCCCGGCCGGCCTCCGACCAGCAGAGTCAATGGGGGAAGAAGCCAGCTCTGTTCGAACCATTGCATGATTCACTTAAAAAAAACACAGCGATGCACTTAACGACTGCGGCAAAAAAAGGTCGCAAGGTGGGCTGCCGCTCACTTAACCACTGCCTTCCTAGTAATGGGAACGCCGGGCTCCGCTGTGGCCAGAGGCCAAGGGAACCGGAGGGAGTTTCTTTACAAGCAGAGCAGGAGACCATGTGAACCGGTTCAGAGCCGCAGCGTCCGATCACTCACTGAGCGTTGGGGGTGTGAAGCAGGACGAAGACCGCCCACTCCCACAGCCCCTCCCTCTCCAGCTGGGCCGCGTAGCTGGCGTTCAGCACCCCCTGGCTCTGCTCGGACAGGTGGGTGTAGTTCAAGGCACGGAGCGCTTCCCACAGGTGCCAGCTGAGGCGGTGGTCCAGGGGGTCTGCGGTGACGCTGCGAGGGTCGAGCAGCTGGTGCAAGTCGTAGCACCTGCAAGGGAACCACGGGTCAACCCACGGGCTGGGCGGGCGCCGCTGCGGCCTTGCGCCACCCGCTCCCTCCACCTTCCCGACAGGAAGTGTCACTTTTTGAATCGGCAAAGGGCAGAGCTTGGCTGGGCTGCTGAGCGAGAATTAAGCAGAGCTGAACACGGAAGGAGAGGCGCTTGGGGGTAGCGGTTAAGGCCCCCGGCTAGAAATGGTGAGGTTTATTCTAGCTTTAGGACAGAGGTGGGCAACCTTGGCCCCTTTACATCCAGTGGATTTCACGGCTGGCTCAGGAATTCTGGGAGTTGAAGTCCATTTCTAGCCCGGGGCCTCAACCGCCCCACCCAAGCGTCTCTCATCCCAACTTCAGCTCTCCTTAATTCTCACCCCGGGAAGCTGGGCCTGGGTCAAACCGCTTCCAGCAAGCTTGCCACAAACAAAGCAGGGACTGGTCCAGGCAGTGAGCAAGAGTCAAAAAAAGACATAACAATTTTTGACCTGGGGACCGCAGGAGAGCAAGACGAGCAAGGGAGGGAGAAGAGAGGGGGGGAAAAGAGAGACAAACCCCCCCCCCCGTGTTGCTTTCTCTCTCCCATTGCCAGCAGTTCACACATGCAAAAACCCACCCGGGGTTGTGGGACTTTGGGATTGGGGTGTGTGTGTGGAGAGAGGGGAGACCGAATGGGGGAACCTGCAGGAAATGCCCAGGGTTCTGGGTCTCCCCCCAAGGCCCCAGGGGGAGGTACCTGTCGCTGTACAACTTCAGCAGGTGGAAACACACGTCCCGCAGCGGGCGCTGGGAGTCGTCGTTCTCCACCAGGCAGCCGGAGTCTTCCAGGTAGGGAGGCAGCGGCACACAGGCGTACCTCTCCCCCTCCGGGGAGTCCTGGGGAACATCGAGCCAGTGGTGTGTGTGTGTGTGTGTGATCTTTGCAGACAGAGCGACTCCCGTTCTCCAGGGGGCTCCGAGCAAGCCCCCCCACCCCAGTGGATAGCCTAGAGCTCCAGCCAGTCCCGGGGGAACCTTGTCCTCCTTTGCCCCACGTCCTTCTGCCAACGAACTCTCCTCCCTCTCGGGACCCCCGGGCCTTTTGTCAGTGGGGATGTAAAGGCTTACGTGCCCCCCTCCACCTCTGTCTGTCTCTACACACACACACACACACACACACACACACCCATCCATACAAATACACACACACACCCATACAAATACACATGCACACACACAATCCTCTCCACCTATTCTCTGTTATAACATCCATTATCTCTCTCTCTTCCTCACTCTCTTCCCTCTCTCCATCATCTATACAGCTCTTTTATCTCTCTTTTCCTTTCTCATCTCATCTCTCTCTCTCTCTCTCTCTCTCTCTCTCTCACACACACACACACACACACACACAGTTTAAAACCACCCATCTCCCTCCCTCCCTCCCTCACGGAGGGACCCTGGACAACGCACACTAAAATTGTGGCCAAACCTTGCAGGTATTCGAGCAGAGACAGGAACCAGGGATGGCAAGGGAGGGGTTCTATTCCACTCCCATCGTCCCCGCTAGTGGCCAGGAATGATGGGAACTGGGTGCCTGGCCCTTCTGGAGGGCGTCCAGTGGAGAAGAGAGGCCTGGGCCAAACCCTCCTCCTGGCTCTGACTGCTCCCTTCCCAACTCAGAGGGCGCTGCCCCTGCCCCTGCGGCTACCAACCTGGAAGGCAGCTTCGTAGGCGCTGAGGGCCTTGGAGAGGGGGGCCGTGGAAGGAAGCAGGAACCACAGGTGGATGGCGAGGGAGCGCTTCCAGTCCAGTTGGGAGCAAACGTTGATGGTCCTCTTCTCCGAGAGCTGCCACACCTGGGGCAGGGGAGACCGGAGGATGAAAAGGGGGGGCCACGGCCACGGCCGCTCAGGCAGGAGCGCGAGCGCCAGCCGCACCACTCACCGGCTTGCCGGCCAGGAGGCAGAAGATGCGCAGGCGCTCGTCCCGGATGAAGACGTCCGCTTGGAGCCGATGCCAGTCGGCCAGCTGCAGGGCCAGCAGCTCCCGGACCTCCTGGCTGCCCACCAGCTGGGAGAGCAGCAGAGACAGGCGCAGATCCCCTGCAAGGACGGGAGAGTCCTCTGTCAGCACCTCAGGCAGCCCCCCCTCGCCCCGGCTGGCTGTGGGGGCGTGGCCAAGGGGGAGGCGGGACCCCTGAAGCGGCCACTCTTCCTCGGAGGAGCTGAGCTGCTGGTGGGGAGGGGGGGGGATACCTGCACCCGGATACCCCAAAGGGGCTTTCCAAAAGGCAGCTGGGTCTTCCTTGCTTTCTTTTCCACGAAAACGTTTCGCTTCTCATCCCAGAAGCTTCTTCAGTTCTGGAGAAGTTCTGAAGCTTCCGGGATGAGAAGTGAAACGTTTCGCCTTTTGGGGAAAAAGCACCTTTGAGAAAACCGTGACCTGGAGGATGGAGAATTGCCGGTCCGCGGGCTGGACGCGTCATCTGGAAGCCGCGCTCACCCCTTTGCCGGCAATGGGAAAACCGTCCCAATAGGTTACGCGACGTCAACATGATGTCACGAGTTTGACATGTCTGCCATAGACACTTTACCTGCGTAACGCTGTGTGAACTGTCTCGCCCCAATGCGACTGGACCCCCCCTCTCCTGCTGCGGACCCCGTCCGTCAAGGAATTCCGGCTGGCTCCCACCCTCTGGAATATCTCAGCCCTTTTGGGGCGAGATGCGCCCCTGCCCTCTTGGTCATCCACAGGGGCCTTGAAAGCTGGCTCTGGGGCCCCCACGGGCAGGCCCCGCTTGGGAGGTGGTTAGCGGAGTAGGAAGAAGACCCCACCTCCGCCCGTAGTACTCTGGGCTTAATCTATCTAATTTAATGCTTATTGCAGAGTCTGCCAGGTGTTCAGACCGGATTTGGCCTTTTGTCTGCCTGCTGAGTCCTTCCCGAGGACCCGAGATAGGCAGACGTGGGTGTCTGACGGTTATTAGACGTCTCGGCACAGAATGCCAGCTCTTCCACGTAAAGCCGCCTTTTGCAACTGACTGACGTTTTATCGTTTTGCACGTGGTTTTTATAAAGTAAGTAATGTAATTAAATTGATATGCCGCGTGCTGTCAAGCAACCTGGCAATGCTACAACACGCTGAGTCGTTTGACAGCTTGGCATAGAGCAATATACGACAGCACTTAAGACTTACACACGGTCTCGTAGCCCTTTGTAGCCCTCTCTCAGCGGTTTACGGGGTCAGCGTATTTGCCCCCAACAACCTGGCTCCTCATTTTACCGACCTCGGAAGGACGGGAGGCCAAAAGTCAACCTTGAGCTGGTCGGGATCAAACTCCTGGCAGCGGGCTGAATTAGCCTGCAATGCTGCATTCTAACCACTGCACCACCACGGCTGATAAATTTAATACATTAAAATTTAATAAATCGAATGTGTCCCCTCGTTGTTCCTCTCAGCAATGAAAGAGGCCAGCTTAGGGGAGGGAGGGTCTCTTCTGGGGAGGGGGGAGGGGATTGCAAAGGGCTCCGTTTCCTTCCTAGAAGCCGTGCGGATGCTGGACGGCTAAAAGGCATCTTCGTTAGCCCAGACCAGGGGTGTCAAACTCAATTTCATTGAGGGCCGAATCAGCATTGCGGTTGCCCTCAGGGGGCCGGGTGGGTGTGGCCAGGGTGGGTGTGGCCTACTGGGTGGGCGTGGTTAAGAGTGCGTATGGCCTGCTGGGTGGGTGTGGCCAGCTCTACATCGTTGGCATCAAGGGTGCCTATGGGGGCCTGGGCAGGAGTGGGACAGATCTGGGGGTCTCTGGCAGAAGGAGGGTCTCTGGGCCAGGGCCAAGGCAGTGGGGGCCGTTCCCTCCCTGTTTCCAGGATGGCTTTTCGGGCCACATGAAACCACTTCACGGGCCGGATCCGGGCCCCCCGGGCCTTGTGTTTGACATGTCTGGCCCAGACGGTCAGAAACTGGACCTCGGGATCAAGAAGATCAAAGAGCCTTGGTGGAGCAGTGGGCTAATGCCTCCTTAAGCAACACCAGCTGCCTGCCATTAGTGCAGGTTCGAGTCCCACCAGGCTCAAGGTCGACTCAGCCTTCCATCCTTCCCAGGTAGGTAAAATGAGGACCCAGATTGTTGGGGGCAATTAAGCTGACTTTGTAATAATGCCGCTTGAGATGGTGGTGCGAAAGCCCTAACAAGCAGGCATATACATAGAATGAAGGCTACTGCTAAGCACATTGTGCTTAAGATTGTAAGCCGCCCTGAGTCTTCGGAGAAGGGGGGGATATGAATGGGATTAAAAAAAAAAGTGGGGAGAACCACAACCCTTAGTAGTTTAGTCTCACTCTAGGGTGCTTGCAGAGGCCGAATGAAATAAATAGCAGTCTTAAATTTAAAAATACAATTAAAAAAAAAAAAACTAAACAGGACGGGGAGGGAAGGAGCAAGGTGTGCCCGGGGAGGGGTGTTCCTTTTTTCCATCAGCGCCCAACCCCCCCAAAACCTGGACTCCTCTGGGAAGCGTTTAAAATGCTTCTCTGGGAGGTTCCTGCTGGGACTCGGGGGCGAGTAGCCAAGCATTTGCCCACCCCCCACCCCACCCCGGGCGGTCCAGCACGGCGAGGTCTTCTTACCCGACTGCTGCGCCAGGTGGCAGGCCTGGCCGATCTGCTTCCCGGTGAGGTAGCTGAAGACGGCCTCGGCGGGGCTGTCGTTCTGGCTGAGCGCCACCTCCTCCTGGATCCGCTCGGCCGCCGCCCGGGACAGCCAGCGGGAGAAGGCCCTCCGGCGCTCCAGCTGCAGCCCGTAGTCGCCGGGATCCTCCAGGCACACCTCCAGCTCCTGCAGGCGGCCCCAGAGCGCCTCGCACAGGCGCCAGACCAGCGCCCAAGCCCTCACCACGCCTGCGGAAAGGGCGGCGGTCAGCCTCGGCCTGTCCTTTGGGGCCTGCCCTTCCCGGGGGCCCTACGGCTCATTTAGTGAACTTTCAAAGCTACAACGGCACTGGAAAAAGTGACCTATGACTGTTTTTCACTTACAACCGTTGCGGCGCCCCCTGTGGTCACATGATTGGAATTTGGACGCTTGGCAACCGGCTCCTATTTAGGACGGACACAGCATCCCGGGGTGATGTGACTCCCCTTTCGCGACCTTCTTAGTAGCAAAGTCAACGGAGAAAGCCGGATTCACTTAACAACTGTGTGACTCACTTATCAACTGCCGTGATTCGTTTAGCAACTGTGGCAAGGAAGGTCGTGGAATGGGGCAAAACTGACTTAACAATGGAAAGTTTGGAGCTCAGTTGTAGTCGTAAGCCGAGGACTCCCTGTCCTCCCCAGATCTCCTTCTGCTCCTCACTGCCAGCTGGATCCAGCAGGCTGAAAGCTGACCAGAGCCCAGCTGCCAATCTAGGCGGAGGAAGGAAGGTGACCTTGACCGCCAGCTCCAGGGCCGGGATAAGGGAGGGGTGAAGGACCCTTCCGTCCTGAAGGCTCCGCTTAACCTTTGGAAGCCCCTCAGGCGGGATCCCTGCCAGGCTGAGGCCAGCCAAGCTAGATAGGCCAGACCAGGCAAATCAATGCCACGGGAAGCTAAAAACTACTTTTATTGAGACTGGTGAAGAATAAAATCTCCATCTTCTTATCTCTCCTGTGAATTAGGGAGGTGCCTTTCTCAGCCACTTCTGATGGTGATCTGGAAATTCTTCTGGACTTAAAAAGTACTCTAGGCCAGGGGGTGGGCAACCTTGGCCCCTTCATGACTGGTGGACTTCAACTCCCAGAATGCCTGAGCCAGCATGGGGGAAACTTTGGCCCCTTCATGACTGGTGGACTTCAACTCCCAGAATGCCTGAGCCAGCATAGCTCAGCTTGGAAACCTCTCCCTGGCTCGGGAATTCTGGGAGTTGAAGTCCACGAGTGATAAAAGAGCCCAGGTCCCCTACAGGACCTGGAAGAGCGTCCTGCTGACCTTCTGTGGGGAAAAAGGAAGCAGAGACTTCCCTGAGCCCTGGCCTCTTGGCCGATGGCCCCTGTTCCCAGGGTCAAAGCCAGGCAGGAGACCCAGCGTCCTCCTTTGCCCTGCTCCTTGGAGGGGGGGGGGGGAGATCCTGGCAGCAGCTGACACCCCAGAGTCCTCCCAGCGCCCTGTCACCTCCTTCCCCAACCCCTCACCTTCTTCTTCTTCCTCCGCCTCCTCAGAGGCCTCCGAGGCCCAGGCGGCATACTCGTGGATGGCTGCCACGCCGGGGTTGGGGGCCAGCAAGGGGCAGGGGTCATCCAGGTGGACGGTGCTGTGCTTCAGCTTGATCTCCAGCGGGGGGAGGTAGGCGCGGAGGCTCCCCTCGGCCGACTTGCCTTCCAAGCTCAGCTTCTCCATGTGGACCTTGAAGGGGGACTCGGAGACCCTGGGGGGGTCATCAGGAAGACAGAAAAGACGGGGTGGGGGTGTCAAGGGCTGCCCATTCCAACTTTCCCTCCGGCAGAGAAATTTGGGGGGGCACTGAGGGACAAACTCTACCCCGTGCAGAGAGAGACGCCCATCGAAGCAGCTTGGGACTGCCCAGCACGGGGCGTTCAGACCCCCACCCCCACCCCTTCCTTAGTTCCCTTTCCCAGAGCGGAGAGGACTAGCCACTTGGTTTTGCTTTGCTTTACTTTGCAAAGAGGCACTGGACAAAAATACGTCCTTGGCTGGAAAAGACGTTGGGAAAACGAGTAGATTTTAAACCTGAGCTTTTCTTTTTTTTTTTTATTGAAAAGTTTTAAAAATACAGTTTTCCTTTAAAAAAACCCCTTCCCCCTCCCTCCTCCCCTCCCTACCTCCCCCCTTCCCCCCCTCCCCCCTCCCTCCTCCCCCCCTCCCCCCCCCCCAACCCCCCTCCCCCCCCCGGACTTCCCAGAGCTAAATACAAGGTATATATATATAAAAAAGCAATCATAAACAACCATATACTAACAACTATAAATTCTAAAATCCATCACTCTCTAACTTACATAGGATCAAACAAAACTTAGCATTATTAAATATATATAGAAGACAAAATAGAAAAAGAAAAAAGAAAACGAAAGAAGACTTATTCAAATGCTAGATAAAACTTCTTGACCCTATACTTATTCTGGATAAACTCAATCCATTTTCTCCATTCCATAATATAATGTTCTTGCGAGTAATCTTTCAAATAGGCTGAAATCTTCGCCATCTCTGCCAAGTCGGAAACCTTTAAAATCCACTCTTGTATAGTCGGCAGTTCCTCTTTCTTCCAATATTGACCTATCAAAAGTCTTGCTGCCGTAACTAAATTCAACATCAACTTAGAGTCCACAACTGTAGCGTCAACAATTATTCCCAACAAAAAAAATTGCGGACAAAACTTTATCCTCCGTTTAAAAATCTTCTGCATATTCCACCAGACTTTTATCCAAAAAGCCTTGACCTTTTTACATGTCCACCATATGTGAAAATATGTTGCCTCTTCATCACCACACCTCCAACATTTAGGCTGATAATTCGGATACATACTTGCAAGCTTTTTAGGATCTAGATGCCATCTATAAAACATTTTGTAAAAGTTCTCTCTTAGACTTTGAGCTTGAGTGAATTTTACATTCCTCACCCAGATCTTTTCCCACGTGTCCATTGTAATAACTTCCTGAATGTTTTGGGCCCATTTTATCATACAATCCTTAACAAGCTCTGTTTCTGAATCAATCTCTATCAATGCAAGATATATCCGTTTAATATGTGCTGGTCCTTGATTTCTAATTTGCTTTATCAAATTTTCATCAGTCGTTGCAAATCCATTTTTTTGGTCTTCTTTCCACCTGGCCTGTAACTGAATATATTGAAACCAAGTCTGAACAACCTTCTCTTCTCGCAAGAAACTATATGATTTCAAGCACCAAATATTCCTTTCCAAACTTAAAATTTCCTTGTAAGTAGTCTCATCATGTTTGAAACCAGCATGTATATTTTCTATTGCGTGTTTTGGGATTGCCCACAATGGTATCTTGCTGCTTAACTTATGTCTATACTTCTTCCAAACTCTCAGCAATGCCTGTCTTAAAATATGCATCCTAAACACAGTACCTACCTTCTTATCATACAACAAATATGCATGCCAGCCAAACAACAGATCATGGCCCTCAAGATTTAATAACCTCGATTGTGTCAAATTAATCCAATCACTTATTCCTACTAGTGCAGCAGCTTCATAATATAATTTAAAATTAGGCATTTTAAGGCCACCTCTCTCACGAGTATCCTGCATAATCTTAAGTTTAACTCGTGGCTTTTTCCCTGCCCACACAAATTTATTGATACCACGCTGCCATTCCTCCAAGTTAGAGTCTTTCTTAAGAATCGGTATCATTTGAAATAAGAATAAAAATTTGGGCAGGACATTCATTTTCACTGCTGCAATCCGTCCCAACAAAGACAATTGCAATTTTTCCCAACTCTCCAGTTCTTTTTGAATTTTCCCCCATAACTTTTCATAATTATTTTTATATAGCTTTGTATTAGAGGGCGACAAAATCACCCCCAAATATTTAACCCTTTTAACAATCTCAAATCCAGTTAATCCTTCTAGGAGAGCCTTCTGCGAAACTGTCATATTTCTAGCCAAAATTTTAGTTTTCTGTATATTTACTTTAAATCCAGAAACCTTCCCATATTGTGTTATTATCTCCATCAGGTCCACAACAGAGTTCTCTGGCTGGGTCACTGTAACAACCAGATCATCTGCAAATGCTCTCAATCTGTAATCCTGATCTCCAACTTGTATCCCCTTAATTTTTTCCGAATTCCGAATCTTAACCAATAATATCTCTAATGTTAACACAAATAACAAGGGCGATAGCGGACACCCTTGCCTTGTGCCCTTCTCAATATTACATACTGTTGTCAAACTATTGTTAACTATAATTCGGGCAGTTTGTTTTTGGTATAATGCCCTAATCGGTTGTAAAAAAATTTCCCCAAAATCCATTTTGTCTAAAACTTTCAACAAAAATTGCCAGTTCAATTGATCAAAAGCCTTTTCAGCATCTAAAAAGATTAGCGCAGCAGAGATCTGGTTGTGCCTTTCCAAAAACTCTAACACATCAACTATATGTCTCACATTAGTTTTCATTTGTCTTCCACTAATAAACCCCGTTTGGTCCCCATGAATCACCTGTTGCAGAACCCTCATCAGTCTATTAGCCAAAACCTTAGCAAATATCTTATAATCTGTATTTAAAAGCGATATCGGTCTGTAATTTTTAACTAAAGTAGCATCCTGGTCTTCCTTCGGAATCAAAGAGATAAAAGCTGTTCTCCAAGACGGGGGCACCTTTCCCCCCAACCTGAGCTTTTCTTTAAATCGGGTCTAATGCCAGAAAAGATGGAGAAACAAAGCATATGCTTGATTCTACATGGGATAACGGCAGAAGAGGACATCAGCTCGAGCAGAGCCCCCAGAGGGTCCCTACTGGGTATACGGGGGGGCGCTTTCCCACAGAACCCTCCCCTCCAAGATTACGTAGGAAGGACTTACGGCCTCGGCGCCATGGGGGCCGGCAAGAATCCGTACTCCGCGGACTCCCCGCCATCCTCCGGCTGGCTCAGGGGTCCCAGCCGGTCTCCGCTGTGGGCCAAGATCCAGTTGGGCCCCCAGCCGACGCGGAAGGAGCGCCCCACGAAGAGGGCCATGTCCTTCAGCAGCCGCCCTTTCCCGTAGGCGATGGACTTCTTCAGGGGCACCAGGCCCGCCTGCCTGCGGACCCCCACGGTTCTCAGGGGCACCTCAGGGTCCGAGCGCGGCACGAGGAAGGCAGAGGCCAGGGGAGAGAGGGCAGGCCAAGGCGGGGCGGGCAAAGCCCCACCCAGCGAAGAAGTCCTCGGGCTGCGGCGGTCCTGGAGGGAGGCGTTGGGGAGCAGGAAAGAGCCGGTGGAGAGCCTGGACTGCAGCAGTCGGCCACCTGCAAAGAGGGAGGAGAGCCTGCATCATGGAGGCCAAAGTGAGGCTCAAGGAACGGGAGCAGCCGCAGGGGATCACGGCCGCTGGCCCTTCTGAGTGGGCGCCAGGCACAAGGAAGCAGAGCGACACCAGCAGCTCTTCGTGGCGGTTTGCCGGCTTACCGGAATCTCGCCGGGCCGACTGCCTTCTCTCGGGAACTGCCAGAAAAGGGGTAGGGGCATTCTGGGGGAGGTCGGGCCTGCGTGGCCACGCGACTGCCCTCTGCGACCCTCACCGCCAGCTTCCGACCAGCAACCTCGAGAGGGAAGCTGGCAGCGGGTGGCCAATGGCGACACTCTGCTTGAGAACAGCAGGGGGATTTGCTTAAGGGCAGCAAACCGGAAGTGCCAGCACTGCAGTCGCCAAGCAGCCAACTGGCCATGTGACGTCCTGCTTTGCGGCCAAACTGCCAGTCCCAATTAGTGTCCTTGAAGTGAGGACGACCCGAGGACACGTGGGCCTCCACAGCACCTGCCGCTGTTACCTGCGGAGCTGGAAGGGGGGCTGGCCGTACCTGGGGGGTGGCTCTTCCATCCTCGTGAGGAGGAGGAGGAGATGGGGAGCCTCGGGGAGCAAGTGTCCTGCGAGGGCTCCATTTCTGCAGCCTGCTTGCCGAAGTGACGCTCCGACATCCAGTCCAGCTCTTCCTCATCCGCCAGCAAAGAAGCCTTCATGATCTGCAAAGAAGACCCAGAACGTAGGAGGGACCTCGGAGGTCTTCTAGTCCAACCCCCCCCCCCCCTTACACTATCCCAGACAAATGGCTGCCCGGTCTTTTCTTGAAAACCTCCAGCGATGGAGGCAAGACCAAAGCAAAGGCCCCGAACGTGCTTTCCTTGGGCAAAGAAAGAGATACAAAAAACCTGCTGAATATATTTAAAAGTATTTATGGGACCTGCTGGGTGGGTTGCCGAGGCCGCCTCGCCAGGTGGGCGCGGAGGAGAACAAAGAGCGCACCGGAGGAGGGGGGGTGACGTAAACACCCGCTTAGCCCTGAAGCTCCAGACTGGCCCACCTTGAGGCCATTTCGGTACGGACGGCCGGGACCCCCGTCAGAGCAGAGAACAGCTCAAAGAAGAAGCCGCGCAAGGTCAGGGGACGTGGAAGAGACCACGCTCACGTTCTTTGCGTATGAACTGTAACGTGCAAAACAGCTTCTTTGGGCGATCCACGTCCGAACCAAACCTAGCCCTCCGTCCGACACACTTAGTTAGCAACACAGCTGCGGTTTTTCCTCAGGGACAACTCCGGATTTCAAAAGCAAACCACGTTTTGTTTCTTTTAGGCTCAAATACCAGATTACAGCACCTTTCTTCAGCAGCTGTGGCTGACAGTGGAACATCTGGGGGTGCTGAAAGGACACTGAATACAGGGAGTCCTCGACTTACAACCACGACTGAGCCCAAAATTTCTGTTGCTAAGCGAGATGGCTGTTAAGTGCCCCATTTTATGAACTTTTTGCCATGCTTGTTAAGTAAATAATAATAATGACGATGATGATGATGTTGGAAGGCACCTTGGAGGTCATCTAGTCCAACCCCCTGCTCAGGCAGGAAACCCTATACCAGGGGTAGGCAACCTGGGCTCTTTTATGACTCGTGGACTTCAACTCCCAGAATTCCTCAGTCAGCTGGCTCAGGAATTCTGGGAGTTGAAGTCCACGAGTCATAAAAGAGCCCAGGTTGCCTACCCCTGCCCTAGACCATGTGAACCGTTACAGTTGTTAGGTGAACCCGGCTCCCCCATTGACTCTGTTTGCCAGAAGCATAAAGGGAAACGGACCCCCCCCCGGCCCTGCCTGGAGGAATCTCCCACCCAGAGGGCCCCCCCCGGAGGAGAGCTCACCTGCAGCGTGTGAGGGTTGATGTCCAGGGAGGAGGCAATGTGGGTGGAGGCCGGCACCAGCTCCTGTTCTTCCGCCAGGTTCTCTTCCGCCACAGAATCCTGCAGCAGCTCTTGGGTGACGTCCGCCATGTCGCTGTCCAATTCGACAACCTTCCCCAGATGTTCGGCCTCTGGGCTCTGCGAGAGTCAAGGGACGAGGTAACCCTTGGTGGTCGCCTTTTCTGCCAACCCGCGCACTAAACGGGTAATCTGGATGCCCCCCTCCCAAACGAAAATATGTATGTGTGCATATGCGAGTCGTGGTGGCACGGCGGTTAGAATGCGGTTGTCCTGGTTCCGACAGATGAAACTCTTCAAAAGAACTTCCAGGCCTTGTTGACCTTAAAGGATCTTTATTTTGAGTAGCATACCATCGGCACTGCACTATCGAAGCCAAAAGTTGAGTTCCCCTCCCCTGAGCACATAGTATCAAGGCACAGTTCCCTCCTCCAATTAATAATCATAAATCACATTCCACAATTAGCTTGAAGCATCGGCTTCCTCTCCAGTTCTCCAACCCACCAATTCTTTATCAGCTCTGGGCTCAGTAACCTTGAATCTCACGCTAAGTTTAGTGTTGTTATATCTGGCTGGACTCTCATTCACATCCCACCCCCTCTCCCAGCATCATCTAACTCTAAAAGCGAAAGGGAAAAGATGGCTACATTTCCATCTGCTGTCAATGCAAAAATATCCGATGTTAGCAGCGTTGACAGCAGTATTGCAGGCTAACTCTACCCACTGCTAGCAGTTCGAGTCTCACCGGTTGACTCAGCTTCTCTAAGCTGCTTAGAGAGGGCTGTAAATCACTGGGACGCGGTATACAAGTCTAAGCGCTATTGCTACATATACACACACACACGCAGCGAGCATGGTAATTTCAGAGCTGGCTCGGCAACCAACATCCCTAGCGGAAGAACCCTTTGCTTTAACCAAAGGGAGTCGAAGGCGTTTCTCTCCTAAGGGATTGGATCGGGGCAGGCCTGACAGTCCCCTTCGTCCATCTGAATGTCAAGGTCCCGTTCAGCTGAGGAGTGTGTGGAAAGGGGGATGAAGGCGTCCCAATAGTGCATCAGCCGCACCTTTTACAAAAGGTGCTGGGTGTGGCGGTCAATTTCGTCGTCTTGCCTCCAGTCTCTGGGGTGGGGCTGGGAACCCCATCAAATGCCCTTTGGCGTGCAAGGTTGCGGGGGGGGGGGGAGTGACAGGACGTTCCCCAGAGAACCCATTTCCAACTTGTTCATCTTGGCATACTTTGCCCTCTGCAGGACTTATTTCAAGAGGGCGCTTATTGCTTTCCTACCTTGTGGGGAGGTGCCAGCTTCCCAGCGGCAGCCATTTGGTGCGACATCGGCTGGCCCGGCAGGGGCACCTGAGCAGTTTTTAATTTCTTGGCCTCCACTTTGGCCAGGTTGTCCTCCTCTTCCTCATCGGAATCCTGCAGGCCGTACTTCGAGAAGTGGGCCACCTGGACGGAGGAAAAAGCTGCATTTTACAATACCAGAAGATTGTTGAGTACCAAGTGAATACAATGCCCTGCCCGTTATTTCCTGCCCTCTGAAGATTCTCTTAACAGCAAACAGCAACAGGGGTCCTTGCTAGCCTTATCACAGCACCCACCTTAACCTATCTGGCTAGGGAAACGCTTGCAGGAAAAACCCCAAGGTCAGAGAGCACCAAGGGCCCTACCGGCCTCCTCCTCCTCTTCGCAAACCCCTCTCTCCTCTTCGGGCACCCCAAAATGCGCGTTTTCAAAGGTGACCGGGGCGCTCCTGCTGGCTTTCTAAAAAAGAACAGGGACCCTGACGGCCCCAGGCTCTCGACCTGCCTGGCGGAAGAGGGGGTTACCTTGAATACCCACGAACCAGTTTCGGGGCGGTACTCCTTAAACTGGGCTCCCTGCTTCCGAGAGACGGCTTCCAGCCGGCCCTCGTAGTTCATCTCCGCCAGCCGCTCTGGGCTCTTGATCAAGCAACGCGAGGTTTTGTCCGTGGGCCAAACTCCGTCTAAGGTGACTTCGGCTCTCCTGCTCGAAAGAGGAGGAAGTGGGAGGCCTGAAATGAAGACATCTAAGAGGGGTGTGTGTGTGTGCGTGTGTGTGTGCGTGTGCGTACAACAGTGTGGCATAGTCTATCCTAGCTGGTGTTAAGACACATATCAGGATAAAAGGCACGTCAAAGCAAAAACACCCAATGTTTGCATCCCTTGGTCCCATCTATCCATCTCCAGCATGGTTGGCGGATTAAGAGGCTTCACCTCCTGAGCCAAAATGTACGCTGCTAAGCGCGAGTTTTCCCACTTTTTATGACGTTCTTGCCACGGTTGTTAAGCGAATGACTGCAGTGGTTGCGTTAGGAACACTGTCACTGGTTACTTTACTCGGTGCTATTGTAACCTTGAATGGTCACTAAGTGGATGGCTGTAAGTCAGGAGCCTGTGCACGCTGCTATCTCCATTAGGTATCTGGTCACCTTAATATTAAATCATTTTACGTGCTTTATACTGTCATTTTCATCTTGCTGTGAGCCGCCTGGAGTCGCCCGATGGCGAGGTGGGCAGATGGCGATGCGATAAAAGGGGATGAATGAATGAATGAAAGGGTTTCCGGCCTCACCTGTTCAGGCCCTCCCCGATGGGGGGCTTCAATTCATCGTCCGGGTAGACGATGACCTCTTTCCTGCGGATGTGCACGATCTCGTCCAGGTTCAGGTTGGTCAGGCTGACCTCGCCCTCGAAGTAGATGGAGCCGTAGCCTACGGAGGAGAGAGGCTCCCCCCGTTAAGCGCCCACCCTGGGCCCCTGTGGGGAAGCCACTCCACAAGGGGGAGGGGGAGAGAGAAACCCACAAAACGCAGGGGAAGGGCAGGCTGAGCTAAACCTGTCTCCTCCATTTACAATCGCTGTGTTGCCAAGCCGGGCCCTCCCCCACCCGCTTCCGGCCGGGGAATTCCGCTGACCCTCAGTGCCAATTTGCGCCGTCAGTTGACCGGCAGATCTGAATAAATGCAAAGGTGGTTTATTCGACCTTACGAATGGCCTGGATTCTCTTTCGCCTGGCACACAAACATCAGCCATACGCTGGCTCTACAGGTGCCCCAAAGATCTTGCCTAGGAAAACAACTTGTGTGTATGTGTGTGTGTGTTGTGGATTTCTTAAGGGTGCCATTTCCCCCCTCTCAGGATTCTAGGGAGAACGGGTGTGTGTGTCCCCCTCCTTTATTCCAGGGAAGAATCAGTGGGCTTCAGACTTTAGGAGATTGCCAATTCCGGGGGGGGGGGGGGATGTGAAAAAACCTGCATCAACCTTGAAAGGCAAACGGTCTAATGTTCAATACAGGCAGTCCCCGACTTATGGCCACTAGTGAACCCAAAATTTTTGTTGCTAAGCGAGGCAGTTGTTAAATGAGTTCTGCCCCATTTTACGACCTTTCTTGCCCCGGATGTTAAGGGAATCCCTGCAGCTGTTAAGTTAGCAACACGGCTGCTAAGTGAATACAACTTCCTCGTTGACTTTGCTTGTAAGGGGATCGCGTGACCCCCAGGGGACTCTGTGACGGTCGTAAGTGTGAGCCAGTCTTAGCCGGGAGTCCCAGCCAGAGCAACAGATGAGCTGGCAGAAGCCGGCCCCGTCTATTCACCTTTACGGCCGATGGTGAAATCGGTCACGAAGCATTCTCCTTGATCATCGGTCATTTTGGCCAACTCCTCCAGGGAGGGAATGGTGTAGTAGCCAACTCGGGTCAAGACAATTCCTGGGAAAAATAAAAATCTGAGTGAGGGTCCCCCCCCCCCAAAGCCGCACACAGCAATGCGGTCTCTGAGTACATTAGCAAAACACGGAACATGCCTGTAAGGCAGAGATGGAGAACCCATGATGCAAAAGAAAACGTTTTGGGTGTAGACCGGTGTTCACCAACGCCCAACTACAATTCCCCAAAGCCAGACTCTGAAAATGAGCTTGTTTTACTTCCATTTCATACATAGCACCAGACCCGACTGTATTTTTTAAAAATAACTATGTAATTCTTTACATGTAATAACAGCACCACCAGATCCGGCCCCAGCTGGTGCACAGAATGACGGATCGCCAAGACACAGGGGTGGGCAACCTCGGCTCTTTTATGACTCGTGGACTTCAACTCCCAGAATTCCTGAGCCAGACATGCTGAGGGGAAAGGGAGAGGTTTCCAAACTGAGCCAGGCTGGCTGAGGAATTCTGGGAGTTGAAGTCCAGAAGTCATGATGGGGCCAAAGTTCCCCCATGCTGGCTGAGGAATTCTGGGAGTTGAAGTCCACCAGTCATGAAGGGGCCATAGTTTCCCCGTGGTAGCTGAGGAATTCTGGGAGTTGAAGTCCACGAGTCATAAAAGAGCCAAGGTTGCTTACCCCTGGAAGAGTCTGACTCAGCTGAAGGGATAACAACTTCACCATTGTATGTAATAAATAGGTAAACAATTGCTTCTCTTTTGTTGGTGTCTTTGTGTGTGTGTGTGTGAGAGAGAGAGAGAGAGAGAGACCAGCAGAGTCAAGTTAAGCATTTTGTGCATTTTGACTCCAAGCCCACAAGGATGGCCGTGGTGCTTATAAGGAGCGCACCCGATTCAAAGGCCGCCTTCCGCTCAGATCACCTGCTGGCCCAGATTCTGCTACAGTGCTGGGGGGGGAGCCCGGAAGGGGCCCAGGGAGGAGGGCATTTTCCAGGACTAGGACGAATTCACCCGCTGGGTGCCAGTAAGGGAAACTGGCCTTCTGACAGCCCCAGCTCGGTGATCCGGACATGCCTTTTTTTTTTTAAAAGGAAGATCTGAAATTTCCCTGGTGTTTTTTGGTCTTTTGGAAGAGACGGCGGAGATTTGGGCCACGAACCACAACTTGGCTTAAGTTTTTAGAATGCCAGCCGAGTCGTTTGGGGCACCATCCAAACAAGGACGAGGGGAGCCACAGGGGAGGACAAGGCCAAGGACTGCGTCCCGGAATGCCTAATTTTCATTCCAGTAAACACCAGTTTGGTCTGGTAGTTAAGGAACCAGGCTAGAAGCCACGAGACGGTGAGTTCTAGTCCCGCCTTAGGCATGAAAGCCAACTGGGTGACTTTGGGCCAGTCGCCAGGAGACGGTGAGTTCTAGTCCCGCCTTAGGCACGAAAGCCAACTGGGTGACTTTGGGCCAGTCGCCAGGAGACGGTGAGTTCTAGTCCCGCCTTAGACAGGAAAGCCAGCTGGGTGACTTTGGGCCAATCACCAGGAGACGGGGAGTTCTAGTTCCTTGTTAGGCACGAAAGCCAGCTGGGTGACATTGGGCCAATCAACAGGAGACGGTGAGTTCTAGTCCCGCCTTAGGCACGAAAACCAACTGGGTGACTTTGGGCCAGTCGCCAGGAGACGGTGAGTTCTAGTCCCGCCTTAGGCACGAAAGCCAACTGGGTGACTTTGGGCCAGTCGCCAGGAGACGGTGAGTTCTAGTCCCGCCTTAGGCACGAAAGCCAACTGGGTGACTTTGGGCCAGTCGCCAGGAGACGGTGAGTTCTAGTCCCGCCTTAGGCACGAAAGCCAACTGGGTGACTTTGGGCCAGTCGCCAGGAGACGGTGAGTTCTAGTCCCGCCTTAGGCACGAAAGCCAACTGGGTGACTTTTGCCAGTCCCTCTCTCTCTCAGCCCAACCCATCTCACAAGGCTCTTGTTATTGTTGTGAGAAAAATAAGAGGAAGAAATATTAAATATGTTATGCTGCCTTGAATTGTTTTAAAAGAGATAATAAAGGTGGGATAAAAAAATAAAGAAATAATTAACACTCCAGCTGGGTGACCGAGGCTGGGGGCAGCAAGCCGATGCCTGTGAGGACGCCGACCTCACCTGCGGGATGGGTGGGGTAGAGCTGCTCTTCGCTCTCCTTGTCCGGCTCCTCCTGCAGGGAATCCTCGTGGTAGGAAGCTTCCTCCGTGCTGTTTTCCAGGCCGTTGCGCAGCGCCGGCCGCACATTCAGGGCTATGAGGGTGTCGTCCACGCTGTTGCTGTGGTGCTTGTGCGGGGCGCTCTCTGGAGTCTGGGGGAGGGGCTTGGCGATGGAGTTGGCTAAGAACATGGACATTTCCCGGGAGTAGCTTTCATCTTCCTGCTCGTCATCCGGCCGGTGGTTCTCATTAAGCGACCTAAAGAGGAGACTCGGTTAAAGGTGAGCAGCCAGAGGGAGACCATCATGGCTACAGGAAGTCACTCTGCCGCGTCTCACATGAGGAAGGGAACGGATTTCTCTGGCCCGGGTTTTCAGTCCTGGGCGATGCCTCTTTTACAGGGTGGCATATCTGCAGCGTAAGAGATGGATCTACACCAGGGGTATCCAAACTTGGCAACTTGAAGACCTGCGGACTTCAACTCCCAGGATTCTGGGAGTTGAAGTCCAGTTGAAGTCCACAGGTCTTCAAGTTGCCAAGTTTGGATACCCCTGGTGTAGATCCATCTCCCTAAGTTATGTAATCTGCTTTTATTGGCTGCTTTGCCCTGGAGAACACACAGTTCCCAGTTCCCATCTGGCAGTGGCTGTGACATTCTGAGCCCATTCAACCCAGTCACGGTGGGGAATGTCCAGAATGGAGACCACGGGCTCAGGGTCAGCGGCCTTCCATTAGAACTGGATGCAACTCCTCCTGCCAAAGGAGCGCAGTCCAGCCGGCCTTGCCCTTATTTATTTTATCCGGGGTGGTGTCACTGGGTTTTGCATTGGGGTTTATTTCTGTGAGCCACCCAAGTGGGGCAGCCACATCAGTTTTCTTAATAAATAAATAAATTCAGAAACCGCCTATCCCCCACATAGAGGGCTCTGGGCAGTGTGCGAATAAAACATTAACATAGTTTTTCTGAACCTTGGAGGCTTTAAGATGGGTGGGCTTCGACTCCCAGAGGTCCCTAGCTAGCCATGCTGGCTGAAGAATTCTGGGAGTGGAGGCCCACCCATCTTAAAGCTATCGAGGTTGAGAAACACTGGATTAAAGCATAAAAACTATATATATATATATAAAACACTTAAGAGAGAGGCAAGGATAGTTCACATTCAACAGTAAAGTGAATTAAAAGGCAGGGAGAAAGCCTTCAGGGCACCCTCTGCCCCACGGGCTCCCCACCCGAGGTCGCAGAGCTGTGTCTTAACCCCTTTTCAGAAGAAGGCCAGGAGAGTAGCAGGGGTCTGCCTCACCTTCGGGGGGACGGGAGGATATTCCATAAAAGAGGGGACGGGGCAGAGAAGACCATTTCCTGGGATCCCACCAGTCACAATTCTTTAACTGGCGGGGTCTGCAACATGCCTTCCCTGCCCGACAGGTGGGATGGGCTGATGTGATGGGGATAAGACGGTTCCCTTAGGTGGCAGCTTTATAGCTAGCCAGGGGTAGGCAACCTTGGCTCTTTCATGACTGGTGGACTTCAACTCCCACAATTCCTGAGCCAGCATGGGGGAAACTATGGCCCCTTCATGCCTCGTGGACTTCAACTCCCAGAATTCCTCAGCCAGCATGGAGGAACTTTGGCCCCTTCATGACTTCAACTCCCAGGATTCCTGAGCCAGCATGGCTCAGCTTGGAAACCTCTCCCTTTCCCCTCAGCATGGCTGGCTCAGGAATTCTGGGAGTTGAAGTCCACCAGTCCTAAAAGAGCCCAGGTTGCCTAGCCCTCGGCTAGGAGGACTGCATATGGCTAAAGTGCAGCTAGGACTATTTTAAAAAGAGGGCTTCTGCTTGAGACATAAAGGAACCGGGCAGAGACTGGGGGCGGGCAGACGTACCGATCCCCATTCTCAGGATAGATGGAAGGCGAGGCAACGTCATCCACTTCGGCACTGCCAGGAGAGAAGAGGCTGCTGCTGTTGAGGTTCTTCAAAACCAGCTTCTTAATGCTCTTCCTGGAGGAGAGAGAGACACCCCGTGAAATTATCCTGGGAGGCCAAGCCAGGGAAAAGCCCCCTGCCAGGGTCTCATCTCCCCTTTGCGCTCAATTCCTGCTGAGGTCACCGATCTTGTGGCTCTGTTTTGGTAGAAGGTGGCAGGTGTAAAGGAGGAGAATGTCCGGATAGATGAGAATCTTTGTAGCTCGGGGTTGAACGGTGGGGCCCTGGATGTTCTCCGAGTTGGGTGGTTTTCTTGGAGACCTTTCAGGACCCAACTAGAGAACATCATCAGGGCTACAAGGGAGGGGGAGGAGGAGGACTGTGAGGTCCTTTGTTGCTCTCTGAGCTGGGTGGTTTACCTGTGGACGTTGTAATAATAATAATAATAATAATAATAATAATAATAATAATAATAATAATAATAATAATAATAATAATAATAATAATAATAATAATGCAGTTGGAAGGGACCTTGGAGGTCATCTAGTCCAACCCCCTGCTCGGGCAGGAAACCCTATACACCATTTCAGACAAATGGCTCCTGAGTCAACCAGGGAGCATCCACAGTGCTGATGATGTTACCTAGCTCAGGGGTCTGCAACCTTGACAACTTTTAAGGCTTGTGGATTCAGCTCCCAGAATTCTGGGAGCTGAAGTCCCCAGGTCTTAAAGTTCTCAAGGTTGCAGACCCCTGAGCTAGTTGGGTCATGAGATGTCTGCGAGAAGACAACCCAGCTCGGAGAGCACCAAGGGCCTCAATTCCTCTCTTCCAACGTGAGCAACAGATTAAGCACAGGAGAGAAAGGGGGAGGCCTGCCAGCTCAACTTCAGCTGGATCTTCCCAGGACATCCCAAGGGACGGAGTTCCATAAGCGAATGAGAAGGTGGCGCAGAAGACTTCGCCGTGTCCCATCAACCGAGAATTTCTGGCTTCTGTAAACAAACCCAGGGGGACGGCTGCAACAGCTCTTCTAGGATCAGGCGTGAAGCCTGAGAAAACTCTTTGAAGAGTTACTGAGTGAAATGAAAGGAATCGTCCACACCTGGGATTCAAAGGCAGATGGTTTAGCACAATCTCAGTCTACCATAAGGGTAATCCAACCGTAGCAACTTTTAAGACCTGTGGACTTCAATTCCCAGAATTCCCCAGCGTAGCTCGCTGGGGAATTCTGGGAGTTGAAGTCCTCAGGTCTTAAAAGTTACCCTGGTTGGACGCCCACGATCTACAACAGGGGTCTTCAAACTTGGCCCTTTGATGCCTTGTGGACTTCAAGTCCCAGAATTCCTCAGCCAGGCACGCGTGACCCCTGGCTGAGGCATTCTGGGAGTTGAAGTCCACAAGGCATCAAAGGGCCAAGTTTGAAATCCCCTGTGTTAAGGCATCCAAGAAGACTCTAAATGAATTAAATTTATTTTTTATTTATTTTATTTTTATTATATTTATATCCTGCCCTTCTCCGAAGACTCAGGGTGGCTTACAAGCTTAGCAGTAAATCCCAGTCTAATCTTGCTTTCTCTTGATGGGGGCTTCCAAATACATCCAAATCCACAACTCCTGAACATCACGGGCAGTTCTGGCTGGGAATTATGGGAGTTATCCTCACCACACCTCTGAAGGAGGTCTTAGGCCGAACCTTATGCTTGGGGTGGGTGTAGGCTCTGTTTACCTTGGCAATTTCCAGGCCTGTGGACCTCAACTCCCAGAATTCTCAATGGCCACAGTGGCTGAGGGATTCTGGGAGTTGAAGTCCACAAGGCATCAAAGGGCCATGTCTGAAGACCCTTGGCCTACAATAACAGGGGACCCTGAAGAAGAACCCGAGGGGGGTGCCAAGTGAGAGGGCTACTAACTTGGGCATGAAGGCGCCATTGGTCAGGGAGGGCTCGTCGTCGTCCAGACCATCGAAAAGGTGGGATTTGGAGGAGCCGCTGGTCTGCAAAGCCTTGGGGCGCACGCGGGTTGCCGGGCGGGGAGTCAGCTTGTAATGTGTGGGCGTGGTCAGTGCCTTCTGGGCCGCCGGGTTGGTCGGCTTCAGCCTCTGGAAGGAGGAACAAACGTTACCAGGTGGGGATGAGGGGATGTCCCCTCCAACTCGGGACGAATTGTTCACGCTGGCTGGGCCGGGCCCTCCGCAGGGGTGGGTGGGTGGGTTAAAGGGCCGACTCACTGCTCAGCCCTGCAACACAAGAAGCCATCGTTCCATTCCGACTTTCTTTCTTTCTTTTTCTTTCTCTTCTATCTATCTCCATCCATATCTATCTAACTATATCCATCCATATCTATCTATATCCATATCTGTCTGTCTGTCTGTCTACCTACCTACCTACCTATCCATTCATCCAATTTATCTATCATCTATCTCGTCTGTGTCTGTCTGTCTGTCTGTCTGTCTGTCTGTCTGTCTATCTATCTATCTATCTATCTATCTATCTATCTATCTATCTATCATCTATCTATCATCTATCTATCTATCTATCTATCTATCTATCTATCTATCTATCTATCTATCTATCCATCCATCCATCCATCTATCTATCTATCTATCTCAGGCATGTCAAACTGCTGGCCCACGGGCCAGATGTGTCACACCGAAGCCGCACTCTCCCCATTGCCGGCAATGGGGGAGAAGTCCTGATATGTCACACGACCTCACATGATGTCACGAGTTTGACATGCCTGACCTACCTACCTATCTTGGCATCACAAGATAAGGTAAAAAGGCCTGCAATGGATGAGAGCAGGGGTCCCCCAACCCCCGGTCCGTGGCAGGGCAGCAACCGGGCCTCAGAAACAAGAAAAGCCCCGTCTGGGGGGTGCAGGCAGCACACACCACCAGGCCCCCTCCGGTCCGTGGGAAAACCTCTCTCCACGGAACGGGTCCCTGGTGCCCGAAAGGCTGGGGGCCTCTGGACTAGAGAACAAAGGGAAGTACGCCATGCCATCAAGAGGGTAAAAGAATTGACATGGAAACGGGCTGGTCACACAGCCAGAAGAACGGATGGACCAAGGCGGTCACAGAATGGATCCCAAAAGTGTCCTAAAACAAGATGGAGCGACAGAAGAAAGCCCAGGACCAAAGAGGTTGGAAAGATGCAGAAGAGGCTTCCATCCTGCAGTGGAGAGGTCATGGCTAAAAGGACGAGGACGATGGCCTTTCTATTTTCTATCAAACATCTCTCTGTCCCTCCATCTTTTTCTCTCTGCAATCTGACACATCTAACTTTACCTCCCTCCCTTCCTGTCTATTTATCCACCCACCCATCTCCCTAATTTGTATCCCTCCCCCAAGGATCTTCCTTTTCCGTAAGACAACGGACGCCAAGGGGCAGCTGCCCTTGACGCAAGCCTGGGCTTCAGGAGTTCCTGCTCACTCGGGTATTGTCTCCTGCCCACAAGCCCTCCTTCCACCTGCTGCTATTTCAAGCATTTTGCTGCCGGGAGCTCCGGGCTCTGGCTCTGACACTGGCCAAAGGTGACGCCCCTGCAGACAGCAGCCCGTGGCACTTTAGCGGCCAAGAGCCACGTCCCTTTTCGAAGACACGCTTAGTTGTAAGAAAACTCCGACTGGGAGGCCCAGGAAGAACTTTCTCTGCCATCGCCCTTGTCCTGTGGAGTATTCTGCCCCCCCCCAAGATGAGGCAGGCCCCCACTCTCCGGGCCTTCCACATGGCTCTGTAGGCTCGCATGGGGAGCCCAGAAGAGCAGGCAGCTATGGGGCTGACTGGTGCCTCGAGAGCCCCACCCTCACTTTTAACTACGTCCAGCAGCGTTTAAATGCCCCTGACTCCTTCTGAATCTTGAATTTTTATGCACTGTTTCTTCTGTTCTAAGATTTTATTGCACGCAGCCCCCATTCCCCCTCTGAGGGAGATGGGCAGTTCAAAAAGGGGGAACAGGAGTGAGAGAAATACATGGATAGTGTTTACATCCAGCCACGTTTGGTTCCCTGCCATGATGGGCTGGAAAGGCCTCTGTGCCATCCCGGCCTGCCTGTGCGAAGGCAACAACGGCCAGAACTGCCCCCACCCCTTCCAAAAAGTTGCCAGGCGGGCCCACCCGACGCCAGCCCTCTTGCTTTCCACCTCGGCCGTCTTCCCAGGGATAAGCCCCTCCTGGCCTCACCTCCTCCTTCTTCTTCGGGTCGGACATGGGGTTTCGGAAGAGCGGCGAGTCCCCGAAGGGCGAGTAGGTCAAGCTGTTGAGGTGCTGCTGCAGAACGGCCTGCTGGGCCGCGGAAGCGTTGGGATCCGTCAGAGCTGAGGGGAAAAAGGAGGGCAAGGATGAGTCCGCCGGATGCCGCTCAAGGGCACGGGGCAAAGGCAGCCTCCTCGGACAGCTGCAGAGACCGACAGAGTTGGCAGGAGGGCAGATAAATGGCTGGCAACTTCCAGCCTGCCAGGAGGTGCGGAGGTTGCCCTACTGGGGGCACAGGCAACTTACCCACGGCAGGCTGTGGCGCTCCAAAGCCCAGTGTGGCGGTTGAGGTGTTAAATCCAGTGGCACCGAAGGCTCCTGTCCCCAGCGTGCCCAACTTGGGCTGCGTGCTCCCAAACAGCGAATTCTGACCTGCACTGAGGGCTGCAGGAGGAGGGGAGGAAAAGGGAAGGGTGGGGGGAAAGCAACCGTGATCAACCAGCGATGGCCGAGGCCTTCAGAGCCTCCTCAAACAGCCCGGAGAGAAGAACAGTGCGCGTCTGTGTGTGTCTTAAGATGCTCCTGGAAAAATGCTTCCACCGGCCAATGCTGGTTTGGTCGGACTTCTTTTTAAAAAGAAGTTAAACTTAGCAACCTTCTTCATCCGTTGTATCACCACCGGGGGTGCAGTGGTTAAAATGTGGTATTGCAGGCTGACTCTGCCCATAAGCTGGAGTTCGATCCTGACCGGATCAAGGTTGCCCTCAGCCTTCCACCATCCTTCCGAGGTCAGTAAAACGAGGAGCCAGGTTGTTGGGGGCAACAGGCCGACTCTGCAAACCGCTTAGAGAGGGCCTGTAAAGCACCGTGAAGCGGAATATGAGCCTAAGTGCTCTTGCTCTTCACTCGGCCTCCTGAGGCCGGTTTAAAACAAGGGCCCAGATTGTTGGGGGCAAGATGGAAATAACGCTTTGGTGACAGAAACTGGTTTTTTAATCTCTCCCTTTCAGGAAAACGGAACAAAATTAAGAATGGGAGCAAATGTCTGTTGCGATTCTCAGTCATCTAGTCCGTAGTTCATCCCAAACTGCTTTTTCAAGAGGCAGCTGGACTTCCTTTGTTTCTCCCTGAAGACGCTTTGCTTCTCAACCAAGCAGCTTCTTCGGTTCTGACTGAAGGGCGGAGGACGGAAGGGTTTACGTTCCTCGCAGTCATCTGGGCGTTAGCGCTCCCTGTGAGAATTGTTCAGGAGCTGCGATGGCCTGAGGCTAGCGGAGTTTCACGATTACTGTGCTTGGCTCTGGGGCGCCCCGATTCCTGGCCGAACGTTCCAGGGAAGGAATGAAGGTTAAACCCTCCGGGGCTGATAGCTCCCCAATCTTACCTGTCCCAAATCCTGCCCCGAGGCCTGCACCCAGAGCCCCGGTCGCCGGCTTGTTCCCAAAGAGGCTGTTTCCGGTGGCGTTTGCATTGAACCCTAGGGGAGAAGGTCAGAGTCAGTGGCTTTCGCTGAGCTTCAGCCTCTTGGCTGGTAGAAAAGCAAGCCAGGTTTGGCCGAGGCTTCTTCTGAGGCCCCAGGGCTGCCACTGGCCCCCAGGAACGCGGCCGGCCTCGGGTGCAATTTTCAGCACGATGAAAAGGGGAACCGCGATTCAGGCTTCAAGAAGGCCCGCAACTAATCAAGATTTAGGATCCCACACGGAAGAATTTCTGTAACTGGTGTGGGAGACAACAATTGGATCCAGTTACAGTTCCTGTTCCAGGGATTTTGGATTACTTACTACTGGAGGGGCCTAAGAAGGGCTTAGCGCCTGACACGATTCGTGGACAAGTTGCTGTCCACGGGGCTCGCATATGACAACTCGGGACCCTTGGCTCAAACACGAGGAGGGTACGTTCCTTATCAGGGGGACAATCTGCGGCAAACTACTCATGGTTCACAGAGATCCCTCTTGGGATCTGTCCAAGGTCTTCACCTCCTCTTGAGCCCATCTGACCCCCCCCCCCTACGGTTCTTGACACTCCAGGTCGCCTTCCCAGCAGCCGTCACATCGGCTAGCCGCATCTTGGAATTGGCAGCACTCTCAACCAGACGACTGACGTATTTTTCATAACGACAGGGTGGTCTGACGCTGGCTGAGGAATTCTGGGAGTTGAAGTCCACAAGTCTTAAAGTGGCCAAGGTTGAGGACCCCTGCTCTAATAAGTCATCGATGACCTGTATCACCTATATACGTAGTCCTTGACTTACAACTGGTCACTTATCAATCGTTTGAGGGGTACAATGGATGCGCCCCCTCTGGGCTAGTTAAGACCCGATTTCAAAGTTATAACAGCCGCATATGCCCACACATATAAACACACACACACACACACACCCTGGTTATACGATGGCACTTGGCAACTGATTCACCTTTATGGCTGTCTGTAGCATCCTGCGGTCACGCAACTAGGATTTTGATTTCCCCCCCCCCTGGTTTCTAGTGTTTACTTCCCGTTTCCGGCAAAACCGATCCTTTGGGGGAAACGACGGTGCCGTTCCCCGAATGACTGCCATAAAAAAATATATCATAAAATCGGGTGGGGTCTCCCAGTGGTCCGCTGCTGTCAGTCTAGGACTCCTTGAAACTTTAATTGTGCTTGCGCCCGTTAAGTTCAGGGAAAGACATTTAACCTGGGATCCCACCAAGTGTGAGTTCTACCCTGCCTGGCGGCTGCGAGTGCCACCCTTGCAGCCCTGGGCACAGAGAAGAGGGCGCACGGATGGCCTGGCACCCGGCAGGGACCCCCTAGCCCAGTGAGGGCGAAACGTTTAGAGACCGAGTGCCCACAAACTGCCCCCCTGCCCGCCCCCGACCCGTGTGGCCACCCACTGCCTCCGTGGCCTGCCGCAGTTCACCCAGGCGGCCCAGCAGCGCCGTGGCAGCCACGCCCTCCGCCCACGCCCCGCAGCATCAACCGCGCGTGATGGGTGCGGGGCGAAGTCTTGTCCCTGCTGCTCGGCTGCCATGTCCTTGGCTGCGCTGCTCCATGCAGGCTGCGCTCGGGGGCGACTCTCCTCGAGGGGGGGCTGCTGGTGAGGAGGGGGCCGTGGGGGTGGGCGGGTCTGGGGCCACGGCGCGTGTGCCCACAGAGAGGGCACGAAATGTCTGATGCTAAGCGAGAGAGTTGTTACGTGGGTTTTGCCCCATTTTGCAACCTTCCTTGCCGTCGTTATTAAGTGAATCGCTGCGACTGATAAATTAACAACACGGGTTGTTATGCGAATCTGGATTCCCCCGTTGACTTTGCTCGTCAGAAGGTCGCAAAAGGGGATCACGTGACACACACACACACACTTGGACACAGCCACGGTCATAAATACGAGTCGATTGCCAGGCGCCTGAATTCCGGTCATGCGACCCTGGGGAGGCTGCAAAGGTCTTAAGTGTGAAAAACGGTCCCAAGTCGATTTTTTCAGTGCCTTCCTTCGTAACTTCGGTCGCTAAGCAAACTCTCGTTAAGTCGAGGACTACCTTGTTATGTCGCTATACAGCTGCCCACATCGTTAGCCCACAAGGGGCGGGGAGAGACTGAACGAGCTCACACAGCCCAGGTTGGGGAAAGGAGAGGGGTGACCAGAGCCCCCGCCCCCATTCTCGACCCCAGCCTCTCCAGATCAGGTGACCCTCGGGGACCAGGGACCCTTCAGTTCGGGGGTGGGCAACTGTGTCAACTTTACCGCCTGAGGACTTCAATTCCCAGAATTCCGGAGCCAGCCAGGATGGCACCTTTGCAACCGGTGGATTTCCTGGCTGGCTCCGGAATTCTGGGAGTTGGAAGTCCACGGGGGGCGAAGTTGGCACCGCCCCAGCTTCGCCCCAGTTCTGCCTCTGCCTTCCAGCTGGCAAAACACACAACGGGCCGAAGGGCGTCCGGAGAGCGCCGTTTCGTCGCTTACCAAAAAGTCCGGTGGTTGTGGTCCCAAAAGAGGGGGCGCTGGTGGTGGTGGTGCCGAAGCCAGCGGGCTTGTTACTGAAGAGGGACTGAAAAGGAAAAATAGAGACCGGAGTGACTTTCACAAAAACGCAGGCACCCAGGTCTTTTTTTTTTTTTTTTTTTTGCAATTAGTGGGCGACACGCAATCGGGAAAGGTGGCAAAAATTTTTCCCTCTCTCCTGCCGCCCCACCCAGCCGCTGCCCTTTCCTCGCGCAGAAAAACTCCCAGGGCTGCCCGAGGCCGGAGGCAGGCAGAGAGGAGGGTCCAGTCTTGGGCCAGTGCAGGCCCAGCTCCCAAGAGGAGGTGCCCTTTGCAGGGGGAGGCACACGGCCTTGTCCTAGCTGGGAATCCAGTCCTCGCTCTCTCTCTCTCTCTGTGTGTGTGTGTGTGTGTGTGTGTGTGTGTGTGTGTGAAGCCAGGACAGATCTTTTCCTTTCAGCTGGAGAAAGGATTTCTTCTTAAGAGGTGGATTGCTGCCAGGAGGGGCCTGACCGGCAGATTCCCTAGAGAGCGCCCCCAGGGACAGATTCCAGGAAGATCACAGGGATAGACAGTCCTCGACCTACGGCCACAATTGAACGCAACGTTTCTGTTGCCAAGTGAGACAGTTTTGTCCCATTTTATGACCTCCCTTGCTACAGTTGTTAAGGGAAATCACTGCAGCTGCTAAGTTAGTGACAAGGACGTTAAGTGAATCTGGCTTCCCTCATCAGAAGGTCTCAAAGGGGGATCACGTGACACCCCCCCCGGAGACGCTGTGACCGTCATCAATATGAGTCGGTTGCCAAGGGTCCGAATTCTGATCGCCTGATCCTGGGGGAGGAACGCTGCCGTGGCCGTAAAGGGTGAAAAAAAAAACGGGGCTAAGTCACTTTTTTCAGGTGCTGTTGCGAATCTGAATGGCCGCTAAATGAATGGCTGTAAGTCGAAGACCCCCTGTGATCCCCAAAACAGCCTCCTGGGATCTGGGACCGGAGCAGAGAGAGAGGCGCTTCCCAGGGCTCCTTTTGCGACGGCTGCTTCTTGAGTTGCAGGCAAGGATGCTTCCTGCCCTCAGTGCCCCGACGGGAGGGTCCTCGGCTAACCTGGACCACCGTCACGGGTGACCCTGGCAGGGGATAAAGACCGGCTTGCCCGCAGTTTCCCTTCCCCCCCCCCACACCCAGAGCCGAAGGTCAATCCACCTACCGAGCCACCGACCCCGAAGCCGGTGTTGGGCTGTCCAAAGATTCCGGTTCCTGTCCCGAAGGCAGCTGCGGTGTTGGTGTTGGCCGCTGTGCCGAAGAGGCCTCCCGTCTGCGTGGGCTGGGCCGCTCCAAACAAGCCCTGCCAAGGACAGGGAGGGTTGAGGAGGAGAGCGTGTGACTGTGAGTGTGTGTGTGTGTGTGAGAGAGAGAGAGACAGAGATCCTTTGCAAAAGCTAAGCAGGAAAGGGGGGGGCAGGAAAAACCGCCAGAGAAACGAACTCTGCTGGGGCTGGAGCTGATTCAGCCGAGCTGGGCAGGAGCAGAGCTAAGGAAGGATTGACGGAAGAACAAAGCGGAAGGGACCTCAGAGGCCGAGGCCGACTCCCTGCGTTAAGCAGGAGACTTTACACCATTTCAGACCGAGGGCTGTCCAAAGGCTCAGGGCTGAACTGTGAGCCCTAGGCGCTCCCTGAGCTGGGCGGTTTTCTTGCAGAAGTTTCATGACCCAGCCAGGCAACCTCATCCCCACTAGAGGGGAAGGGCATTGTGGAGAGAAGAAGGGCCTTGGTGCTCTCTGAGCCTGGTGGTTTTCTTGCAATTATTTTATAACCCAACTAGGGAACATCCTTAGCACTGACGATGTTCCATAGTTGGGTCATGAAACATCTGCAAGAGAACCACCAGGCTCAGAGAGCACCAAGGACCCCACAGTCCTCCTCTTCCTCCTCCTCCCTTCTAGCACTGACGATGTTCCCTAGTTGGGTCACGAAATGTCTGCAAGGAAACCGCCCAGCTCAGAGAACATCAAATATCCTCTCCTATCGGTCTCTACTAGCTGTGCCATGACTGAGTGCCAACGTGAGGGTCTGAACGACCCCTCAAGAGTTCAACAAAAGTTGCGATGGGCCTGTCCCAGAAAGGCGTGTCTCATACCACAGCTAAGAGCTTTCCGGATTGCGACACCCCCACCCCTCACCATCGTGTTCGTGTTCGGCTGTCCGAGGGTGCTGGTGTTGGTGAACGAAAAGCCCGTGTTCTGGGCTGTGGTGGGCTGACCAAAAGGTTTGTTGAAGAGGCTGGGCGTCGGAGTCGAGCCGAAGAGACTTCCGGTCCCTGTGCCAAAACCGGTGGTACCTGCAACACAGAGACGACGTCCCTCTGTTACCATCCTCTCCTGGAACCAGCTCTTGAGTTCAAAGCACCCAGAGGGGGCGTGCTTCAAATGGCAGCGCCGCTTGGTCGCTCTCCCCTCTGCCTGAAGCTGCTGGACGAAACTATCTGGTGGTTTGGGAGGACACACCATGGATACACCGATCAAAGGATACACTTCACGTCGGGGAACCTGGGCCACTTTAAGACGGGTGGACTTCAACTCCCAGAATCCCCCAGCCTTCTGGGAGTTGAAGTCCACCCGTCTTAAAGTGGCCTAGGTTGGGAAACTGCAGCCCAGAGACCGCAGCAGCCACCGCACTAAAGACGATAGCGGTTTTTTGACCAGCTTGGCCAGAGCAAGACCAGCCTGTGGATACTTACTGGCTCCAAATGCGGTTTTATTTGCCCCGTACGAAAAGCCTGTGTTGGTGGTGGAGGAGCCAAAGAGTCCTGTGGCTGTGCTGGACGCAGCGGTGGACGATCCAAACAAGCCTGGGGTAGCCCCTGCTCCCACTGGGTTGGAGGGGCCTTTCCTGTTGGCCTGATAGTCTTCCAAGCGAAGCTCCTGATCAGAGAAACATTTAATGAGCATGCAGAGGATCACCTTCCCCACGCTCTGGCTTTCCAAAAACAGGAGAGGCAGCCTTTGATTGTGGGTGGGTGGAGGCTCCTGGAAAGGGGGGGAAGGGGGTGCTGCTCTCAAAGGGAAGGGCTCCCTACCCTGCCTGGCTGTTCTGACACCGGGCAAAGGCGCAACTAAGCTAGAACGAGATGGAAGAGTTATGCGAATCCCTCCAACTGGGCTTCATTCAAGCAGAACAGAGAACACCAGAATTGGAAGGGACCTTGGAGGTCCTCTAGTCCAACCCCTACAACATTCCAGACAAACGGCTGTCCAATCTCTTCTTGAAAACCTCCAGTGATGGGAGCACCCAGAACCTCTGGAGGCGAGCCATTCCACTGGTTAATTGTTCTCACTGTCAGGAAATCCCTCCCTATTTCCAGGCTGGATCTCCCAGAATTCCCCAGTTTTAAGAAGGGTGGATCATAGAATCACAGGGCTGGAAGGGACCTTGGAGGTCATTCAGTCCAAGCCCCTGCTCAGGCAGGAGACTCTCTACCATTCCAGACAAACGATTGTCCAACCTCCTCTTAAAAGCCTCCAGCGATGGAGCAGCCACAACCTCTGGAGGCAACTTCCGTTCCTCCCTGTCAGGAAATTCCTCCTTAGCTCTGGGCTGGATCTCTCTCCTGGCTTAGGTTCCATCCCTTGCTCCTTGACCTGCCCTCCGGCGCCTTCCCCTCTTCACTAGGGCAACCCCAGGCCCACAGCCCAGACTGACCTCCAGCGACTTGCTTTCGTACTCCTTCATAGCAGTGATGCACTGATGCTTGGTGCTGATGTTGGTGCTGACGCCAGACTTGACCATGGTATCCGTACCGGTGGGTGCCTGGAAGGAAAAGGACAAACGCACTGGCTGGAGACGCGAGTCCGGGAAGAAGCCAGGCTCCGAGGGTGCCTCGGGGGCTTGCAAGTGGGCTCCGAGGGCTGGATCCGAGACCCAGGAAATCCTGCTACGGTACCCGCCAACGGGCAGGCCGCCTCTCTTGAGGTTGACTGAATTTGCCCTGCACGGTAGGTCTCGCCCTCTCCTTGCCTACGCTGGGCTCTGGCTTTGGCTCTGCTCTGCCTACCTGGAAGGCAGCCTTCGCCGCTGTGGCTGCCTCTGCTGCCATTTCAGACGGAATGTGAGCAGGGAAGGTCCAGCTCCCCCCTCTGCAGAGGCCGAAGAGCCCCCTTTTAGCCGATCGGGCCATCTTCTACTACTTCATCAACTGCTACAGAACGCTCAAGGATGGCGATTCCGTCCACCCCTTAAAGGGGCACCTGCCCTTCCTAAAGCAGCGCCAATGGCGCACCCCCCCTGCCTCCTTCTCACCAGAGGGTGAGGCAGGAGATGGGGCGGGCGGGCACCGGACTCAGGGCCATCTATCCTAGCCAGCGGCAGCTTTCCAACATCTTACTCAGAGAACTGCCTGGTTTGAGGTGTGAGTTTCCACTCATGAGGAACATTTGGTCATAGTGTCACAGCCATTCTTCAAGAAATCAGCAGCGTATTCGTATTCGCAGCTCAGGGTTGAACGATGGGGCCCTTGGTGCTCTCTGAGTTTGGTGGTTTTCTTGCAAACGTTTCATTACCCAACTAGGTAACATCTTCGGTACTAGAAGGGAGGGGGCTTGTGCTCTGTTTTTATGCAGTGGCTTGCCCCCTCGCCAACAATTACCCATCTAAGCAGAGATCAACGTCAAAATTAATACTAGACCAACAATCAAGCAGTAAACAACAGCCCTATTAACAAGCCTTTGAAAAACTCCCAACACGGACAGGACAAGCCGTTACCGTGTAAACAGAGAGAGAAAAGCCCGCACTTCCTCTACTGACAAGGTTCCCTAATTGGGTCATGAAATGTCTGGAAGAGAACCACCAAATTCAGAGAGCACCAAGGACCCCACAGTGAGAAGCACAGCCGTTATTCTGGCACTCCCTCCTTCAAATAATTCACACACAAATAGAACTATATAGAACATTATCAGCTTCTCCAGAGCGGCCAAATTAATCCAGATTCCCCAGCATACGTTCCTGCAAGGTATCTTGACAAGAACTTCCTATCCCTAAATTAAATCTTGTTATGCCGGCCCATACGGAAGGACTGAGAGAGGAGAGTCAGCTTCACGGGAATCGTAATGAATATGAAGCCTTGTTCTCTTATCGAGGGCAGTGAAAGGCATTCAGACGTAGCGTTCAGAAGGGTGACGTGAACCGCAGGAAATCTGCGCAGGTGAACAGGGCTTACGTTGAATTTAATGGTGGTGCCAGTAGGGACAGTGGAAAAGCTTGTTGACCCGAAAAGGGAGCCAGATGTGCCCCCAAATGGGTTGGAGGTTGTGTTAGTGGTGCCAAACAACCCTCCGCTGCTGGTGCTTGTCCCAAAATCTGTAAAAAAAATAAAATAAAATAAAAGCCACGTCCAAACATATCAAGGATAAAACTGGACTTTGTCTCACGCAACGAATATCCGATAGAAAGCAGGGAGAACGTTTTCATTTAAGGAGCACTGGGTTCTGGGCCAGCATGGACAAGGATGCGTATTCAGGGACGGAGGCCATTTCCTTGCCCGTTTGTCTTCCACAGTTGGGACCGAGAACACAGCCTTTGTGCAGTTCACAAAAAGCTCCGGAGTGAGCCTGGGGGTGGGGAAGAGAACCACTTCCTCTGTCCTCTGCACGGAGTCAAGGAAGGAAGGTGGTTCCATACAGGAGCTTCCATTTTTGCTACGAGTTCCAGCAGGGGATTCTGCCTTCCAAAAAGTCTCCTTGGAGGATGTAGACACCGCCGGTTCTTTGGGCCAAAGAGAACGGGGCGGAAAAGGGAGAGACGGGTGTTTTATTTCTCCCCCTGCTGACCCTTTGTCCCGCCCAGGCTGCAGAGAAAGACCACTGGCTCTCAGCAAAGGTCTGAACTGATTCTTTGCGCAAGGGCAGGCCTGACCTACCCCTTCCCTCAATCTATCCAAACTTCTGGGAAACTGCATTCTGAGTGAAGGCAATGAACAGCCCTGTTCTAAATCCTGAAATCTTTTTTTTTTTAAACCCAATCCCCGAGAGTTTTAGAACACAGGAGCTGTGGGGCTGGTTAATGCCCTGAAGTCCCTGTCCCCACTTTTTAGTTAACCTTTAAGGCTATCAGTTGAACAATGCACGTTTTTCAAACCCAAGCCACTTTGCATCAGTATGAACTTTGTGAAGATATTATAGACAAGCTGAAATACTTCAGGGCACGTTTCAGCTTATACTCAATTACAATACTGACAGAAGAGGCGGTGCCTTTGCTGTGTGTACTCCACTAAAGCTGGCCTTAAAAACAGGACAGGAGCAGGTTATAATTATTTTCTCTTGTCATGTTATACATCTGATCAAGGTCAAGGTCTGTGACCAATTTAACAGAGTCCTCCTCACCTGCTGGCCGAAAGAGCATCGACAGAGCTAAAGGACAATTCAGCAGGAGGCTGAACCTCACCATGGGGATCAAAAGCAGGAGAGGAGGAGGAGGAGGATGGGAGTTTTACAACATTTCAGATTATATTTCTAACCACGCTGATTTTGACTCCTCGACCAAACAGGTTTCTTCCGTTCACGCGCCGGTTCATCTATTTTTATTTTACTAGAGTTAGGAGGCTGGGCTTCCAATCAGGATGGGACGGAATCTGCAGCCAGAGTGGGGGAGGGGGTGTGTGGAGAGACTGGCTAGCTGGGAATCCTTGCAGGGGAGGAAGCGAGGGAGACCTGACCCCCCCTCCCCAAAAATCCTTTATACTGTATGGTTGTTCCCAAGAGAGCGGAGTCCAGTCTGGGGAGGTTCTTGTAAACAGGCGCAATAGGCAACGAAGCCGCTTCTCTGATCAGCTCGCAGTGTTGGTTTTGTCCTAGTTCCTTGCGCCTGGCACCACCTCTGTGAACCTCACAAACCTCGCTTTGTCAACGGGACCCAGGAGATGCCCAGGAGTGTTTTTCAGGATTTGGAAGAGAGGCCCCTTCCGCTCAGGGAGGCAAAGCGGGAAACGGCACCGTGCACGTGGCACTTCCCAGCTACTTGAGAGGGAGACAGCCATACTCACTGCCAAACCCCACCGGCTTGCTCTGGGCGAAGGCATTGGGCTGGGTTGAGAAGAGGCCTCCCCCAGTGCTCGTGGTGCCAAACAGGCCGCTGGAAGTTCCGGTTGACGTGCCGAAACTAAAACCGGTATTAGTGGACGAGGTGGCTGGCTGGCTGAAGGTGCTCGCCCCGAAGAGCCCTCCTGCAACCAAAGAGAAGCCCTCTGATCAGGCACCCCGGAGGAGAAGGGGGGCAGGGGGCACAACAGGCGGGGGTGGGTGGGGGGCAGATCTGTACCTGGCTTGGTCTGAGTGCTGCCAAAGAGTCCTCCGGCATTGTTGTTGGATCCGAAGGCCGATGCCCCGAAGGCTCCTCCGCTGGTTGTCCCAAAGCCAGTGTCTGCAAGGCAGGAAGAGGGGGGTTGGGGTGGGCTGGGAGCCTCTGAGCTCACCAAAGGGTTGGAGTGCAGCTGCTGCCGTGGCCACAGCTGAGCGTTCAGGCCGAATTACGGTGCCTTTTTTTTTTTTGAAACAGCACGTGGTTTTGCAAACCACGTCTTGCTGAACACTGAAGCTCCAGCGATAATTATGCGATAATTAAAACGAGCAAACCTTTGGAGAGCTTACCGCATTAAAAAAAACAGAACGTTAAACAAAAAGCTTTTAGCTCAGTCCCATCCCGTCCATGTTCACGTTATACATGTAGTCCTCAACTTATAACCTCAATGGAGGCCAAAACCTCCGTTGCTAAGCGAGACTCAGCTGCGAAGTGAGTTTGGCTCCATTTTGTGATCTGCCTGGCTTGTTGTTAAATGACATACTGCAGTTGTTAAGTCAGTAATACGGCTGCTAAGGGAATCTGGCTTCCCTCGTTGACTTTGCTTGTCAGAAAGTTGCAAAAGGGGATCAGGTGACACCCCCCACCCTACCCGGGACATCGCAACCCGTCATAAATACGAGTCAGTTGCCAAGCATCTGAATTTTGATCACGAGACCACAGGGATGCTTCAGCAATCATTAAGTCTGAAAAATGGACGTAAGTCACTTTTATTCAATGCCATTATCACTTGAGATGGTCACTAAACATACTGTCTCAAGTCGAGGACTGCCTGTAAAGAAAATGTTCCACATTCTATGCAAGACTGCCAAGTAACGTTGTTCTCTATGCGGTTCACAAAGATCACATACTACTAAAATTTAAAATATGTTGTTTAAGCCTTTCCATCGGAGAGGAGAGGAGATTAAAACCTCAGCCCGTCATTGGGTGTGGGTTCAAAGGGGGAGCTTACTGGGAGGTAAAAGATTTCTGCCTGAAATTGCTCATCTAGGCCAAAACCATCCCTGCTTTCTCGATCACTCACTCTGTCCGAAAGTCAAAGTTGTTCCAAATCCCCCTGCGTTGCTGCCAAAAGGCGTTCCAAAAGATTTATTAAACATATTGAAGTTATTTCAATGTCTCAATACCTAGAAAAGAAAAAAGAAATAAAAACTTTAGACAAACTCAGATTTTAGGAGTTTCTGTTAGGCTTCCCCCCCCCACCAGAAGTTGATAAACTAGCAAATTAATAATCAGTCATCTTGCTATCAATGGCAAGAGTTATGAGCTGATCACATTTCAACCGAGGGCATGGTGCCAGCCTTGGCTATGTGGTTAGTTTATATTTTAGCATACCTTTTGAAGTCAGAAAATTGGGCCATGTAAGAAAACTACGGTTTAATGTCATGAGTACAGATCCATGCATTGAAACAAGATGGATTAAAAAAAATGTTGGATGTCTTCAAATATAAGAGGAAAATGCTACTTGAGAGGACAAAATTGTTCAACCTATGTCTGGCTCAGATTCACGAAAGCATAAAGTAACAGACCTCTGAGGGTCTTGGAAATAAACATCATAGGGTACTATTATTAAAAATAAAAGAAATTGTTGTAAATTATGAGCATGAAATTGATAGCCTCACAGTGCATTAAACAAGGATAGACATTCAGTTTTGCAGCCACTGAGATTGTTGGACGAGCAGGCATAATAACAGCCAGGGAACGATTGAAGCCTGGGAAACAGCCCCTTGTCAGTCAACCGGAATGCTGATTTACCACCAGCTTATCAAGTACTTAGGACAGGGGTAAGCAACCTTGGCTCTTTTATGACTTGTGGACTTCAACTCCCAGAATTCCTGACCCAGCATGGCTCAGGAATTCTGGGAGTTGAAGTTGGCAAATCACGAAGGGGCCATAGTTCCCCCATGCTGGCTCAGGAATTCTGGGAGTTGAAGTCCATGAGTCATAAAAGAGCCAAGGTTGCCTACCCCTGATTAGGAGGTTAGGGCTGGGCAACACAAGGAAACAACAGCCAATGACTTAATAGTCAGTCATCAACACTCCAATCAACATCTAAAAAAAGCCACACACAACAGGCACCATATAAATACCACACACAAAACAGCCCAAAGCACACACACTGCTAGAGAGAAGTTCGCTGAGGATGGGCTCCAGCAGAGAAATACGAAAGCTCTGAAGATCACATCCTGAACATTAAATTCATAAAGAAATGACATTCATATCTCTTTATGGTAAAAGTATTTCCAGAATGTCACAAATACTTCTCTTCTGGAAAGAGGAGACCTATATGCTTATCTCTTACATCTGTATGTCTCCTTTTTATTAGTGCTGTCAACCTTCTGCTCCCATTCACAATGCCTCCACAAAATCTCAGCCAATCGTATTTCAAACACACACACACACACACACACACACACACACACACACACACACACGGAAGGGCCACCCAGAGGCTACTAGAAAATGCCTTTAAAAGGCACAGCAGAGCAGACTATGCCCGGATTCTTCCCAGCCTACATTAGACCGTCAACTAAGCAGAAGCAGCTGAAGATCTTTTATACCCTGGCTTTCTACACAAGATAAACTAGAAGCTTCTGCTTTTCCTGGTTTCCTTTGCAAAGAAAAATTTAAATGGTCCAATTACAGCATGGAAAAGTGCCTGTTCTCACCTCATCCTAGGGAGGCATGTCCAAAGAATTCGGCTCCAGCAGACTGCTGCCATCTCAGAAGAGTCTGCTGATGATTAGCAAGAATCGATTTGACTTACCCCAAGATTAATGGAATTTAGGAGAGCAATTAAAACCCGATTATTACAGCATCTCTGAGAAGGATTAAGATTCCTTCTAAGTACATAGTTTTATGACTATTTCTCGGAATAGGAAAATTTATCATATAATTTGCTACAATTGCGTTCCCCCCCTTTTCTAATTTATTTATATAAGATTATTAACTGATCAACAAATGATATCGTGTATAAATCTATAGCAAAATTGAAGTGCTGTACTCTGCAGAAATAGGCGTCTTGTCGGGTTTAGTTACATCAGAAGCTGATCTAGTGATTAGGGCACCAGGCTGGAAACCAGGAGACAGTGAGTTCTAGTCCCGCCTTAGGTATGAAAGCCAGCTGGCTGATTTGGGGCCAATGACAGGAGACGGTGAGTTCTAGTCCTGCCTTAGGCGTGAAAATCGGCTGGGGGACTTTGGGGTAGTCCGTCCACCTCAGCCCAACCCACCTCACAGGATTGTTGTGGGAAAAATAGGAGGAAGAAGAAGTAATAGGTATGTTCACTGCCTTATTTATAAAAATAACAAAGGTGGCTATAAATAAATCCAGAATCTAATTTATATAATTTTTAATCCAAGCAAACTATAAACCTTTTACTGATGTATTTAAAGAATAAACATTTTGTAAACCAACTAGCTAAGGGAATGTAAGTTAATTTCTAAATGTTTTATTACAAGTTAGGGACTGTAACATTATTGGCAATTCATAAGGAGCCTTGGTGGAGGAGTGGGCTGATGCCTCCTTAAGTAACACCAGCTGCCTGCAATTAGTGCAGGTTCGAGTCCCACCAGGCTCAAGGTTGACTCAGCCTTCCATCCTTCTGAGGTAGGTAAAATGAGGATCCAGATTGTTGGGGGCAATAAGCTGACTTTGTAATAATGCCGCTTGGGGTGTGTGTGAAAGCCCTAACAAGCAGGCATATACATAGAATGAAGGCTACTGCTAAGCTTGTAAGCCGCCCTGAGTCTTTGGAGAAGGGCGGGATATAAATGTAATAAAAATAATAAATAATAAAATAAATAAACTTTTGAACTTCTGTTTAAAAAGCAGGTGAAAAACTAATTCATAAAACTTATCAATACTTATAAATTCAAGCTCTGCCACTATGACCAAGGTATTTTTCAAAACTGAATCCACCCCTTTTCTCAAGTTGCTCATGATCCCAAGAGGATGAAAATATACACCTTCAGGAGTTAATTGGTTAATGAAATCATGATTTGTTAGTCTACAGAATGCATCAAAGCTTGCTGATGAAACCTTTTGCCTTTTATATCTCTGTCCTTCACTATCACTGCACGAAAAGCTCAGTTTGATTATTTTTATTTATTTTAATTCCATTTATATCCCGCCCTTCTCCGAAGACTCAGGGCGGCTTACAAGCTTAGCAGTAGCCTTCATTCTATGTATATGCCTGCTTATTAGGGCTTTCACACACACCCCCCCCCAAGTGGCATTATTACAAAGTCAGCTTAATTGCCCCCAACAATCTGGGTCCTCATTTTACCTACCTGGGAAGGAGGGAAGGCTGAGTCAACCTTGAGCCTGGTGGGATGCGAACCTGCACTAATTGCAGGCAGCTGGTGTTACTTAAGGAGGCATTAGCCCACTGCTCCACCAAGGCTCATATTCATTATGCTTAACCTGCTCCCCCTCAACTTTTAAATTATTCAAGGCTGCAAAATCACCAGTAGAGCAATCTCTGTTTCCTTAGCATTGCCTGGCAGGAAAGTTTATTTCCAAGCAAAGAACGTTGTTACTGATATTCTCTAATAGACAATCAACATTTCTGCACTTTCGATTCCAGAGTTCGTGAGGTCCTTGGTGCTCTCTGAGCTTGGGTGTTTTCTTGCAAGGAAGGCCTTCATTGCCCAACTAGGTAACATAAGCAGAGCACTGACCTTGGCACTGATGGTGTTCTCTATTTGGGTCATGAAACATCTGCAAGGAAACAGCAAGCTCAGAGAGCACCAAGGACCCCACAGTTCAACCCTAACCCTACAAATATGCTCTTCCATCAATTCCAGTTTCTTTAATTACACTGGAAGGAAACCACAATAAAACTAGTGAAAAACCTTTACAAGTCATAATCTTTGCTGCACTCACATCAACCCTGTCCTTTAGAACAGGGCTTTTCAACCGGTGGTACACGTACCACCTGTGGTACTTTGCCACATGGCAGGTGGTACGCAACTGCTAGCCAAGTGTAGCAGGGTAAGGGAAGGATCTGAAGCGAGCCAAGCATGAGGGAGAGGCAGCTGCAGGACTGTCTGGGCTCTGCTGATTGGCTCCAGCTGATTGGAAGCAGCACAGAGCTGGAGGTGAACTGAAGAAAGAGGGGAGGCTATAAAAGGTGGTGGTTTGGGAAGGAAAGGGGGAAAAAGACAACAGGGAAGGAAAAAGAAGGAGAGGTCAGGGAGGAAACAGGGACAGAGAAGCAGCAGCTCTTGCTGGAAGAAAAGGTCCTCTGGTTCATTTTCTCCAGCCAGGAGAATGCAAGCAGCGCTGATGAAATGAAAAGCCGGCATGTCGGAAAGGAGGTGGGTTTATTTAGTTCTGGATCAGCTGGCAGCTTGATTGGGTTACCATAAGAATTTTTGTACAATTTTTACAGCGTTTTGTAATTCGGAGGTTCCTTTGTGTGCTTTGTTTATTGGAATATTTTAGGCTAGCAATGTATTTTAGACTAGCAATGAGTCTGTAGGTTTAATCCCTTTAAACAAATGTAATTAGTTTTGTACAACATTGTACAAAAATCCTTATGGTAACCCAATCAAGCTGCCAGCTGATCCAGAACTAAATAAACCCACCTCCTTTCCAACATGTCAGCTTTTCATTTCATCAGTGCTTTTTGGATTCTCCTGGCTGGAGAAAACGAATGGTACGCGTACCACTGGTTGAAAAACCCTGCTTTAGAATGGGTCCCCAACCACCAGTCCGTGGAACGGAACCGGTCCGCACAAACAAAGGCCCATCCGTGGGATGCAGGCAGCACACAAAACCAGGCCATGGAAAAATCTCTCTCCATGAAACTGGTCCCTGATGACCAAATGTCGGGGGCCACTGCTTTAGAACATGGGGTGAGATCTGCTCCCACCTGTCTGACCTTCCATAAGGGCATGACAACATGCCTCTGCCAGTTGGCTTGGGACCCCAGTGGGGAGTGTCACGCTGGAGGTGGTTAATGGACCAATAGCACAATCCACATCGCCCTTAGCAGTTTTATCTCCCCCTGCCTGTTTACCATAATTTTAATCCTAATATAGTATGTGTACGATATATATATAAATATAAATATCACATAATGTAAAGCCAGCACCACACAGATGACTGCGAGGACTATAACCCCATCCATTCCCTTCCACCCGGTCGGAGTCGAAGGAGCTTCTTGGATGAGAAGCGAAAGGTCTTCCAAGGAAAAACAAACCAAGGGAGGAGCCCGGTCGCCTTTGGGACAACGCTGACCCGGATGTCCCAGGAGCTCCGGAGAGCCCCGGAAGCGCTGCGGCTGCTGCCTCTCGGCGGCCGGGATTCCGCTCCCGGGAGCTGCCCGGACACCAGGGCAACGGCGGGTCTGCTCGGCGTCGGGCTCGCTTCCTGGGGGATCCCCCGCCCAGCTCCGCGGGCCCGAGAGAGGCGGGCAGGGTCCCGGGGCCCTCGGCCGCCTCGAAGGCCCGTGGATGCACGCGCGGCAGCCCCTCCGCCCCACCCGCGGCTTCCCTTCGGCTCCAGGCGGGCTGGGAGGGCCGCCGCCAAATGGCGCGGAGCGGGTCCCTCCCCGGGCGCCCCCCCCACCCGGCCTCGCACGTGCGCGCCCCTCCGCCGGCCGGCGCCACGTGACGGACGGGCCCCGCCCACTCCCCCCCCGCGGGAGACCCCCGCGCGGCCCCACCTCCTCCCAGAAGGCCCCGGGCCGCTCCCTCACCGCTTCTCCGGGCTGGGCCTTCTCCCGACGGGGGAGAAGCGCGGCGTCGGGCTCGGGGCCCGCGGCCCGGCCTAGCGCGCGCTCCGAAGCGGCGTCTCTGTGAGCGAGGGCCGTCGGGCGGCGGCGCCTCCTGGAAACCCGCCTCAGCCGCTCGAGGGGTCGCGATTGGGGGCGGCGGCGGCGGCGGCGGCGGCGGCGGAGAAACTGCGTCATACACGCACGCTCGACGCTCGTCCGCGCGGAACGTCAGGGCGCCGAGGCTCCCGATTGGCCGCCTTTCCTGGGAAGATTCCCATTGGCGCGCCGTCCCCCGACGTCAGCGCCTCGCGCTGGTTTTCTATTGGCCGGGTCGTAGCTCTCCCCCGACGTCGCCCTGTCCAATCTGCCGCGCCCTCCCTCCTGACGTCGTGGCGGCGGACCTCCTCGGGGCGCGGCGATTGGTTGGGGAGACGACGGCCCTGTTGCCGGGGGGAGGAGGAGGGCGACGCCGCGGAGGGCCCTGCGTCCCCGGAAGTGGGTGGAGCCTAAGCGTCCGGCGGGCGCGGCTGTCGTCGGCCGGGTTCCCATAGCAGCGGCCAGGCCGCGCCGGAAGGAGGGGGAGGGGGCGGCGGCGGCGAGGCGGGCGGGATGCTGCCGGTGTCGCTGCCGTCGGAGCGCGAGCGGGACGGGGCGCTGCTGCGGGTGCGCTTCACCACGCTGGCGGTGTGGACGGTGTGCTGCCCGCTGGCCGGCTTCCTCTTCTGCCTGGCCTGGGCGCTGCTCTTCCACTTCGCCGACTCCACGGCCACGCACTGCCGCGTCAGTCCCCGGAGGGGGAGGGGAGGGGAGGGGAGGGGGAGGGGGGAGACACACACACACCCGCGCTGACCCCCCCTCCCCTCCCCCTCCCCGCCAGGTGCCCAACTACCTGCCGTCGCTGAGCGCCGCCATCGGGGCCGCCGCGCCGGAGCGCTACGTCTGGCGGCTCTGCATCGCCCTGCAGGCGGCGCCGCGGCTGCTGGTGGCCTCGGCCTACTGGCGCCACTACCGGGCCTCTACCCGGCTCTACCCGCGCCTCCGCCGCGCCGTCCTGGGCCTCGCCCTGGGGGAGAACCTGGGGCTGCTGCTGCTCACCTACGTCTCCTCCGGCGAGAACCACGGTACGCCCCCCCCCCGCTCCCCCTCCCCCTCCCCCTCCCCCCATCGGTCGCTCTCCCCTCCCCCCCCCGCCATCCCGCTCACCCCCACGGGCAGCAGAGGGGGGGGCCTTTGTCCACGAACTGGCCTCCCCAGCCCAAGGGAAGGCACCCCTCTCCCTCCAGGCCAAGGTGAGTCCGCTCTACCAGGCCAAGGCAACCGTGGAAGGAACCCGTCTGAAGTTCAAGGCAAGAACACACAGCCAGAAAACCAACAGGCCCTTCCCGGCATGGCTTCCCTCTCTCTGCTCCTGGACGGGCGAGGCTTTCTCCTCACGAGCAACCTGGCTGGCCTTCTCCGCTCCTGCCTTTTCTCTGCCCTACCTGTTCTCGGATCTGGTGCAACGGGCAGTTCCTCTTCCTCGTTCCTGACCGGCTGCAGCCGCCCCGCTTTCCCCACCCGAAGCCTCAGGGCTGTCCTGCTGCGGCTGCGCTTCGGCCGAATCCCTCTCGGACGGCTGCCTTGAGCCATTGAGCAAGTCTCCTCCAGACCCGCCTGGGACCAGTTCATCTTCCTCTGAGCTGAGACTTTGGGAAGCATCTGGGGGTGGGGATCAGACTCTGCATCCTTCCTCACCATCACCCCCGTCCCCTCCCTTGTCTTCCCTTCTAGATGTCACCCCTCCCTGTCACACACCCCTCCCTCCCTCCTCCTTGTCTTCCTCCCTGTCACCCCCTCATTCTCTCTCCCCCCTCCTCCCCTGCCCCCCTCTCCCATCTCCCTGCCTCTCCCACGCTGTCACCTCTTTCCTCCTGGTCTCCCCCGCAGCCTTCCACCAGAACGCCTTCGGACTCTTCATCGTCTCGGCCCTCGGACACATGTTCCTGACCTGCCTGCTCTGGGGTATGACCAAGAAGTACGCCATCGCTCCCGAGGTAAGGATGCTCCCCTCCAGCTGCCTTCTCCTTTGGGCCCCCAGCTGCCTTCTACTTTGGAGCAGGCCAAGGAGGATCCTGCGTGACGGGTCGGTGGGATGCCATCAAGTTCTTCTCACCTCTTAGCAGCCACGTGGATTTTCTCCACAGTAAAGGGAATAGGCCAGGGGTGAGCAGCCGTGGCTCTTTTATGACTTCTGGACTTCAACTCCCAGAATTCCTCAGCCGGCATGGCTCAGCTTGGAAACCTCTCCCTTTCCCCTCAGCGTGGCTGGCTTAGGAATTCTGGGAGTTGAAGTCCAGTCATAAAAGAGCCACGGTTGCCCACCCCTGGAATAAGCAGTTAAGAAAGACAGCTCAGACTAGCGCACGATAGAGCAGGCCTTAGAAAAGGTAGATAGAAATTGACTGACCGATTGATTGATTATGCACCATCGGTTTGTCAACTCTCAGCAGAGTGGATAAGTGGATCTTCCTCGTGATGATCTGTCCCCAACCTGGTCCTTCAGGTCTTCCAGCTGTGTCCCCTGGGACCGAGTCCCTCCACCTGTCCTGCTAGCCATCCTCCTCTCCTCTTCCCTTCCCTCTTTCCCAGCGTGAGAGCCTTCTCCGGAGAGCTGGGTCTTCCTGAAGGATGTCCAGAGTGGGATCACTTGAGCCTGGCTCTTCTTTGCCCTGAGTGCTGATGTCTTTGGGGATCCAAGAGTTCCGGGCACCAGCTGCCCCGTCCGGAGGACGGGAAGGAAAGGTGTTCAGGAAGGCCAGACAATACAGGCAGTCCTTGACTTACGGCCACAATTGAGCCCAGAATTTACGTTGATAAGCAAGGCAGTTGTTCAATGAGTTTTGCCCCATTTTGTGACCTTTTTGCCAGTTGTTAAGTGATTCGTGCGGAGAATCTGATTTCCCATTGCCTTGTTTGCCAGAGGCCGGCTGGGAAGTTTAGAAACGGTGGTCACGTGACCCCGGGATACATGCCAGTTGTCAGAGTCCACATTTTGATCACACGTGACCGTGGGGAAGCAGCGAAAGTGTGAAAAACAGTCATGTCACCTTTTTCAGCGCCCTGGTCACTAAATAAATGGTTGTAAGTTAAGGGTTACTTAACTGTCAGACCTGCCTCCACTTGGGCTTCTAAGTGGAAAGGATCCTTGCCTCCATTTGCTCGGAAAGGTCTAGTTTGCTAGAAGTGAAGGGAATTGCCGTAGCTCAAAGCCAGAACTGAACATTGTGCATCCGTTTTGCCCGGTTAACACTCTCTCCCTCGGTCTCTTCCCACTGTTTGTCTCTCACCGTCCAATGAATTTTGAAAGAGACGTTTTGGAAACGGTCGCTCTGTGTTGGGGGCATTCTGCTCCCAGGGAAACAACCCCGGTGTCAGGACCCACCTCAATCCACATCTTAGGAAATAAGAACTTTTGGATGCAAGTTTAGTCCAAAAGGAAAATGTTTACTTGGATGGAATCGATTGTGGCAATACAAGACGGAATCTAACAAAGTTACATTTCAATCCTATATAAAGCATTCCCATTTCAGCCCCTCCCCTCATCCATTTGGTCAGATGTCAGGCCCTTCCATGGGAAAGGGAACTCTCCTTGGTTTTATGGTTATTGCTTCCTTTTCAGTTGTAAATGAAGATGCGATCCAGATCTGTCTCTCCCCCTCCCTCCCCCAGTTCAAATGTTCCCTGTTGTTTGAAAATCGCCTAAAGTCGATCCTCTCCCCCCTCTTTGGAGAGATGGCAGAATCCCCAGAAATAGCACGTTGTTCTACCTATACAATTATGAAATGTGATATAAATGGATTCTGACATTCGGCTCTCCTTTCAGAAAAAAGATGAGTCCATCTGTGGGGAAAGAAAACATATAAATGTTAGCCTGGTTTGTTTGGATATTCTGTATGAAACCTCTTAAGCAACTTAGGTGCTTTAACATGGAGTTTGTTAACCCACTCGTTTTCTGAGGAGGGGAGGTGTTTCCATGCCACTAAATATTGTATCGTTCCATGGTGTTTTCTGGAATCTAAGATTTCTTTCACTTCAAAATGTTGTTCTCCTTCCACCATGATGGGGGGTGGTGGTGGTGGGATTTTTTCTCGTAGTGGAGATTGTTGTTCTCTCTTTAATAGACTGCAGTGGAAGGTTGGGTGTATTCGTCTAAGATTTTTGGGTAGTTCTAATTCAACTGTTACTGGGTTTATGATTCTTTTAATTGGAAAGGGTCCAATATATTTTGGTCCTAGTTTTTTACAGGGTTGGAGTGATTTCAGGTATTTTGTGGATAAATATACCATCTCTCCTACCCTAAATGGTGTGGGATCGGTTCTTTTTTTTTGTCTGCCTGTGTCTTGTATGCTTTTCTGGCATCTTCCAACGCTTTCCTAACGATTGGCCATGTATTTTGTAATTGAGCAATCCATTCCTTCAGATCAGGGATAACCGGTTCTTTTGGGGTTAGTTCTGGTATTGGGTTGAAACTCTGGCCTGTAGCTACTTGAAAAGGAGTGTAACCTGTGCTTGAGTGGACTGCATTATTATATGCTACTTCTGCAAAAGGCAGTAGGTCCGTCCAGTCGGACTGCTGAAAATTAATATAGCATCTCAGATATTGTTCAAGTATATTATTAAGTCTTTCAGAAGCTCCGTCTGTCTGAGGATGGTGACTAGATGACAGTCCTTGGGTGGTTCCTAAGAGGGATAAAAATTCTTTTCAAAATGTCGACGTAAATTGCACCCCTCTGTCAGATATGATGCATTGTGGTACCCCGTGCAATCTGTAAATATGCTGTACAAAAAGTTTTGCTAATGCTTTTGCGGTCGGGATTTTTTGGCAAGGTATGAAATGTACTTGCTTAGAGAACAGATCTGTGACAGTCCAGACTACGGTGTTTCCATTACTTTCTGGCAGTTCTACGATAAAATCCATGGCTATTTCTTTCCATGGGGCTGAGGGGTTTGCCACCGGTTGTAACAGACCTGGCGGTTTCCCTTGCAGTTTTTTGGCCATCGTGCAAATTTGACAGCTACCCACATAGCTTTCTATGTCCTTTTTCATAGATGGCCACCAAAATTGCCTTTTAGTTAAGTGTAAGGTTTTTACAAAGCCAAAGTGTCCTGCTGATTTTGTATCATGGCACAGATGCATGAAATTGATTCTCTGTGTGGCAGGTATATATAGCTTCTCCCCCACCCACGGCAGTCCATCTTTAATTGTGCACACATGTTTATTTTTCTGGAACCATTCATCACTTTCCAAAGACTTCCTGAATTCTATTCCAGTTTGGCTATCTACCTTCGGCTTCATTTTTTCTTGTGCCCTGGTGGTGACTGGTGCTGCCAGTTGTTGTTCCGGTACAAGTGGTTTAAAGTCAGTAACTCTTGTGCTGTTATATTGGGGCATGTGGGATAATGCATCTGCCAGGAAGTTCTTTCCCCCCGGTAAGTGTTTGAGAGTGAAATTGAATCGGTGAAAATGTTGGGACCCGCGGGCTTGCTTAGGAGTGAGCTTCCTGGGCGTTTTTAGTGCTTCCAAATTCTTGTGGTCTGTCCAGACCTGGAAAGGTATTTTATTTCCTTCTAAAAATTGGCGCCATGTTAGTAATGCCCACCTCAACGAGAATGCCTCTTTTTCCCATATTGGCCAGCGTTGTTCTGTTTCTGTGAGTTTTCTGGATGTGTATGCACATGGTTGCAACGTCCCCCCAGATAAATTCTAGATGGCGCTTGGACCAATTCCCACCTCCCTCTCCCACAACCCGGTCGAGTCCTTAGTTAATGCCTGGCAACAGGCTGCTTCGGAGGCTCTCGACCGCGTTGTCCCTTTGCGGCCTCTGACCCGGCGCAAGTCCCGACTCGCTCCTTGGTTCTCCAAGGACCTGCAGGAGATGAAACGCCAGAGAAGGGGCCTAGAGAGCATTTGGAGAACCAGTCGGTCCGAATCTGACCGAACACAGTTAAGATCCTTTTCTAGATCTTATCTTGTGGCAATGAGGGTGGCGAAGCGCGCCTACTTCACCACCCTCATTGCGTCCGCAGATAACCGCCCCTCATCCATTTGGTCAGACTCCCATCATTTACTTAGGTGTCAGGCCCTTCCGTGGGAAAGGGAACTCTCCTTGGTTTTATGGTTATTGCTTTTCTTTTTAGTTGTAAATGAAGATGCAATCCAGATCTGTCTCTCCCCCTCCCTCCCCCAGTTCAAATGTTCCTTGTTGTTTGAAGATCGCCTAAAGTCTATCCTCTCCCCCCCCTCGGAGAGATGGCAGAATCCCCAGAATAAGCACATTGTTCTACCTATACATTTATGAAATGTGATATAAATTTATTCTGACACCCGGAGACTCTGTGGGTTTTCTCAGAGCGCTGTTCTCACCGTTCAGTTTCATTCCCTACCACCCCCCCCAAAAAGCCTTCGCCCTCCCTCCCGGCCTCCCCCCAGGGCAGATTGACAGCGAGGTGGCACTTTTGGCATATATATATTGGATTTTAAGGCTACACCTGCCGGATGCAGGACGGATGCTGGACGTGAGGACAGAAAGGGTAGGTCCTCTGGTGACGCTGCACCAGGTAGAAGCCACGCAATCAGACTCCGGCCAAGCAGATTCTTGCTCTGTCCTGGGTGATCTTGTTGGGGCTGTCTGTCTGCGCCTCCGCCTGCGAAGAGGCGGCTTGCAAGGCCTGGCCTGGTGAAACAGGTTTCGTTGAGAAACACCGCAGAACGCTGCTGCGTGTGGGAGGCCTCTTGAGCTTGGTGCCCTTGAGACGTTGTCCCGGGCTTTGAGTTTCGCAAAGCCTCCTCCCTGCTTCATCCCAAGCGGGAGGGTGCAGTATTCATCCTTGGAAGAAACGAGGCCTGGCGCTGTAGGGGGGGTGTTCTTTCACATGCACTCTCGGCCAAAGTTGGCACTGCCCAGGCTGCAAACGCCCTGCAGTCTGTAGCAGCTTCTTCGGCCGGACAGGGACGGCAGCCTCCGGGAAGCAGGAGCCGGGGGTGGGGGAGCGGGAGGCTTGAGTTCAAGGCTGCCCGTCAGGAGGCAGAGGCTGCGTTTTGGGACACACAATTGTTTTAGTTGGCTGGTGTGGAAGGGACGAAAGGGACTTTGGCGTCCTACAGCCTAGTTTCACCAACGGAGGAGTTTTTGTACCATTGTTGGATTGTGGGGTCCCTGGTGCTCTCTGCTTCCTTGGAGACGTCTCGAGACCCAACTAGGGATCATCATCAGTGCTAGAAGGGAGGGGGGGTTGCTGGGGGGGGAGGACAGTGACAAGAACCGTGAGGTCCCTGGTGTTCTCCGAGCGTGGTGGTTTTCTTGCAGAGGTTTCACTACCAATCTCCCGGCTAGCACTGATGCTGTCACCTAATCCGGTAATGAAACGTCTGCAAGGAAAGCGCCAAGCTCAGTGCATCACGAGCCCCCCCCCGGGCCTGGCTTTCCCGTGGGTGCGTTCTTCGGGCTGGTGTCTGCTGGGTAGAGATAACGGTGGGGTCCTCCCCACCCCTCTGCTCTCCCGCCTGCGTTGTTTGAGGGCTGCTTACTGGGAGGAGACCCCTGTGGGGAGGCTGTAGTAGGGCCTGGCCTGGCCTGGCCGGGGCTGTCGGAGGGAGGGGGCGGTGCTGGCCCACCAGGAGGCAGCCTCTTGTTTTCCTGGATGGCTTTCGCTGGGGGTCTTGTTACAGCTTTATTGGGGGAGAGGGAGGGGGGCTTTGGGGGGGTCCCAGAAAGTGTCGGGCAGGGGTGGACTTTCAACTCCCAGAATTCTCCAGCCATCCCTTTCTCCCCCTCCGGGGTTTAAGGGAGATTCCGGTCCTCTCTCTGTGCATCCGGCTTCCTGACGATTGGCTTCAACGCCACCGACGCTGCTGTAACTGTAAAAATTAAAGGGGACCCCTCGGAATCCCCCTCCCCCTCCTTAGCCCTCCTCGCCTTCGGCCTCGGTTGGGAGGGGGCCGGGCTGTTGAGGGCGCTCCAGGGGACCCTGAAGTTGTGGCTGGGCGGAGAACGTGGGCAGGAAGCGGTGAGGTGGGGATGGGGGTGGCGAATTCTGCTTGTGTGAGGATACAGAGTAACAGAGATGGGAAGGGCCTTAGGGGTCTTCTAGCCTAACCCCCTAATTCAAGGGTCCTCAAACTCGGCCCTTTTATGACTCGTGGACTTCAACTCCCAGAATTCCTCAGCCAGGCATGCTGGCTGAGGAATTCTGGGAGTTGAAGTCCACGAGTCATAAAAGGGCCGAGTTTGAAGACCCCTGCCCTAATTCAAGCAGGAGACCCTTTACCATTTCAGACAAGACGGCTGGCCTGCCTCTTCTTAAAATCCTCCAGTGATGGAGCAGCCACCGCTTCCGGAGGCCAGGAGTTCCACTGGCTAATTGTCCTCCCTGCCAGGAAGCTTCTCCTTCGTTCCAGGTTGCTTCTCTCCTTGATGGGCTTCCATCCGTCGCTTCTCGCCTTTGCCTTCTTCAGGGGCTTTGGAGAAGAGGTGGAACCCCCCCTCCTCTTCTCTGGGGCAGCCCCCCAGATATTGGAAGACGGCTATCCTGCCCCCCTCAGTCCTCCTCTCCTCCAGACTCCCGTTGGGGGGGCAGATGTGCGTGATGGAGGGGAGGGGGGCTTAAGGCCGTCTGCCCCCATTAAGGAGGCAAGGAGGATTTGCACACAGGCTGCACAAACATGGCGGTTCCCGGTTCTCCTCTGCCACTTCCTGTGTGAACTTTCACATCGCGGCTTGTTTGCGGTCCTTAGCTGGGCCTGGGCTGCACCCAGCCCCACCCACCCCAAAGCCTGCCTGGGGCAGAAGGAGAGAGACAGAGAGGGGGGGGGAGAAGGAAGGAAGGAAGGAAGGAGGAGGAGAAGACTGGGGAGGGAGAGGAAAGGCAGAAAGACGTTTCCTCAGAAATCCACCCGCCTCCTACTTTTCTTATTGCTTTTTTGAATTTCTCCTCGGATTTCCTATTTTGATCAACTATAATAAAAACACGGAAGCGGACAAAGAAATCCAGCCCCCAGCGATGCAGGCCTGCCCACCTAGTTGCCAGAAAGGATGAGGAGAGATTATTGGGCTGGGCTGAAGAGGGACGGAGGACGGCCCTGTTTGTACGTGTGAATCTATGTCGGTGTGCAGTCGGGAATCTAGCAACGCCTCTCCCATTTCACCCCTGTCTTATTCCGCTGCAGCTGAGGAACTCCGGTGCCTTTGAGCAAAAGCTCTGGGTCGGAGGAGGAGGTGGGACTTCTGCAGGGCCTGCCCTGCGCATGGCGCTTCTGCTCTCCTTGCAAAGACCCGTGTTCTGCTTGAGGGAGTTTTCAAAGAGAGAGCAGTTTGCAGCACCAGCTCTCGGGGCCTCAGCGGTGGGTGGCAGGGTTTCCTAAAGATAAATTATCTGCCGGGGACTTTTTCATCCTCTCCCTCCCTCCGATCCGGAGTGCAGCTCCTTCTGCAAACTTTCTCAAACTGAAACCGCCGCCTCCGCGTGTGATGCTCCCCGTAGCTGTTTCTCAGGGTTCATCCCTCCCGCCCCTTTCTGCCCTAAATAAATAAAGCCTTTGCAATTCGAGCCCAGTAGCCTGTCTCAGGTTAGCTGAGTCAGGCAGCCGATGAAAGGACGCTCAGAATTTGCTCCGGCTTCAGCGGCGCCGTTTCATGGCCTGCTCCAGGTGGGGATCGTCTTCAGATGCTGCTCAGACCCTGTAAAGAACGCGGACAAGAGCGGCAAAGACGGTTAGGGCACTGGAGGCTAAAAGGCGCGAAGAACGGTTGCGGGAATTGGGTTTGTCTAGTGTAATTGAAAGAAGGACTAGGGGGTGACGTGATGGCAGTCTTCCAGTATCTCAGGGGCTGCCCCAAAGAAGAGGGGGTCGCCCTATCCTCCAAAGCCCCTGAAGGCCGGACAAGAAGCAACGGATGGAAACTCATCAAGGGGAGAAGCAACCCGGAACTAAGGAGAAACTTCCTGACAGTGAAACCTCTTGCCTCTGGAAGTTGTGGGTGCTCCATCGCTGGAGGCTTTCAAGGAAAGATCGGACGACTGTTTTGACGGGGGTTGTACAAGGTCTCTCCTGCCTTGGCTCCCCTCCAACTCTGTGACTCCGTCCCTCCCAGCCCCGGGATGGGGTGGAACGCTTTAGCCAAGTGGCCGAGGCTCCAGGACGGGCGGGCGCAGAGCCAGGTGAGGCCCAGAGAACTTTCCAGTCCCGCGCTGAGGGGCCCACCAGATGCGTCTGCAAAGCTGGCCAGCAGGGCAGAGGGGTAAACAGCACCGCGGCACAACGGCTGTTTTTCTGGCATGTGGCGTTTCTCCTGTACATCAATTGGGGGCGGCGGGGGGGGGGGGGGAACGGCTCAGCCTGTTCCAGAGAAGCAGCGAGGCGGCTCCCAGTTTTGGGGGGGGGAGTCTTTCCTTTCAGCTGAGGCAGGAACTCCTCGACTTACAGCAGTCTGTTTAGTGACTCTTCAAAGTCACAGCGGCACTGAAGAAAGCGCCCCGTGGCCGTTTTTCACACGGCCATTGCAGCATCCCCGCCGTCGCGGGATCGGAATTCGGATTCACTTACCGACGGCGGTGATTCACTTAATAACTCTGGCAGGAAAGATGGTAAAATGGGGCCAAACCCACTTAACAAATGTCTCATTTAACAAAGAGACGTGTTGGGTTCAATTGGGGTCGTAAGGTAACCACCTTTATGCGAGCAGGATGAGGTTTTTTTTTTTTAAAAAAATGAAATTAGGGTGTTCATGTCTGATGGATCCAGAGGTGGGGGGAGTCCTCTAGGGTTCCGGTCAGGATTGAAATAGCCCCCCCCTCAAAAAAAGCGGTTATGCTTCACTTTCTGCTTCCACGGGGTGGGCTGGCAAGGGAGGGAGGAGGCATGGGGTTCCCGCGAGGGGCTTCATCCAGCCTTGGCCTGGGCGAAGCAGAGCAGAGGGCTGGGGAGGGGCTTGGGGGGGGAAGTCACCCACCTTTCTTTCTCTCCGCAGGAGCGCAAGTCCTACAAGTGGAAATGGAGGCTTTTCGTTTTTAACCTGGTCACCTTCCTGATGGCCGTCTGCTGCTACTACCGTCACAATTGGTACTGCGAGCCCGGAGGTAAGGGGGCCCTGGCCGCTTTCTCTTCTGCGCATGCCCCAGAGCCCCGCCCTCCTTCGGCCTCGGGGTCTCTAGAGCAGCGGTCCTCAATCGTGGCCACTTTAAGACTTGTGGACTTCCACTTGTGGATATCAAGGGATAATCCGTGATTGAGGATATGAATTCTACTGGTGCTTTGCAGAGATATTCTAATCCAGGGGTCTTCCAACTTGGCCCTTTGATGACTGGTGGACTTCAACTCCCAGAATTCCTGAGCCAGCCTGGCTCAGCTTGGAAGCCGCTCCCTTTCCCCTCAACATGGCTGGCTGAGGAATTCTGGGAGTTGAAGTCCACAAGTCATCAAAGGGCCAAGTTGGAAGACCCCTGCTCTAGACCTTTCCTGGCCTCGCTGCTTTCTCTTCCGAGTGTCCGATAGCTGAAGCCTTTAGAGCGGGGACCTTTTTGTGCCCGGGACCCCTTTGAGAATCCTTTTGGATCCTCCTCAGAGCAATATTTATTTAAAAGCATCGTGCCAAAGGCCTGGATCTAGCTAGCCAGTGTGGCAAAAGGAACTAATTGTGCTCTAATGGCGTTCCACAACATTAAAAACAACAAACATGTAATATACTAATGTCTGTCCTTCGTTATTAGCCCATTAAATCACCATTTTGGGGGTGTAAATCATTTTAAGTACTGAGATTGATTGAGGTTGGCACCTGTTTTGGGAGCCCAGAGGTCGGTCCTTGGTGGCCTGCAAATTTCATTGAATGAAAAACTTAATTTTCCGTTGCCGATGATTGAAAATAAAACTTGGGACTTTTGGTCCGTAAAGCTCAGGTTAGAAGGTCTGCTTTAGACCTCTGAGCCAGGCACGGGGGGGGGGGGGGGGCTTTTTGCACATGGCCAGGAACACTCTTTAGGAGGGATGAGATGCGGATCCAACTGTTGAACGCAGACGGGGTTCCCGGCGTGGAGCAGAAGACCCTGAGCATTGTGGATTTTGTTTCATACCGGGTTCCAAATATGGCAACTTTAAGACTGGTGGAACTTCAATTCCCAGAATTCCCCGGCTAGCCACGAATGATAGAGTTGGACGGGACCAGAAGGATTGCCTTGTCTGTTGTTTCTCGTGCCGGCTGAGGGATTCTGGGAGCTGAAGTCCGCAGGTCTTAAAAAGTCACCAAATTTACAGCCCTCTGCTTTACATCGCAGCCGAGTTCATTTCTGACGGGCAAGTTGAGCAGCTCAGAGCCAGCTCTCGGCCTCTGCAGCTTTAAGACGTGTGGCACTCCCAGGATCCCCCGGCCAGGGACAGACTAGAAGACCTCCGAGGTCCCTCCCAGCCCTAGGATTCCACGTTCTGTGTCGTGCTTCCTCTTGCAGTGTACACGGCCTTCGCCTTCCTGGAGTACCTGGTGGTCCTGTCCAACATGGGCTTCCACATGACTGCCTGCTGGGACTTTGGCAACAAGGAGCTGGTCATCTGCTCCCTGCCGGAGGAGAAGCACTTCTAGCCGGGAACTGGACAGCCGGCCGCTGTAGGAGTCTCGCCACGGGGGCCCAGTGCTGCCGCTTTGGAAAGGGGGGGGCTCTGCCGTCCCTGAGTGCTGGAGGAGAGAAGGACACACACCCCCGAAAGGACTCTTCCACCTCCCCCCAAGTCCCGATAAGAGGTGGGCAGGAATCATTGCGGCCTCTGGCGTGACGGACACTGCTCTGAGATGTCGGAGGCCTGTAAAGGCCGCTGCTGCCCAAAACCTGGGGAAGGGGGGCTTCCTGTCCAGGATGGTGGGGGCACCTCCCTTTCCAGGGGAATTGCTCCGAGGGCGGAGTTGCAGCTCGCCCCCTCCTTCAGCCCCAGGATTCCTCCCCCCTTGGGATTTTTGGTGTCCATTATAAGGAAGGCGATTGCCCGGTTGGGTCATGGGGGTGAAACAAGTGGGTGGGAGGGGCGAAGGTGTTTGAGACACCCCTCTTTCCCCCCTCCCCTCAATTTTCAGCTTTCGCACTGAGGTCCCCATCCCACCCAAGGGAAGGGAACGGCTGCTGTGCCTTGACGGTGTTAACCCTCCTGCTTTGGCTTTTTCCATCCCGAGACTTGGAAGTCTGGGGAAATGTTCAAAGTGATTTCCCCCGCCTCCAAAGATACAGACCTGGAGATTGAGAGTGCGTGCGTGTGCGTGTGCTGTTGCGTGGTGGCTGTGTGACCAAAGCGGAGGCTCATTCAGCTGGAACTGAGGCGTCCTTGAAGACCGGGCGGAAGGATTTGGGCCAAAGAGGGGCCGGGCGAGGTCCAGCTCCTTCTCTGAAGCTGGGATGTGGACGGGACAGGAAAAGGCGGATTCGCTCCGGGTTCCGGGCCCTGCAACCGTCATAAATACAAGGCAGGAGAAGCAAGGCTGAGCCGGGGGGTTCTTTGGCTGCACCCCAAAGCCAGGCTGGGCGGCTCCTCTGCACGCGCACACACACACCCCCACGCCCGGGGCAGAGTCGGGGGTCCTGTGCCTGAAGGCGGAGGCGTTCGGACGCTGGGACCCGGGGCCACCCAGGGGCGGCGGTGCTGCTTCCTCGTCTTCCTGCGGAAAAATTCCCATCGCCAGATCATGTATTTTCATCCAGTTTTTACTTTCCTCACAAAATAAAGCACAGAGTATTTTTTAAAAAACGCGAGTTCTCTGGGTGGCTTTACAAGGGTGTGTGTGTATGTGTGTGTGTGTGTGTGTGTGCGCGCGCGCCCGGGTGGTGGTGGTCCTTGCTGGCTCTAGCCTTTCACGGTCTGCCCCCCCTCCCTCTCTCGATCTGCAGCCCCTCAGATTCTGGGCCCTGCTCTTTCCCCCCTTACAGCTGAGGAGACATCTGGAAAAACGGAGGGGGGGTGAATTGCTCCTCCCCCCCCCCAGTTGGGGAAACCTGGCCAGGGAATCCTGGGAGCTGAGCTCCAGGGGTCTCAGAAGCTGCCCAGTTTGTGAAACACGGGGCCAGGGGGTCCTCCTGGCCCCTTCCCACTCGGTCATTCCTGACTGGCTGGGGGATTCTGGGAGTTGAAGTCCTCAGGCTGGAAAGAGGCCGCGGTTGGGAGGCCCTGCTCCAGGTCAGGCTGGCCTGGCCCCGTTGGTGGTGCCCTGTGCAGCTCTGCCCCCCCCCCCGGCTTCCTAACGGGGGCTGTGAGAAATTGGAGGAAGCTCAGGGGGGCTGAAGACGAAGCCCGGGGGGGCAGAATGAAAGGAAGAGGGACCCCCCCCCCGGCCCATGGAGACAGGTGAGGGCCTTCTTCAAATATCTTCTCTCCAGGAGAAGGTCCGGCCTCAGCGGGTCAAGCAGAGCCCACGCATTACAGGGAGTCCTCGACTTATGTTCACTTAGTGACCATTTGAAGTTAAAACGGTACAGAATAAAGTGACTTACGACCTGTTTTCTCACTTGTGACTGTTGTGGCATCCCCAGTCACATGATCAAAATTCGGACGCTTGGCAACTGGCAAGTACTTATGACAGTTGCGGTGTCCTGGGGGGGTGTCACGTGATCCCCTTTGGTGACCGTCTGACAAAGTCAGATTCGCTTAACAACCGTGTTGCTAACTTAACAACTACCGTGATTCAATTAGCAACTGTGGCGAGGGAGGTTGTAAACTGGGGCCAAAGTCACTTCACGTCTGTCTCACTTAGCAGCAGGAATTTGGGGCTCAGTCATGGTCGTAAGTCAAGGACTACCTGTAAAAGTAGACATTGCGAGGAGTTTCATGAAGGCGCGAGGTGTCGGCCAGTGGAACAGACCGCCACATGATGGGAGGGAATTGCCCCTTGGTTGGAGGTCTTCCCACGGAGCTGGAGGGACGCCCAGGGCTGGCCGGCGGGAAGTCAAAACAGTCTGCCCAGAGGTGGGCAGAAGCCGCTGCTCAGCCCCGAGCGCTGCCACTTCTCCAGGCTGGGAGGCTGAGCGAAGGGCTGGTATGCTGACCGCCTTCCCAGCCTTGTTTACTGGGCCCAGACAAATCTGGTTCTGTCTGCGGTGGAGGGGAACCCCAAAGCCTCCCCCCATTCTTGCCCCTTTTAAAAAAGCCGTGCCCCATCTCTGCATAGAACAGGGGTCTCTGATCTTGACCACTTTGAAGACTTGCACACTTCAACTCCCAGAATTCCCCAGCCAGGGGAATTGAAGTCCGCAAGTCTTCAAAGTGGATAAGGTCGGAGACCCCTGGCATAGACCATCAAGGCCAGGATCCTGAGGTCTTCCTCCTCTGAGTCAGGCATTTTCTGCACCTGGCTTGGCATGGTCCCCCCTTGGCCAGTGTTAAGGAGGAGACCTAGGTGGTCCCGAGTTCAAAATCCACCTTCCGGGAGATGATAATAACCAACGTTATGGAGCAAAGCCTTGTGTCGGACCCTGGAAAAGTATTACAGGCGCTGCCTCCTCCCATCTTGCCCTCCCCAGACTGAAACTCTTGGGCCAGGGGCACTTTTTTTTACACACACACACACAGACACACACACACACACACACTCTGGCCTTTTGCCCAGTCCAAGTGCAACCCAATCAATAAAAGGCCGGCCAGCCAAAGAGGTGACCTTTACGAAAGGCAAAGCACAGAAGAGAACTCTTAAAGCACCACAGGAGGAGCCAGGGCCTTGATGGAACCTCCATGGGCAGGAGCAGTGACCTGGACGGAAGCCATCACACCCAGCATGAAAGCAGGACCAGGCAGGGCTTGGCTTAAGCTGACCCGGCCACCTCTTGTCTTTGTGCGGATAATGGAATGGGGCAGCTCCCCCCCAATCCTTGTGGGACAATTCCACATGAGCTGACTATATTATTATTATTATTATTATTATTATTATTATTATTATTATTATTATTACTGGTAATAACAAAGAGAAGAACAGGTCTAGCAGGCCGTTATTCTCACGTTAAGTTGTCCCATGGGGAATTGTCCTAGACCCCTGGATAATGCAGACCCCGGATCAACACGGGAAAGAGCCTGAAAGAGAAGGGGGAGGTTGCCATCTTTATTGGGTGTGTGTGTGTGTGTGACACAAAGACCCCTGTGAAGGGAAATCACCGCAGGGAACGACAGGTGAGCCCCCCCCTGGAGTCTTCCAGGCTAAAGGCCGGTGAGGCCGCTGCTCCCGAACGTGCTGGGCTGGACAGGAACAGGAGGCGGCATCAGTTGGGCAGAGGGGTCTTCGGGCAGCGAGACCCCCGTAGCTCTTTCTGGTTAAGAAAACTCCTGGGGGTGGGGGGTGCGAGCCACAACGTCTGAAAGTATACCTGAGCATGGAGAATCCTGAGAATCCTAACTTGCAAGCCATTCCAGCAAGTTTCTAGTCCCCATGAAGGTGCAGCCCAGCCGACCGATGGCTGGGCCTCTCCAGAGGTGGCCCGGAAGGCCGAGAAAGGCTGTGTTTGAACTGAGGGGGTGGGAACAGTCTGGATTTTTTTTGGGGGGGGGGTGTCTTCTGCCATTTTCTTTTTTTCACTCGACACGAAGCGTGTGCAGAACCCGGCCGTCTTGGGTGGCAGGAGAGGGAGAGTCTCTCTCTTGACGTGCTCAGGAGATGCCCCTTTGCCTCTGACCGAGGAGGAGGCCGCAGGAGAAAAGAGCCAGGCTGCAAACCACCCAGTGGAGGAGGGCCACGGGAGTGGGAAGCCCACGGAGCGTCTTCGCAAAAAGAAGACGGCGGAAGCGCAGAGCGGCCGGCCCTGGAAACGGAGCGTTTCCTTTGTAAACAGGATGTGGAGCTGGAGGAGGCGGCAAAGGGGGCACCTCGGCTGGCAGCTTCCAAAACTCTGCCACGTTTGTATTCTGCAAGGCGCTCCTGGCCGGCCTCAGCAGCCCCAGGGACTGTCGGGCCGGGCGGCGCTGAGTGCGAGGGATCGAAGCGGGCCCCCGCCTCACCCTCGTTCTGGGGTGGATTTTCCGCCAAGCGGTTTCTCCAGACAGCTGCCCGAGCGAGGGAGCGCTTCGCTTGGCACCTCCGCCTGGGAGGAGCAGGGAAAGGAGGCCTAGCGGAGAAGAAATAGGAAAAAAAATCTTTCTTGGTCTACCGAGGTTCCCCGCCATCCGGGTCTCGGTCGTCCCAAAGGTGCCCTTTCCAAGGGGCAACTGCACCCCCTTGGTTTGTCCTAGAAGACGTTTCGCTTTGGTTCCGATGAAGCTCCCAGGAGGAGGAGGGGAACATCTTCAAGGAAAAACAAAGGAAGTCCAGTGGCCTCTTGAAAAAGCACCTTTGGGGGGCACCTTTTTTTGCGCCATCCATAAAACTGCATTTCAGGGGCCTTTGCGTAGTTGAGGGTACCGGCAGTTATGAGCACTTGCTTGGCGGCCGTAGTTACAACAGCACTGAAAAAAGTGACTTACGACCAGTCCTTGCCCTTACGACCACTGCAGCATCCCCACAGCCACTTGGCAACTGGCCTGCAAGTACGACTTTTGCAGTGTCCCGCGGTCATGTAACCGCCATTGGTGACCTCCCCAGCCGGCTTCTGACAAGCGGCGTCAATGGGGGATGCCTGATTCGCTTAACGACTGCCTGATTCGCTTAACAACGGCAGCGGATTCCCTTAACGGTGGGGCCGTGGTGGGGCAGGGGTCAGCGCGCAGCACCGCCGGCCAACTCTGCCTTCCACAGCCATCCTTCCGAGGTTGGCCAAATGAGGACCCCGATCGTTGGGTCTCCTCTTGAGAAGGGGGCTGGACTAGAAGACCTCCCGGGTCCCTTCCAACCCTGTTATTTGGTTTGTTAAATAACGCTGGCTCTGCAAACTGCCCAGAGAGGGCTTTGAAGCCCTGATGGGGCGGTAGGTAAGTCTAAGTGCTATTGCTGTTGCTTAGCAACCGTGGCAAAAAGGGTCGAAAAATCAGGTGTGGCTCATTTAGCAACCTCATTTCTTAGCAACGGAAAGTGGTCGCAAGTCGAGGACTAGACCTCCTGGCCTCAGTTCCCCCTGCGGGTGGGGGGGGGGAAGGCTGCAGGTCCGAGTGGGCCCTTGAGCCTTGCTAGGGAGCAGAGTTTGGGGAGGAGCGAGTGGGAAGCGAGAGGGCGCCTGGGCATAAGCAGAGGACGAGGGCCTCCTCTCTCCGGGCCTCCCTCAGAGCAGCAGGCAGGGCTTTTTGGGCTTGGGCGGGGCCGGGTTGAGCACCGCCCGGACGGCTTCGGTGAAGACCTCCTTGATGCCCTCCTGGTTGAGGGCCGAGCACTCCAGGTACTTGACGGCGTGGATCTGCCTGGCCAGGGCGGCGCCCTGCTGGGGGGTGACGGGCACCTGGCTCTGCTCCTTCAGCTTCTTCAGGCTCTCGGGGTTGTTGCGGAGGTCCTTCTTGGTGCCCACCAGCAGGATGGGCACGTCGGGGCAGTGGTGGCAGACCTCCGGGTACCACTTGTGCTTGACGTTCTCGTAGGAGGGCGGGCTGGCGATGGAGAAGCAGATGATGAAGACGTTGGTCTGGGGGTAGGAAAGTGTCCGGAGGCGGTCGTACTCCTCCTGGCCGGCCGTGTCCCACAGGTTGAGGTTGATCGTCCGGCCGTCCACTGTGTTCTGCGCGCTGTAGTTGTCGAAGACGGTGGGGATGTACTCGTTGGGGAAGGCGTTGGTGGTGTAGCAGATCAGCAGGCAGGTCTTGCCCACCGCCCCGTCGCCCACCACCACGCACTTGATGCTCTGCATCTCGGCCGCTCGCCCGGGACTCTGCGGGCTCCTCTCAGCAACCTGCGGGAAACCCAAGAAACGGGAAACGCTGGGAGGAGGAGGGCCTGCGCGTACGCACAGGTAGTCCTCAAGTTACAGCCACCCACTCAGGGACCATTCAGAGTTACAACAGCACTGAACAAAGAGAGGTAGGACCATTTTTCACACGGCCGTCGCAGCATCCCCGGGGTCACGTGATCAAAATCCAGAGGCTTGGCAACTGGCATGTACTTACGACGGTTGCGGTGTCCCGGGGTCACCTGATCCCCTTTTGCGACTCTCTGACAAGCAGAGTCAATGGGGGGAAGCCGGATTCACTTAGCGACCGTGTTGCTAATAAGTGCAGTGATTCCCTTAACAACTGCGGCGAGAGATGTCGTTAAAAAGGGGCGAAACTCACTTCATCGTAAATTTTGGGCTCAATTATAGGTCGTATGTTGAGGACTGTCTGCATGTGTGTGAGAGACCCAATCGGCCCCTCCCGCCTCCAAGACAGAAGAAGCTCAAGAGCGCTAGGCCCACAGCTGCCCATCCACCTGTCACACAGGGGCCCGTCTGGGTTCCTCCATTTTGATAGATCGTCCCGTTCTAATATTTTACAAGCTGGATGGGCTGCTTTAAAAAGATGCCCCCCTCCCAGCTGATGGTGGTCCACTCCGAAAGGGGCGCATGATTCACTTCCTGCCCTGTGTTCAAGGGGTGGCCGCAAATTGCTAGCAAGACCGGCAATTGCTTCAGACCAGGAGTGTCCAACCTTGCCAACTTTAGCTGGCTGGGGGATTCTGGGAGTTGAAGTCCACAAGTCTTAAAGTTGCTGAGTTGGGAGACCCCTGGCCTAAAGAGCCAAGCTGGTCCCTGAACTACGCTGGCTGGGGGATTCTGGGAGTCTTAAAAGTTGCCAAGGTTGGACAAACTGGCTTTAGAGTGAGACGGCCGGTCAGTTCTCACTCAGCCTGTCCAGTCCAGCTTGAAAGCAGCTCTCCTGGATTTCGGACAGCGGCCTGATCCAGTTTTCCCTGGCGAGCCCACCTTTCGTCATCTTTTTCTTTCTCTGTGAACTGTCGTGGCACACCCCTGGGTGGGCGATGTGAAATCAATTGGTAAGCGTTTCCAGGAGCGGGCCATTTGTGTGAGTTGACCGTCTCACGGTAAATTGACAGTTAAAGTGTAAGGCTCTAACAAGGCTTGTGGCAGACGGCTGCCCTGGTGAAAAACAAAACAGTTTGCACTTTAGCTGTTCTTGCACGAATTGGTGAGCTTTCAAGATGCCACAGGACTTGTGGGAACTGATTTATGTCTCTGAAAATGTTGTGGCTGCTAGTTCTCAAGTTTGAATGACCATGAGTCATAAAAGAGCAGAGGTTGCCTACTTCTGGACTAGATGAAAGGAAATAGGGAAGGGAAGGGGTCAGCCAAGAAACCAAATCAAATGAAGCCAAGCCAGAGTTCTCCTTTGAGCACCGGTGACCAAGCTCAAATTATCCTACTTCATACACGTGATGTGAAGACCCAGCTCTCTAGAGAAGCCTCTGAGGCTGAGGAAGGTGGAAGGGAGGAGAGGGGGAGGGGGGGGAGGAGGAGGACAACCAGCATAAGATGGCTGGACTTAGCCACAATAGCGATTGCGGCACCATTGGAAGACTTGACGGAGCAGAATTCACAGAATTTTATAGAATAACAGAGATGGAAGGGACCTTGGAGGTCTCCTAGTCCAACCCTCTCCTCAAGCAGGAGACCCTACATCATTCCAGACAAAGAGCTGTCCAGTCTCTTCCCGAAGACCTCCAGTGATGGAGCACCCAGAACTTCTGGAGGCAGGCTGTTCCACTGGTTAATTGTCTCCCCTGTCAGGATAGTTCTAGGCTGGTTCTCAATCCGTTTCCATCCGTTGCTTCTTGTCCTGCCTTGGGGGGCTTTGGAGAACGGGTGGACACACACACCCTCTTATTTGGGGCAGCCCCTTAGACATCGGAAGGCTGCTATCATGTCACCCTTACTCCTCCTGGGTTGACTTCAGCCTTACTTCTAGGGAGAAGATTCATTGGGGCTTTGCTTTCCTGAACAGGGACCCTCCTTCCTGCCCCCCACTTGCACCTGCTTCCCATAAGCCCAGAAGGGGTCCATGGGCTGCTCTGGGCTTGCAGATCCCCTTTCCCATTTATTCTGCTCCTCAGTCTCCTGAACAAGGTGGGGCTGTTGGGGGTCACAGCAGGCCGCAAAGTGCGGGCCTGGTGGACAAATGGCCTGGAGGGGCTGGGAAGTGTCTCAAGGCTATTTCATTCCTTCCTTCCCTCGTTCATTCCTTCGTCCGTCCGTCCATTCATTCATCCATTCACCTGCATTCCAGACTTCTTTTCATACTAGAGAATCAGCAGGAGCCCCAGTTTTCAACAAATAAAGGTAATCCTCGATTTACAAGCTTTCATTTGGTGATTGTTTGAAGTTACAAATGTGACTTATGACCGTTTTTCACACTTATGACCGTCACAGCAATCCCCACAGATCAAAATTCGGACGATGGGCAACCAGTTCAGATCTGTGACGGTCGTGGTGTCCCAGGTGGGGGGCGCATGGGATCCCTTTTTGTGACATTCCAACAAGTCAACGGGGGAAGCCAGATTCACTTAACAACTAGGTTACTAATTTATGCACTGCAGTGATTCACTTAACAACGGTGGCGAGAAAGGTCATAAAATGGGGTGGAACACACTGAACCAGAGTCTTGCTTACCAGGGGACTCAATTTTGGGCTCAACTTTTCTCGTAGGTCGAGTACTGCCTGTCTATTTCATTAAAAGGCCAAAGCTTTCGGGAGACGCAGCGTCTCATGGAGGAAGACGCCATTCACAAAGCTTCTGCTTTCTGTTCGTTGGGAAAGTCGGAAAAGTCCCATTTTTAACCTCTGGCCCTTTGGGCCCCAAGGAGGAAGGGAGGACGCCCCAAATTGCTCTGCCCACCTCCTTGCCACCTCCCGTCGCTGCTGCAGAGGAAGGGACCCCGGGCGGGCGTGGTGAGCCTCGCCGGGAGAGAAGCGGAAGCGAGGAGCGGTTTGCAGAAATCTAAACAGGAAGCCGGGCAAGCAGGAGCAGCCAAGGACCGCTTGGTGCCCCAGGCAGGAAATCAAAATGGAAGCCCCCCCCATCACCAGGGTTCTGGGGAGCCCTCCTTGAAGCTCTCTGGCCCTGGGTCCCCTTTCTCAGTGGTGGGAAATGCAAGGTGTTACACCTAGGCAAAAAAACCTGAATGCACAGGTATAGAGTAAGGGGCTCAAGAGCAGCAACTGCGAGAGGGATCTCGGCGTCCTAGTGGACGGTCACTTAAGTGTGAGCCAGCCGTGTGCTGCAGCTGCCAAAAAAGCCAACCCAGTGCTAGGCTGCATCAGCAGAGGGATAGAATCAAGATCGCCTGAAGTGTTAATAGCACTTTACAAGGCCTTGATAAGGCCATACGTGGAATACTGCATCCAGTTTTGGTCACCACGATGTAAAAAACATGCTGAGACTCTAGAAAGAATCCAGAGAAGAGCAACAAAGACGATTAGGGGACTGGAGGCTAAAACATATGAGGAATGGCTGCTGGAATTGGGGATGTCAAGATCTGGAGTAGGCAACCTCGGCTCTTTTGTGACTCGTGGACTTCAACTCCCAGAATTCCTGAGGCAGCCACGCTGAGGGGAAAAGGAGAGGTTTCCAAACTGAGCCATGCTGGCTGAGGAATTCTGGGAGTTGAAGTCCATGAGTCATGAAGGGGCCATAGATCCCCCATGCTGGCTCAGGAATTCTGGGAGTTGAAGTCCACGAGTCATGAAGGGGCCATAGTTTCCCCATGCTGGCTCAGGAATTGTGGGAGTTGAAGTCCACGAGTCATGAAGGGGCCATAGTTCCCCCATGCTGGCTCAGGAATTCTGGGAGTTGAAGTCCACGAGTCATGAAGGGGCCATAGTTTCCCCATGCTGGCTCAGGAATTGTGGGAGTTGAAGTCCACGAGTCATGAAGGGGCCATAGTTCCCCCATGCTGGCTCAGGAATTCTGGGAGTTGAAGTCCACGAGTCATGAAGGGGCCATAGTTTCCCCATGCTGGCTGAGGAATTGTGGGAGTTGAAGTCCACGAGTCATGAAGGGGCCATAGTTTCCCCATGCTGGCTGAGGAATTGTGGGAGTTGAAGTCCACGAGTCATGAAGGGGCTACAGTTCCCCCATGCTGGCTCAGGAATTCTGGGAGTTGAAGTCCACGAGTCATGAAGGGGCCATAGTTCCCCCATGCTGGCTGAGGAATCCTGGGAGTTGAAGTCCACGAGTCATGAAGGGGCCATAGATCCCCCATGCCGGCCCAGGAATTCTGGGAGTTGAAGTCCACGAGTCATGAAGGGGCCATAGTTCCACCATGGTGGCTCAGGAATTCTGGGAGTTGAAGTCCACGAGTCATGAAGGGGCCAAAGTTCCCTCATGTTGGCTCAGGAATTCTGGGAGTTGAAGTCCACCAGTCATAAAAGAGCCAAGGTTACCAACCCCTGGTCTAGTCTAATGAAGAGAAGGGCGAGGGGTGACATGATGGCAGTATTAGAGGGGCTGCCCCACAGAAGAAGTGTGGGTGTCAACCTATTCTCCAAAGCGCCTGAAGAAGGCAGGAGAAGAAACAACGGATGGAAACTTAGGACAGGATCCTGCAACTATCATAAATACGCACGAGTTGCCAAGTGTCCAAACTTTGGTCACGTGACCACGGGGATGCTGTAACGGTCGTCAGCGTGAAAAACAGTCCTTTTTCCAGTGACGCCGTAACTCTGAACGGTCGCTAAACAAACGGTTTTAAGTCAAGAGCGATTTGCACCCGGCTACGGCAATTGTTTAATTCTCTTTTAATTTTTGTATTTTCTATTTATATATGCCCTGTTCACCGCCCTGAGTCCTTCAGGAGAAGGGCGGTATACAAATTTAATAAAATACAAAATACAAATACAAAGGGCTCAAGGGCAGCTGGACTGAGGCAGCGTCTTGAGTTTCGCCCATCGGCCCAAAAAATTGTTTTCGATGCTCTGCTGACTCATCCTCCGTTTGAACGTGACGTCCTCCCAGTGACTCAAGTGTCCCCAGATGCCAGGGGAGGGGAGAGGAGGGCAGATCTGCCTGTTGCCTGCCAGCAGCCCATCCCTGGCAGATGCCAGTTCCAGGGTGGGCCCTGGAGCAGCCCCCTTCCCCATTAGGGCCAGAACAGGCCCTTCCTTTCCCCCAAGCCTCCAGGACTGGCCAGCCCCTCGCGGCCAGCGTCCCACCAGCACTTCCCCTTCCTGTGCAGGAAACTCGTGACTCCTGGCTTCTTCCCGGGCTGTGCAGCCCGGAGGCTCTTTTGCAATGCACGTGCAGGACCCTCTCCTTCCCCCCCCCCTTGCCCCCCGCAGGAGGCCCTGCCCAAGTCTGCTTCCGGAGTGGCTCAGGGTCTCTTGCCCAACTTCACCACCATCACCAGCTTCTCTGAATGCCTGTGAGAAACGAGGCCGAAGCAGCCAGGCCAGGCCGCTTCCAACGTCTGGCAGAAGCGGTGCAAGCTTTGGGGTCCCACAGAGCTCCTGCAGCATCCTTGGCAGGAATGCATTATGGCTCAGGAGTGAACTGTGGGGACCTTGGTGCCCTGTGGGAGCTCCTTTTCTTGCAGGCCTTTCCCCGCCCAACTAGGTAACCTCATCAGTGCTAGGAGGGAGGGAGGGAGGGTTGCGGATAGGAGGAGGAGGACTGTGGGGTCCTTGGTGCCCTCGGAGGTTGGTTGTTTTCTTGTAGACGTTTCATGACCCATCTAGGTAACATCACCAGTGCTGGAAGGGAGAGGGGTTTGGTTTCTCCCTTTTAGCCCTGATGATGTTACCTAGTTGGGTCATGAAACGTCTGCATGAAAACAACCAAGCTCAGAGATCAACAAGGCAAAAATTCCTTGGCCTTTGATGAGCTCTGAAGGGCTGGCACAGCCTGACCAGGCTGAAGGTGGAGGCTTTCGGAGACGCTAGACAGCCATGCTAGTGGACAAACTCATCTGTGGAGTGGTGGGCTGGACTAGATGACCTCAGGCAACCAGTGGCAGAAGGCCTGTTGTGGGGGAGAGTTTTTATAAAGGAGGTTCCCAGATGAAACCCTGAGAAAGCGCCGCAATTTTCTGGGATCCCCCGCTGTCTTTAGGGCGGTTCCTCCTCTGCCCCCCCCTCTTATGCAAAGGCTGCAGCTGTGTGCAAATGCGATGCAAAGGGGGCTGGGCACACAAATGCCTTTGTCCTCCCTTGCTAGGAACGTGAGTCACCAGGATCTGTTCGACATGGCGCAAGCCCCACGGCCCCTTGGCTCTTTCCACACCTCTGGGGCCATGCAAATAGGGTGGCCTGACTGCTTCCCCTTGGGACGCGGCCCTCCCAGAGGGGCAGAGGCCGGCCCTTCCCTGCGCTGGTTGGTGGCTTCTGGGTTCCCAACTCAGCCTAGCACTAATGAAGTTCCCTAGCTGGGTCACGAAACGTCTGCAAGCTCAGGGACCACCAGGAACCCTACAGTCCTTCCTCCTCCTCCTCCTCCTCCTCCTCCTCCTCCTCACCCCTTCTAGCGCTGATGACGTTCCCTAGCTGGGCCACGAAACATCTGCAAGACAACTGCAGCCAGACATGTAAAGACTGTTTTGTTCCCATCAGGGCAGCCCTGGGGGGTGCCTCGATGCACTGGGTATCCCCCCCCCACCGTTCAGGATGGCAAAACAAAGCCCCTCCTTCCCTCCCCAGGAGGACAATGCCCCCTAAGATATAACCCAGGATATACAAGCCACCGTGGACACAGCATGGAACTCATCGGGCCCATTGGGGGGGGAGGATCGGGGGGAACGTGTTTGGGGCCAGCTGTTCCCCCACAGGTTGCTGCAATCCCAAGTCTGAAATTCACAACCAGCCTTCGCTCTCCTTCCCGGTTTAGCTGGAGGCAGGATGAGCCCATTTGAGGTTGGGGTAACACGGGTGTTGGGTTCAAGAGACGGGACGGAAGGAGGCTCCTGTCGCCTGGGGCCTTCCCCAGACGGAGGAGGAGGAGGAGGACACAGAGAAGGTCACCTCATCCTGGGCTGCTGCTGGATGGATAATGACATCAGCTCTTTTTATGGTTGCTGCTATCACTGACCTAAAATGCGGCTATTTTGCTTGATATCGATCTGTTTTAGGGGACCTTTAAAAACGCATCTGAGCTGGGAATTGGTGAAGGACGGACACGAGGCGATGGGTGCAGGGAAGGCGGCTGGCCAGTCACGACCAATGTTCCCGGTGAAGAGATACAGGGAGTCCTCCATCTGCAATAGTTCATTTACTGACCGTTCCACGGCACTGGAAAAAGTGACTTATGGCCATTTGTCACACGACCGTTGCAGGATCCTGAGGGTCACATGATCAAAATCCAGGCGCTTGGCGACTGACTCACATTTATGACGGTTGCAGAGTCCTAGGGTCACGTGATCCCCTTTTGCGACCTTCTGACAAGCAGAGTCGATGGGAAAGGCAGATTCATTTAACAACCGAGCGACTGATTTAACAACTGCAGTGATTCACTTAACAACTGTGGCAAGAAAGGTCGTAAAACGGGGCAAAACTCACTTAACAACAACAATTTTGGGTTCAATTGTGGTCGTGCGTCGAGGACTACTCAGGCTTGGATGAAGGACCTGCATTTGGAGAAGATTTATTCCCCAATTGCACGTTCTTCAGCCAAGGCGGGGTATCTATAGAAGGGAATCTTTGTCGATCGGGATTAAACTGGGGGGCTCCTGGGGGCTCCCTGAGCTGGGCGGTTTCCTTGCAGACGTTTCATGACCCAACTAGGAAACATCATTAGCGCTAATAATGATGATGGTAGCACTGCTGATGTTCCCTAGTTGGGTCATGAAATGTCTGCAAGGAAACCGCCCAGCTCAGAGAGCACGAAGGACCCCACAGTCTTTCTTTCTTTCTTTCTTTCTTTCTTTCTTTCTTTCTTTCTTTCTTTCTTTCTTTCTTTCTTTCTTTCTTTCTTCTCTCTCTCTCTCTTTCTTTCCTTTCCTTTCCTTCCTTCCTTCCCTCCTCCTCCTCCCCCCTTCTAGCACTGATCTTGTTACCTAGTTGGGTCATGAAACGTCTGCAAGGAAACCACGCAGCTCAGAGAGCGCCAAGGACCCCACAGTCCTCCTCCTCCCTTCTAGCACTGACGAAGTTACCTAGATGGGTCACGAAACGTCTGCAAGGAAACCATCCAGCTTTGGGTATCTCTTCACCAGGAGCATATCCAGGATAAAGATGGCTCCCAGCCTGGGGCCTCCATTTCCTCTCCACAGTCCTGAGGTGGCAGAGCCCCTGTTCCACCACCAGAAAAAAAGGATGCCCAAGCCCATAATGCACTGACAGCACCATCCAAGAGGGAGCCATTTTCCCAAGCTGGGAAGGCCTGGAATCGTGGCTGGAGAGCCTTCGCAGGCATGGTGAGGTAACCAAGGCTAGCAGGTAACCGGGTTTTGCAACTCACTGGTCTGTTACCCCCTCCCCCACACAAACCTTTGACCCCTGGCCTTACGACCCTTCTGGACAAGGGAATGTTGCTGGCTGACTGGGCCGAGATGGGCTGGATATGGCAAGTGGGGAGGGGGGCAGAAAAGAGGGGGGCCAGCAGTTACCCGAGACGAGGGGGGGCATCTCTTTTGCATCTCTGTGGTGCCGCCCCACATCCCAGGCACTGGGGCAACTGTACAGCGATGCAATCGATGGGGTCATTTATGTCGTGCGCCAATGATATCACCAGCTCCCCCCCCCAGCACAGGCTGGAGAGATACTCTCAGAAGGGACCCCCCCTTCTTTGTGGGACACTGCGAGGGGCCCCAGGATTCCGGTTCCTCCCTGGGCGAAACCACGAGCGTCTGTCTGTCTCCCAAGCAGGAGGCCTCCCGGGCAGACGTGGGTCTCTGCTATGGGGAAGTCCAGAAAAGGAACTCCCCAAAGCGGGGTGGAAAAAGCAAGTCAGCATTCTTGGCTTTGGGGGCGGAGGGGGTGTGACCCGAGGACATCTCGGTAAAAGGAAAGATTAACCACCATCTAGCCAGCATGGCTAAACAGGGAGCGAAACAGGCAACCTCCCAGGTTTCATGAGACGGTGCCCGTCGTCCTCCGTCTGCCCTCCTCCGCCAGTGAGCCAGGAAGAGCTGAAGGGCACCATCCACACTGGGAAATGGGGGGGGGGACCGATGTGTCCCCCCCCTCCCCAGAACACAATGATATGGAAGCAGAGAAGTGGGGGGGCACCTTTTTGTCTGAAATGGTCTAGGGTCTCCTGCAGGAGCAGGGGGTTGGACTAGAAGACCTCCAAGGTCCCTTCCGGCTCTGGTGTTCTATTATTCTGTAGGTTCTCCCCCTCCCCAATTCCTTCCAGCTGGGGAGGGGAGGGCTTCTCGGTCCCAAAGCCGCTCTGCTAAAGCAGCCCCCCCCAATCAGATCCCACATCATCTGAAGGTGGGCAGAGTTTGGGATTTGACAGTCCGAATTAAACTCCTGCTCCGGTTGCCTCCCTTTCGGAGGCAAACTGGCCCCCTCCGCTCAGAACCCCCCTTCCCGGCTTGGCCTCCCCCCTGCCCGAGAAAGGGGCTCCTCCACCTCGGGGCCCCCCCTCGGCTCCCCTTTGGCTCGGGGCCGCCGGGCTCGGCCGCGGAAGGGCGAGTCCGGGGGCGGAAAGATTCGGGTTTAACCGCGCCCGACAGAAAGACGGAGCGGCGCGTCTCCGCGGAGCCTCCCTGCGCCAGGCCAGTCTACCGCAAGCGAAGGGGGAGCGGGGGGGGGCTTTTTCTGCCCGGCTCATTGGCCGGGAGTCCGGGAGGGTCCGCTCGCAGCGGCGCCCCCTAAGCCCAGCTCGCCCCCCCGGCCGGCCAAGCCGCGATTGGGATTCAGCGCGGTTAGTTGGAGAGCGAAGGCGGCTCCATCCCGAAGCGCGGCCGGCCGACTCCCCTCCCCCCCCGGCGTCCCGCGAGAAGCAGCCCCCGCCGCCCTCCCCGGGGGCAGCCCCTCCCGCCAGCCACGCGGGGCTCCTGCGGGGCCGCTTCTCCCGGGAACCCCCTCGGGGCGCGGCGGAGGGAGGGGGAGACGGGCCCCCCGCCCCTCCCCGCCCCTCGGCGCCTGCCCGAGGCTAAGCGGAGCCCGCAGCCCGGAGCAGCCGGGCCAGGCGCGCGCAGCGGCTGGGCTGGCGGGGCCGGCGGGGGGTTTCGGCGAGGAGGGTCGCGGGCGGGCGGGGCGGGCGAGACCCACCTGGGCTCATGGCGCGCGGGCGGCGGCGGCGGCGGCTGCTCCGGGTCGGCGCGCGAGAGGAAGTGTGCGCGGCCGGAGGAAGTGCGCGAGCTGGAGCGCCCCGCCGACGGGGAAGTTTCCCGCCGCCACCGCCCGCGACGGGGCGGGGGGGCTCCCGGGCTTGGGGCGGGGCAGCGGCAAGCGGAGGACTCCTGCCGGCTTCTCTCCCCCCCCTTTTGGCTTTGGGGGTCCCGATTGTAAGCCCTCCCCCGTCCCCGGCCGTAGGGGGTTGCGTGTGTGCGCGCGTGTGTTTGTGTGTCTGGGTTACACCCATGAAAAGCAAGGAAATGAATACACGAAATAGAGGCAGGGGCTGTGAGGTCTGGGCCGGGGTCTCTGGAAGGAGGCGGGAGAGCGCCCCCCTCCCTCCGCCTGGACGGGAGGCGCCGCCCTGCTCCGCTCCGCCGCCGCGCCTGGCATCTCTTGAGGTCCCCGGGCGTTTCGGCCTGGGAAGGGCGGGGACAGCTCTGCGTCGCCGACGGGCTTGTCCGCCGCCCCGACTCCCGTTGCCAGACGGGCGGCTCTCTCCACTAGCGGGCGGGTTTGCCGGCACGAGGGCCAGGCCCGCGCGGGGAAGCCTCGGGGCCCCGAAGCCCTGATCCACCCTCCTCAAGGGAGGGGCCCGCCGAGCTGGTCTTTTGGACTCCCCCGCCCCACCTCCCTCCTCCTGCGGGGGCTTCGCCGCCTTTAGGGCTCTGCCCATGTGCGGGTCACCTACACGCAGCCCCCCCCAAAAACACCAGCTCCTTGTGCCGCAGCGCACCTCCGGGAGGGCCCTGCTATTTCGGGGCGAGGGAGAGCCAGGGCCGCAAAGCCGGAACAAAGGGGCCCCTTCCCCAAGACAGCCAACCTGTGGACAGAAGGGAGGGGTTGGGGCAGAGAGGCCCATAAAGACCACTCCCAGCCTGACCCCCTTCGAAGCCCCACATCACGTAGGGCCAGGCTACCTGCAGGACTGCTCCCCCCCCCAGGACCTGTATCTGACCTAGCAGGTCAGAGAGGGTGGGCACACTCCTAGTCCCTTCCCCCAAATATTGCCATCTGATACGAGCTGGGAAGGTGCCTTTTCCATGGAAGCCCCTGCCCCATAGACCCTCCCCCCCCCAAGTCCAGCCTCCACCCTTTGGCCTCCTCCATTATGGCCTTACAGACCTGGGTTTCCCCCCAAGGAGAAGATTAGAGGATGGCACCTTAGTACTGATGGGTCCCAGGTATTTCTTGGTTTTAACGTTTTATGTTTTAACTGGTTGCGTTTTACAGTTTTTACAACCATTTTATGTGTCTTTTAATCTTTGCTTGGGAGCGGCCCAGAGTTGGCTGAAAGATGGGCGGCTACATAAAGGTTGTAAAAACAAAAAGATGTTCAAGGCACCAGAAGGCAGGACAAGGAAAAATGGAAACTAATCATGGAGAGAAGCAACCTGGATTTAAGGAGAAATTTCCTAACATGAGAACAATTAAAAGTGGAACAGTTTGCCTTCAGAAATTGTGGATTCTCCAACACCGGAGTTTTTAAAGAGGAGATTGGGCAATCATTTGTCCAGAATGGTAAAGTGTCTCCTGCTGTAGCAGGGGGTTGGACTAGAAGACCTCCGAGGTCCCTTCCAACTACGTTATAAAGGAAGGAAGGAAGGAAGGATTTCTGTTGTTGCGGGAGGCAAGTGTTGAAGCTAAGTGCATCACTGGCCATTTACAGGTAGTCCTCAATTTATGAGCCCAAAATTTATGTTGCTAAGTGAGACAGTTGTTAAGTGAATTTTGCCCCATTTTACTTTCTTGCCACAGTTAAGTGAATCATTGCAGTTATTCGGCTAGTGACACGGCTTCCCCATTGACTTTGCTTGTCAGAAGGTCTCAAAAGGGACACCGCAGCTGTCATAAATATGACTCGGCGTCCAAATTTTGATCATGTGACCCTGGGGATGCCACAACGGTTGTAAGTGTGAAAAACAATCATGTCCCCTTTTCAGTGCCCTTGTAACTCTGAATGGCCACTAAATGTAAATCAGGGACTTCTTATTCCTACGTTGCTTACACAGGAGGCCATCTACAGACCATCCCTTCAAATATCCGCTCAGCTCTTTCTCGGAATTCTTCTGCAAGGCTTCATCCACGGGCAAAGCCGCAAAAGGAGACGCATCGCTCTTGTTTTCGTTTTTAGACGCGTTTTTTCTCCTGTTAGCAAAATCCTGCTTTCAAAGCTGGCGTTTCTCCAGCCTTGGGAGCCGCGCCCGGGCTGCAGAAGCCCCGACCGCCCGGGCAAGAGTGCTGGGCCGGCGGGGGGAAGATCCGGGCCGAGGGCCATTTGCAAGGGAGCAGCCGAAAAGCAGCTCCGGGACTTCCTTCTTCCGAGCCACGCGCTTTCTCACGGCCACGCGGGGCGGGTCCTCCGTGGGGTTTTCCCCAACAGAGGGGAAGGAAAGGGGGCGTTCTTTCCGTGCCTACGGACGACGGCGCGAAAGCCCGATTTCGTCCCGGGGTTTTTCCAGCGACACGTGTATGGATGCCCAACAGTTGAACTCCGCAAGTCTTAAAGTTGCCGAAGTGGGAGACACACCTCTCCCCCCCCCCCAGCCCCGGGTGCGGAGTTTAAGAGTGGGAAATGCGGTTTATTTTAGGAAGGAAGACCGGGCGGAGAGGGGAGCACGGTAATAATAATAATAGGAGAATAACGGAAGAGACCTTGGAGGTCATCTAGTCCAGTCCCCTTCTCAGGCAGGAGACCCTATATCATTTCAGACAAGCGGCTGTCCCGTCTCTTCTTGTTCCCTACCCCTCAATCACCAACTCGCCCAATCTGCGTGCCCACAGGCTCGCGAGTCTGCGCGTCGTGCGAAGCTTACAACACGCGTCGAAAGGCTCCTTACGAAACGCCTGGAAGCGGAGGCGGTGGCGAAGCGGCACTTGACCCGGAGCCGGAGATTCCCACGGTGGAAGGTGGGGGTGGGGGTCCGCTGCACGCGTCTCCACGTGCGTGCGCGCCTCCCTCTGCCGCTAGGGGCCGCTGCCGGCCGGGAGCTCTCTCCGCGGCCGAGCCCTGTCGCGATTGGCCGGCGGGGCCGAGTGGGCGGGATCGGCCCCGCCCCCGGCGCCCGCCCGGACTTGGTGCGCGGGCGCCGGGGCGGGAGAGACCATTCGGCGCGGCGGGGGGAGGAGGGGACGGGCCACGCGGGCGGGCGGGCGGGGGAGGGCGCGCCGCTTCCGGGAGGGGCTCACCTGGCCGCAGCTGCACCGGACGCGTCTCCACCTGCCGCCCCGGGCCGGGCCGGGCGCGCCTGCTAATGCGGGAGCGGAGGTGACCCGGCGACATGGCGCTGTGGGGCCGCATCGCGCTGGGGCTGCTCTGCGGCCTCCTCCTGCCGCCGCCGGGCCGTCCGGACGGCAGCCCCGGCTCGCACCTGGACGAGGCCACGCTGGAAGGTGAGCGGGGGGCGGGCGGGGGGGGGAGGGAGGGGCCTCTCCCGGCTTCAGGGACCCCCAGGCCGGGACCCCCGGGCCGCCTCTCCCCGGAGCCTCCCGGGGTGGGGGGCGGGCGCTTTTGAACCCTCTGCTCCCGCGGGGACTCCCGCGCCCATAACCCCCTGCCTGGGTGGACTCCCGCGCCCATAGCCCCCTGCCTGGGTGGGCTCCCGCGCCCATAGCCCCCTGCCTGGGTGGGCTCCCGCGCCCATAACCCGCTGCCTGCCCGGGCGGACTCCCATGCCCAGAATGCGCTGCCTGCTGAGTACCTGTAGTTCCCAGAGTGCCCTGTGTGCAGGGCCGACTCCGGTGCCTACAATCCCCCGCCTAATGGCTGACTGCGGACTGCCCTGCCCGCCTGGGCGGACTCCAGTGCCCAGAATCCCCGGGGCTGGAGCTCTGCCCCGCTTGGAGCCGGCCGGCCGAGGGAGCGAGCGAGCGAGCGCGGAGGGGCTCCGGGCGTCCGGCGGGGCGGGGGCGGGGGGGGCTGCCGCGCCCGGAGAGGGTCTGGGGGCTTCGGGGGAGGCGGCGCAGGAGGGCCGGGGAAGAGCCGCCGGTCGGGCAGAGCCCCCCCCCAGCTGGCACCGCTTGCAGGGCCGCCTTCCTCGCCCTGCGTGGCTCGGGCTGCCCGGGCGGCGGGGCGGCGGGAGGAAGAGGAGGCGGGGGGTCCCCGGGGCCGCAAGTGGGGCGCCCAGCCGGGGTCCGCGCTGGCAGTTGCCGCCGCCCGCTCGGAGCGGGGCTTCCTGGGCGCCTCCGGCCTCCCCCCCTCCGAAGCCCCCTGGAGCCGGGACGCCTTTTCCTGCTGCAAAGCGGCCGAAAGCTGCGGGGAAGAAACCCCGGCGGCCTCCCAACCCTGCCAGGTGCGGTGGGAGTGCGGTGTGTTGTTTGGGTGTGTTGTTTGTGCAACGCGAGAGGAAACCTGGCCTCGGGAGAGGCTTAGGGAGCGTGGGAAAGAGAGGCGGGCAAGCGGTTCCCAAGCTGTGCCCGGTCTGTCCATTCCCAACCTGGGGGTCCCGCCGGTCTGTCCACCCTCTGCCAAACATCCCCAGTGAAACACACACACACACACACACCTCCCTCCCTCCCTTCCCAGCTCTTAACACCTGGAAGCTTTCCGCCCTTTGAGGGAAGGGGGAGCTCCCCGCCCAGGCCGGGTCCTCAAGATCTGACGTGGGCTTGGTGGCTGCTTTGGAAGCAGGCAGCTGGCGCAGAAGCCCTTGCAGGCAGAAAAGGCCAGAGTGGGTAACCGCAAAGGGAGGCCGGTTTGTGGAGGAAGAGGAGGACCGAGCCGGCCTGAGTGCAGGTTGAGCTGAGCTCCTCTTGCAATTCAGGAGGTTCACGTCTGGTGCGTTGTGGCCGAAGCGGGAAGGCCTGGCCGGATCCAGGCTGGGAAACAGACGTTTAAGCAAGAGGTCTCCAAACAGCGGTTAGGGTTTGCAGGGCTAGGCAACCTTGGCTCTTTTAGGACTCGTGGACTTCAACTCCCAGAATTCCTGAGCCAGCATGGCTCAGCTTGGAAACCTCTCCTTTTCCCCTCAGCGTGGCTGGCTCAGGAATTCTGGGAGTTGAAGTCCACCAGTCCTAAAAGAGCCCAGGTTGCCTACCCCTGGGTTAGGGTTAGGGTTAGAGCTGGGAGTTGAAGTCCCCAAGTTGCCAAGTTTGGAGAGCTCCGTTTTAAGCACTCTTGTGCGTTGTGTCTTCCCTGCAGCCCTTTGGCTGAAACGCCCTGCCTTCCATTTCTTAATTGACTTGATCTGCCCGCTTTCCAGCGAGCGATGGGACCCACCTTCAGAGCGTCGCCAGAAGAGCCTGGCGTAAGACACAGCGCCCCTTGCCAAGGCAGGGAGCAGGGATCCAAACACGTTTGCCTGCCAAGGAAGGATAATGGAGAGGAAGCGTGCCAAGCCTAACTTCTCTTGGCAGGGAGTTCCAAAGCCCCGAGCAGCCACGGAGCTGGCTTGCCCGTGGGTTCCCACCCGGCGGGCTTCAGGACTGGAGGGCCTGGCCTCTTCTGCTGGTCTGAAAGCTGGGCAAGCTTACTTTTAACTCTCTCAGGTTGTATGTGTGTTGTTAGGCACAATTTGGTAGCGCCCCAGAGTTCACTGGAATTGTTTTAACGTGGGCATTGTGTACCTCCGATAACCAGGCCAGTAAATTGTAGAACCTAGAACCCTAGAGATGGGAGGGACCTTGGAGGTCCTCTAGTCCAGCGTTTCCCAACCTTAGGAACTTGAAGATGCGTGGACTTCAACTCCCAGAATTCCCCAGCCAGCTACGCTGGCTGGGGAATTCTGGGAGTTGAAGTCCACGCATCTTCAAGTTCCTAAGGTTGGAAAACGCTGCTCTAGTCCAACCCCCTCCTCAGAGAAGGGGAACTTTTACAGGTAGTCCTAGACCAGGGGTCTGCAACCTGGAGAACTTTTAAGACTTGTGGACTTCAGTTCCCAGCTGGCTGAGGAATTCTGGGAATTGAAGTCCACAAGTCTTAAAGTTTTCCACTTTGCAGACCCCTGTCCTAGACCAGTTGGGCCCAAAATCGGTTGCTAAGCCAGACATTGTTGATAAGTGAGCTGTGTCCCATTTTACGGTCTGTCTTGCCACAGTTGTTAAGAGGATCAGTGCAGTTGTTAATTTAATCACACGGTTGTTAAGTGGCTTCTGGCTTCCCCATTGACTTTGCCTGTCGGATGGTCGCATGTGAGCCCCGGGACAGAGAGCTGTAAATGACGAGTGTCTTTAAGAATCTGTACAATCCTGGCTAGTTCTGATATTTTGGCTTCTGTCTCAGCTTTTTTGCAGTTGGTTGTGCCACATCTGAGCCACGTGGGGGAAGTTTCCAAATGTTTTGTAGTTTGTCTCTGAGGACTGCCTGGGTCTTTTTGTGGGGGTGTCTAATTTGTCTAAAATGTGAATTTCATTCTATTAAAAATCACCCCCATCCTCTGGTTGTAGGTGGGTCTTCTCGTTCAAATGTCTGCAAATTCATGGAAAATTAGGCTGTAGTCTTGTATCTATTTATCCGAGAATAGTCTCCCTGGGTAATTCTGTCTACATCTGGAATTCTGCTGCAGCGTCTTTTATTTCATTTTGTTTTATTTTTTAAAATCTATTTTATTTTATTATTTATTTATTTTATTTACGTGCTTCCCATCTCGCTACAGGTCGTCCTTGATTTCCAATCACAATTCAGCCCAAAATTTCCGATGTTAAGGGAGACAAGTTGTTAAGTGAGTTTTGCCCCATTTTACGACCTGGGGTTAAGTTGGCCACACGGCCGTTAAGTGAACCCGGCTTCCCCACTGACTTTGCTTGTCAGAAGGTCGCAAAAGGGGATCACGTGACTGCAGGACACTGCGAACCGTCATAAAGATGAGCCAGTTGCCGAGCGTCTGAATTCTGATCATGTGACCCTGGGGAGGCTTGCATCGGTCGTAAAGCGGTCATAAGTCACTTGTTTCAGTAAATGAACTGTTGTAACTGGAGGACCAGCAGCATCAAGTGACATAAATAATAATGTGCAACAGTAAAAGGTTAAAGGCATTAAAGCCTTTGGGCGTTAAAAGCTAAAAGGATAAAATTCACCGCCAATGGAAGCCCCCAGGCGTCTTTGCAGCAGTTAGCCAGTTTCTGCCTTTTATGGGTTATGTTGTACCTCCTGCCTGGAGCCCCTGTTAATCGAGTAACAGCTGAGCTCGGAAGCCCCCCTCCCTCTTGCCCCCCCCAGCAACCTTTTTTTGTTGGAGGGAAGAGCCTTTGTGCCCCCCACCCCACCCCAAGGACAAGCTTGTCTGCTGAGGTCCCAAATCCTCCGAAGAGGCAATTTTATTCTGTCTAATCTAGAACGGATTCTCTTTCAAGAAAAGGACGGATCAAGTGACGCTGCCTAAGGGGGTAGGGTTACAGCCGCCTCTCGGTGGGACTGTGCTCTCCAAATTCGGACCTCCCCCCACCCAATCCGTCCAAATTCGGACGTGCCCATCCGTCCACCCCCCTCGCCCGCCCCTGCCTGCCACGGTCCTCTAAATAGTTTGGATCTGAGTTAGGCCCTGGGCTGCTGACCTGGCTGCCCAGGCTTCTTTGGGGAAGGTTTAAGTCAGCCCTTTTAGGGTCCCCCGGCACAGGGTGGTGGAAGGACTGCACAGATCCTAGTTCGGCAGCACCCGGTGCCAAAAGTGGTTTATTTGGGGTGGGGTGGAAAAAGTGAACAAAACCCATTGCTGGCCAGGCTCGGTGGCTCAGCCTGGAGTGTAGAGGTCAGTGTTTTATTGGCCAGGAGCCGTCCACCTACCTCACCACCGCCCTGGAGCCCAGGATTTAGGTTGCTAAGGGAGACAAGCGAATTTTGCCCCATTTTACCACTTTTCTAGCTGTTAAGGGAATTGCTGCAGCTGTTCAGTGAGTAGCTCAGTTGCCAGCCAGGTCAGGATCACAATCACCCCCCTCCAGACACACACACACACACACACACACACACACACACACACACACACACTCTGATTGCGCCCACCTCCTGCTGCTGGGGGTCAAGGTGACTTGCAGGCATCCCTCTGCCCTTCCAGAAAGAGTCTAAGCTGCCCAATTTCCTCTCGGCCAACTGTCCCCAAGTCTTCTGGGGATGGAATTCAGCTCCTTCATTGCTGCCTAGCTAGCCCAAGGGGGGGCGGGGGGGGAAAGGACGTCAGCACCAGTCAAGGTGGCGATAAAAGAGCAGTGGTCCAAGGGGAGGGGCTGCGCACTCCGAAAGCCCCTCCCTTCGGAGCCGCAGGGGACGCTTCCCAGCTGTCCCCCACAGATGTGAAGCAGGTTAAGAGAGCACCTGAGAGAGAGGGGCCGAGGGGGGGCCTTTGTGGGTGCTGCTTCTGACACGACTGTAGGCAGAGCCCCTGGACGCGGCTGGAGAGTGGAACAGGACCCATGGAAGTGGGTGGCAGGGCCGGATCCTGCTGGGTGCTCTGGAGAGACAGCATTGCGGATGGCATCAAGAGAATATTTGTAGCTCAGGGTTAAGCTCTGTGTGTGTGTGTGTGGGGGGGGGGTCCTTGGTGCTCCCTGAGCTTGGTGGGTTTTCTTGCAGACATTTCATGACCCAACTAGGTAACATCATCAGGGCTAGAAGGGAGGAGGAGGAGGAGGACTGTGGGGTCCTTGACGCTCTGAGCTGGGTGGTTTTCTTGCAGACGTGTCATTGCCCAACTATGGAACATCATCAGTGGTAGAAAGGGGGGGGGTTGCAGAGAAGAGGAAGAGGGTGGGAGGAGGAGGAGGAGGAGAGGACCCAGAAGGAAGGGAAGGACCCTGTTCTCCTTGGTGCTCTTTGCGCTTGCTGGTTTCCTTGGAGATGTTTCATGGCCCAATTGGCTAACATCCCCAGTGCTGGAAGAAAGGGGGGATTGCGGAGGGGAGGAAGAGGAGGAGAAGGGAAGGAGGAGGACTACGGGGTCCCTGGTGCTCCCTACGTTGGGTGCTTTTCTTGCAGGGGTTTCATTATGCTGATGTCTCCCAGCTTGGAAATGAAGAGGCTGCCAGAAGCCCACCTAGCTCAGAGGGCAGCAAAGGAGACCCCCCCAGGATGAAGAGAGCTGTGGGGCTTCTGTTGAGGTCCTGCAGATGGTTCCCCTCTGCCTTGCGGACACGTCCTTCTCCAACCAGGTGCCCTCCAGAAGGGCTGGCGAGGGCCATGTTTACTAAACAGCAGGTGTCTGGTGGGACTCTCTCCAAGGAATGCTGGAAGGCGGCCCCCACCCAGCCAAAGGGATGGGCTCCTCCATCTGGGGAAGATTGGGGGGGGGCTCAGGCGTAAGTAAGAGAAGCTGCGTTCAGGTTCCTTTGCATCTCTTTGCCTTCATGGGGGAAACTGAGGCAATAAAACAACAAAATAAGGAGGGAAACCATAAATCGAGGAAGGGGCAATTTGGGAAGGCCAGACGCCCCTCTTCCCCCCAAAGCATTCCCTATTGCAAATCTACAGAATTGATCTAACAGGAGAACAAACTTTGGTCTTAAACAGCAGGGGGTCCCCAGGGCCTGTTGCTAACTGAACAGCTGCAGTGATTCACTGAACAACTGTGGCGAGAAAGGTCGTAAAATGGGGCAAAACTCATTTAACGACTGTCTCGCTGAGCAATGGAAATTTTGGACTCCCCTGTGGTCGTAAGTCAAGGGCTTCCTGTATATCTCACAAGGTGGTTTCCAGCTAGGACAGGGGTAGGCCACCTTGGCTCTTTTATGACTCGTGGACTTCAACTCCCAGAATTCCTGAGCCAGCATGGGGGAACTATGGCCCCCTCATGACTCCTGGACTTCAACTCCCAGAATTCCTCAGCCAGCACGGCTCAGCTTGGAATCCTCTCCCTTTCCCCTCAGCGTGGCTGGCTCAGGAATTCTGGGAGTTGAAGTCCACCAGTCATAAAAGAGCCGAGGTTGCCCACCCCTGAGCTAGGAATAAGGTGAATAATAAAAAGATAAAAGCATTATTTTGGTCGCAAAATCAAAACCATGAATGCGAGAGGACACAGTCAAAGCAGAACAACATTATTTGGTGCTGCTGTTCCTTGTGACGTCCCAGGGCGACCATTGTCTTTCTTTAAAAAAAAAATAAAAAAATTGTTAGACTTTTGCAATGTAATAAAAGTATAAACAGGAAAAGCAGGGAAAAAAGCAGGGCTAGAATTTTGGCCTCTGCCCTTTTTCCTCTCCAGTAATTGCCGCCTCACACTTTCCCCTCGTTCCTTAACCTTTTCAGTCCCCAAATCCATAAATCCTCCCCTCAGCCTTGTCTTCTGTCAGCAAAGAGTCTATATAAGGCTTCCAGCCTTTCCAAAAATTCTTTATCGTTTTTTCCCTGACCTTTGGGGAGATAGCTTCCTAGCACCAAAATGATGCATTTCTTACTCCCAGCCTTCTGTTTCAGAAAATATATATATAGGGAGAGAGATGTGAATGAAAAGGCAGTGGCCCTCTTCCCCAAGGCGGAGAGCTGAGGTGGCTGAGGGCGGGATTGGGCACAACTCTGGTGTGTAACACAGCTGCGTGGAAGGAGAAGACCTCAACAGGCATCTCTGCCTTGGGACTTCATTAGCAGGGAGAGCGTGTGAAGGATTGCAGGGGGGGGGGAGAGATGGCTGTTCTCCCATGGGGGGCATTTGCAAGTGTTCCAAGTGAGGCAAAGGCCTACCATGGGGAAGGGATCTCCGTAGCTCAGGGCTGGACTGACGAGGGGTCCCGGTTGCTCTCTCAGCTGGGTGGCTTCCTTGCAGACGTTTCACGACCCAGCTAGGGAACATCATCAGTGCAAGGAGGGACTGGGGTTTGTGGAGTGGAGGAGGAAGAAGAGAAGGAGGAGGACTGTGGGTGCTCTCTGAGCTGGGTGGCTTTCTTGCAGATACTTAATTACCCAACAAGGGAACATCATCAGGGCTAGAAGGGAGGAAGGAAGGAAGGAAGGAAGGAAGGAAGGAAGGAAGGAAGGACTGTGGGGTCCTGGGTGCTCTCTGAGCTGGGTGGTTTCCTTGCAGACGTTTCATGACCCAACTAGGGAACATCATCAGGGCTAGAAGGGGGGAGGAGGAGGAAGGAAGGAAGGAAGGAAGGAAGGAAGGAAGGACTGTGGGGTCCTTGATGTTCTCTGAGCTGGGTGGTTTTCTTGCAGACGTTTCATGGCCCAACTAGGGAACATCATCAGTGCTAGAAGGGAGGAGGAAGGAAGGAAGGAAGGAAGGAAGGAAGGAAGGAAGGAAGGAAGGAAGGAAGGAAGGAAGGAAGGACTGTGGGGTCCTTGATGTTCTCTGAGCTGGGTGGTTTTCTTGCAGACGTTTCATGGCCCAACTAGGGAACATCATCAGTGCTAGAAGGGAGGAAGAGGAGGAGGAGGAGGAGGAAGACTGTGGGGTCCTTGGTGCTCTCTGAGCTGGGCTGTTTACTTGCAGACATTTCACGTCCCAACTAGGGAACATCATCAGTGCCAAAATGGAGGAGGAGGAGGGGGGTTACTTTCTGTTTGTACTTGAGCAGCTTGCCCTGTCATTGTGGGTGGGAGTGTTGGTAAACAAGGATTTTTTCCTTTGCCACCTGCTGCTTTTCCTTTGATACCTTGTGGATGGCATCTTTCAGAACTGCATCTGCTGGGCAGCAACTGAGGGCAGTTGGGAGGAGGCTGCGTTGTCGTTTCTGGGCCCTTCCTGCTGCTTGCTTGCTTTTGCGAGTGGGGCAGAGGCTTCCCCACCGAGCGGGCCACGCTTGCTGGCCTCCCGGGGACCCTGCTCCTAAACGCCGCCCCTGATAGGATCCGTGGCTCTGCCCGGATTGCACGGTACGTCCTGTGTAAAAAAAGCAACACTGCGTGTTAAGTGAGAGAGAAGGGGAATGTTTTTAGGAAGAAACCAAATACCTTTGAATCATCGAGGAGGGATTTTCACAAGGGTTGGGTGAAGAAGAAGGTTGCGATCCACGCTTTGGGGATCCAGGAGCCCCAAAGGATGAGCGATTGCTCCCTTCTAAAATGTTGTGTTAGAGCGTGCACAACGGCAACAGCAACCGCACTTAGGCTCCTATACGCTTCACAGGGCCTTTACAGCCCTCTAGGCCAGCGTTCCCCAACCTTAGGAACTTGAAGATGCGTGGACTTCAACTCCCAGAATTCCCCAGCCAGCTATAGCTGGCTGGGGAATTCTGGGAGTTGAAGTCCACGCATCTTCAAGTTCCTAAGGTTGGGAAACGCTGCTCTAGGCCGTTTACAGGGACAGCCTGTTGCCCTCAACAATCTGAATCCTCATGTTACCCTCAGAAGGAGTCAACCTGGAGCCCGTCAGGATCGAACTGCCAAGCTGCTGGCAGTCAGCAGACGTAGCCTGCGGTGCTGCCCCCACCCCCACCCCGTGCCCCCAGGGCTCTTAGGGAGAGGAGGGGTTTGCTTGTGCAGCCAAATAAGTCATAACTGCAGTTTATCAGTACGCCTTTTTATATTTTTATAAATAACTCAGGGGTGGTGAACACATCCAACAGTTCTTCCTCTTCCTATTTTCCCCAGAACAGCAGCTCTCTGAGATGGAGGGACTGGCCCAAAGTCACTCAACTGGCTTTGATGCCTGAGGCGGGACTAGAACTCCCCGTCTCCTGGTGACTGGCCCAAAATCACCCAGTTTTCTTTCATGCCTAAGGCGGGACTAGAACTCACCGTCTCCTGTTGATTGGCCCAATGTCACCCAGCTGGCTTTCGTGCCTAACAAGGAACTAGAACTCCCCGTCTCCTGGTGATTGGCCCAAAGTCACCCAGCTGGCTTTCATGCCTAAGACAGGACTAGAACTCTCTGTCTCCTGGCTTCTTGCCTGGTGCCTTAATTACTAGATCGAACTGGCTCTCTTAATTTATACTAAGTATGAATAAATCCATCCTACCGTATATCTCTAATTGTACTTACTAGTGAAGAGATGCTGATGTGGGCCTCCTGCCAGCCTCTCCATCACTTTTAAGGCTTTTAAGAGGAGACGGGACAGCCGCCTGTCTGAAATGGTCTAGAATCTCCTGCTTGAGCAGGCGGTTGGACTAGAGGACCTCCAAGGTCCCTCCCAGCTCTATTCCGATGGATTGTTTTATTTACTTAACTCTTGGAAGCCAGCAAGGCCGAACCGTGTTGATTGGCTGGGGCTCAGACATGGTTTAGGCCAGGTGGTCTGGCAGTCCGACATCGGGGAAGGACCCACCCGGCTGTGGAAAGCTGCACCCGATTAGCACATCCTTCTTTGCTGGGTTTGGCATTCTTGGATTGTGAGCTGGTTTGGGTCCAAGCTGCTCCCAAGTCATCTTCATGGCCATTCTCAACACTCCTTCAGTTGCAGGCCATTACTCTACCGGTTGAATGTCTCACTGGTGATGGCAGAGAAGTTTAATCCACTTGGAGAGTGTTGATTCTGAAAATCCTTGTTGGGCTCCAGCCTCCAAGCGTTGTCGCTTCGAATTTCTGCGGTCATAAATAACCACGGAAGAACTGACGGGCTGAGCCCGGCCATCGCTGGGAAAAGAGGCTGGAACTGGGGCCAGCTCGATTCAGGCATTTTGAGCAGCGCGATTGCCAGGCGCTGTGAAAGAAGAGCATGCAGAGATTCCACACACACACATCCCCCCCCACTAAAAACCGGGTGCGAGAACTGGCGGTTGTCTGGTCAGGGCACACGTCATCAACTGGAAAGAGCTGATGCAGTTGTGACTCTTCCTTGGCAGGGGAAGGCAGGGATGGCGGTTGGCCAAAGCTGATGCCAGGAAGGAGGGTGCCTCCCCAGCTCCCCCCCCCAAGTGCACCCTGCCCCGTGGTCTGGTGAGCCAAAGGGGGAGGCCATCGCTGGCCACGGGGCTGAAGACAGCTGGATTGCAGCCAGACATGGCCGCAGGGAGGGAGAGCTTCAGAGAATAATAGGTTGGAAGGGACCTTGGAGGTCTTCTAGTCCAATCACCCGCTTGAGCAGGAAACCCTGTGCCATCCTGGTGAAATAGATGTCCGATCTCTTCTTGAAAACCTCCAGTGACGGAGCACCCACAACTTCTGGAGGCGGGCAGTTCCACTGGCTAATTGTTCTCCCTGCCAGAAAACTCCTCCTTGGTTCCAGGTTGCTTCTCTCCTTGACTAGTTTCCATCCACTGCTTCTTCTCCTGCCTTCTGGTGCTCTGGAGAATAGCTTGACTCCCTCTTCTTTGGGGCAGCCCCTGAGATACTGGAAGGCTGCTACCATGTCCCCCCACCCTCCCTTCCTTCTCTAGGCTAGACATACCCAGTTCCCTCAATCTCCTTCTTCCTAGTCATTCACTCCTAGAAGAAGCTGGGTTTTGGATCCCTTGTCCCCTGAGAAGGGTGCTAAGCCATCATACAGCATCCTTGTTTATCATGCAGTTGATGACTCAACCTGTTGCGTGGCCCTAATTGACCGTGGCTTTCCACAAACGTGGCTCGGCACACTACACACCACTTGTGGAGTGCAAGAGTGAAGCCCAAGAAACGTATTCCTTCCGAAACCTCCCAGAGAGGGGAGACCTGGCTGGGTTTTGCAGCCCAGGAATCTGAGGGTAGTTGAGGCGCCACGTTCTCTGCTCCACGGCCCCTAGGCTCTCCCTTCTGGAACGTTCCCTCTCGAGAGCCATAACCTGCAAGGCTGTCGGTTGGGGCCAGCCTGTTTGTGTGACTCTGGCATCCCCCATCTCAAACCAGGATCTGCCAGCCCAGCCTGTCGCAGCCTTTCTCCTTTTGCTCGGCTGATGCGTGTGTGTCGCACAGGCCTGGCGTTCTGCGTTGTGACGGCTGGTGTGATTCCTGAGGGCAGGGAGGGGGTGCTTTGGGGGGACTCGCCCCAGGGAACTCCGCTCGTGCCCAGCACCCACCCCCCACCCCGCCCTCTTCCTGCGGGGCGCAGACCCTCCTGTGGCCGAGCAGCGTGCAAAGCGGGCAGCTTCTCTGCAGTGCCCTAGTCAGGAAAATGTTTTTACCTTTTGGATAGGAGAGGAAAGAGGAAAAGGTTTCCTCGCACACTTACGGAGCGGCTGATGCTTGTGTTGGCTGGCCCCTGGCTCCGGCTCGCTCGCTCGCTCTGCCCCGACCAAAGGGTGCCCGGCTGCCAGGGGCCGTGGCAGTGCCAGGCTGGAGCCTGGAAACTCAGCGCGGAGACCTGTCCCTCTGCAGACAGAGAGGCCATCTGGGCCTGCTTTGGAGAAAGGCACTCCCGGGGCCTTGCAGGATGGAGAGGGAATACGTTTAATTAATGTTCCCTTTAATTAAGTTCAAACTGTTTTAATTCATCCTTGCCTTTCAAATTTTATGCAATGGCTTTATTTTAATATGTATGCCACCCAGAGTCCCTCTGTCAAGGAGATGGATGATTTTAAAATTAGATAGAGATAGATGTGAGACAGACAGAGAGAGAGAGAGAGAGAAGAGAAAAGAGAGAAAGAGATGGATAGGTATAGGAGATGGATGGATGGATAGACAGACAGAACAACATAGATTGTTAAATAGAAATGAAAGAGGAATAGGAGAGATGCAGATAAAGACAGATAGATAGGGAAAGAGAGAGAGAAATGAAGATAGAAAAAGATAGATAAATAGATATGAATGTGAGATATAGGAAGAGAGAGAGAGAGAGAGAGAGAGAGAGAGAGAGAGAGAGCGCTAGAGAGAGGTGTGAGGGAGAAAGAGAGATAGAATTAGATATAGACAGATAGCTAAAGAGAAAGACGGAGAAATATTACCCCTGTGAGAAACTCTGCTGGGCCTTTCTGCCTCGTCATTCCTCGTGGAAGAGACCGGATTACTATTGTTAGGAATATATTGGAATATATGCTAATCCAGGAAGCGAGCCCTCTTGTCTGGGGCACCAGTTTCCCTTCTGCTCTGGGCAGGAACCGGCTCCGTTTCCATCTCAACGGGGCAGCGGAGGACGGGGGACAGGAAATGGGCTCTTTTGTGGCAGGAAGCCTTTCGGGAAGGGAGGGAGGGAGGGAGGGAGGAGGATGACCGGCCAGCCAGAGGCCTCTGGATCTTCCCCCCCACTCCCGGGGCGAACGCTTGGAGGGATCCTAGAACCGGCCTCCGGCTGCCCCTTCAGTGGGTCTACTACCCCTTGGATGGAAAGCAGTTGGGTGCCACCTGCTCAGAGCCTGGTGCCAGGAGGGCCCATCCATCTCTAATTGTAGTTTCCATAAACTACTAGGAAGTAGCAGGTAGGACGATTGAAGGCCTGGAGGCTAAAACATACGATGAAGAACGGTTGCTGGAATTGGGTCTGTCTAGCTTAGTGAAAAAGAAGCACCAGGGGGAACAGGATAGCAGCCTTCCAGTCTCTCAGGGGCTGCCCCAAAGAAGAGGCAGTCAAGCTATTCTCCAAAGCGGCCGAAGGAGGCAGGAGAAGAAGCAACGGAGGGAAACGCATCAAGGAGAGAAGCAACCCGGAACTAAGGGGGGAATTTCCCGACAGCAAGAAGAATTAACCAGTGGAATGGAAGTTGCCTCCATAAGTAGTGAACGCTCCATCACTGGAGGTCTTAAAAAGAGACCGGGCAGCCATTTGTCTGGCAGAGTGTTGGGTCTCCTGCTTGAACAGAGGGTTGGACTAGAAGACCTCCAAGGTCCCTTCCAGCTCTGTTAATAATTCTGTTGTTCTGATTTACCTGTCTGAGTAATAGCTGGACGACATAGATTTGCCCCCTCTAGCCGGTGGGTGTGGGGGGTGATGGTAGGG
>NW_028148450.1:71956-256751 GCF_947247035.1 Vipera ursinii | reverse complement strand
GATCAAGAAATGTACTAATTTAAGCTTGATAATTCGGGAGGAAAGCCATGGCAAATCTAGACAGCACACTAAAAAGCAGAGACGTCACCCTGTCAAAAAAAGTGCGTATAGTCAAGGCTATGGTCTTCCCAGTTGCAATGTATGGCAGTGAAAGCTAGACCATAAAAAAAGGCTGAGGGCCAAAGAATTGAGGCCTTTGAACTCTGGTGCTGGAGAAGACTCCTGCAAGTCCCTTGGACTGCAAGGCGATCAAACCGGTCAGTCCTAGAGGAGATCAACCCTGACTGCTCTTTAGAAGGCCAGATCCTGAAGCTAAAACTCAAATACTTTGGCCACCTAATGAGAAGGAAGGACTCACTGGAGAAGAGCCTAATGCTGGGAAAGGTTGAGGGCAAGAGAAGAAGGGGATGACAGAGAATGAGGTGGCTGGATGGAGTGACTGAAGCAGGAGGCGTGAGCTTAAATGGACTACAGAAGATGGTAGAGGACAGGAAGGCCTGGAGGAACATTGTCCATAGAGTCGTGATGGGTCGGACACGACTTTGCAATTAACAACAACAAGGTTGATAAAAGAGAATATTATTGGGAAGAAGAGAAAAATCAAGGAAAGCTAACAGGTGGAAGAGGGAGCGTAACTTGGGTTAGTTGCTGACTGACCAGTTACAAATCAAGGGCTATCTTTTTTAAAAGGAGGCAAAATATAAAATTTAAGAAAATCTCTTACACGCAGGTTGAAAAAAATGTTCCCAAACCTGGGTATAAATTGATAGCTCATCCACAACTTTGCTGCAATCCCAGGTGCCCTTCCTTGCTTCCTTCCTTCTTTCCTTCCTTCCTTCCTTCCTTCCTTCCTTCCTTCCTTCCTCCCTTCCTTCCTCCCTCCCTCCCTCCCTCCCTCCCTCCTTCCCTCCCCCCTCCTTTTTTTCTTCCTTCCTTCCTTCCTTCCTTCCTTCCTTTCCCTCCCTTCTTTCCTTCCTCCCTTCTTTCTTTCCTCCCTCCTTTTTTCCTTCCTTCCTTCCTTCCTTCCTTCCTTCCTTCCTTCCTTCCTTCCTTCCTCCCTCCCTCCCCTCTTTCTTTCTTTCTTTCTTTCTTTCTTTCTTCCTTCCTTCCTTCCTTCCTTCCTTCCTTCCTTCCTTCCTTCCTTCCTTCCTCCTTTCCTTCCTTCCTTCACTTCTCCCTCCATCCCTCCCTCCCCCTTTCCTTTCCTTTCTCTATTTCCTTTCCTTTCCTTTCCTTTCCTTTCCTTTCCTTTCCTTTCCTTTCCTTTCCTTTCCTTTCCTTTCCTTTCCTTTCCTTTCCTTTCCTTTCCTTTCCTTTCCTTTCCTTTCCTTTCCTTTCCTTTCCTTTCCTTTCCTTTCCTTTCCTTTCCTTTCCTGTTTCTGTCTCCATCTCTCTTCTTGGCAGAAGTTTCAGTGATCTTCCTTCCTTCCTTCCTTCCTTCCTTCCTTCCTTCCTTCCTTCCTTCCTTCCTTCCTTCCTTCCTTCTTTCCTCCCTCCCTCCCTCCCTCCCTCCCTCCGTTTTTTTCTTCCTTTCTTCTCCTGAAAGAAATAGTCTTTACTCCCTGACTGGTCAAGTGAAAAACCAAAGATGCTTTATTATATGTCTTTTTTTCTTTTCTTTGCTTTTCTTTTTTTCATCAGCCCCAATTGAATTTCCACTGCAGCAGTTCTACGCTCCTGGGGAAATTAAATCTGTCCCTTGCCACTGGTGTGAGCGCCACATCTGTAATTAGCAGCGAAAAATGATGACCATCTCGCCCAGGATAGGCAACCGTGTCAAACAGGCTGGCGTTCGGCTTTCCCCAACGTAGCGTCATTCACAGCCCCCTTTGAGGGGAAAGGAACGACGAAGCCCCTGATTCAGTGTCTGGCCATTGGGTTTTCAGAAGCCCCGAGTCTTTTTCAGGCAGCCAATTTGCAGGGGGCTACGGTTGAATGGGGCAGGGGATATTGGAATGTTAATAAAACTTTAATTTTTAATTGGGTGCTTCCTCTGCCAATTCAATTTCCTGCGTTTGCCGGCGTTCTCGCTGCCTGAGTCCCTCTGCCAGATTATCTTCTTCGAAGCCATGAAAATGAATGAAAGTGAGGGATGTGGAATCGTTGGAGCTTCAGCTGTTTGTTTGAAAAGCCAAGTGGATTGGGACACAGGCATACAATTAGCCTCTTCCCTACCACCACCAACCTGTCACAGCCAGCGTAGAATAGAATAGAGCTGGAATGGACCTCGGAGGTCTTCTAGTCCAGCCCCCTGCTCAAGCAGGAGAAATCTATACCATGTCAGAAAAGGTGACTGTCCAGTCTCTTGCTACGGGACAAATTGTCTTGGCCAACATTTGGATAGGGCTCCCGTTCCTTCCCTCAGCTCCTGCCCGACGCAGCACTTTGAAAGCATGCAAATGCGAGTAGATAAATAGGCACCACTATGGTGGGAAGGGATGGAATGAAGATGACCTGGAGTGTTAATACCACTTTACAATGCCTTGGCAAGGACACACTTGGAATCCACTTTTGCATCCAGTTTTGGCGACGAAGATGTAAAAAAAAAGTTGCTGAGACTCTAGAAAGAGTGCAGAGAAGAGCAACCATGATGATCAGGGGACTGGAGGCTAAAACATACAAGGAACGTTTGCTGGAATTGGGTATGTCTACTTTAATGAAGGATGAAGGGTGACATGATAGCAGTGTTCCAATATCTCAGGGGCTGCCCCAAAGAAGAGGGAGTCAAGCTATTCTCCAAAGCGCCCGAAGGCAGGACAAGAAGCAACGGATGGAAACTAGTCAAGGAGAGAAGCATCCTAGAACTAAGGAGAAACTTCCTGACTGTGAGAACAATTAACCAGTGGAACAACTTGCCTCCAGAAGGTGTGAATGCTCCAACACTGGAAGTTTTTAAGAAGAGACTGGACAGCCATTTGTCTGAAATGGTAGAGGGTTTCCTGCCTGAGCAGGGGGTTGGACTAGATGACCTCCAAGGTCCCATCCAATATTATTATTATTACTATTACTATTATTATTACTATTATTATTACTATTGTTATTATCATTATCATCATCATCATCATCATCATCATCATCAGCTTTCTCTGCACCTTTGGCGTATAGTCATACTGACCACATGACCACAGAAATGTCTTCAGACAATGCTGGTTTCATGGTTCTGACAGATGAAACTCTTCAAAGAACTTTGAGGCATTGTTTTCCTTGAAGAATCTTTATTTGAGTAGCACAGCACTGGCACATACATAGTTGAAGCCAAAATCTGAGTTCTCCTCCCCTGAGCACATAGTATCAAAGCACGATTCCCTCCTCCAATTTACAGTCATAAATCACGTTCCCCAATTGGTTTGAATTTTTTTTAATCCCATTTATATCCTGCCCTTCTCCGAAGACTCAGGGCGGCTTACAATTTAAAGCACAAATCAATGGGCTTAGCAGACCTTCCCTCCAGTTCTCCAACCCGGCCATTCCTTATCATCTCTTATTTCAAACCACCTTGCAAAAACACTCTACACCGATGTTGTCATGTCTAACTAATTCCCGTACACATTCTTCCTCCTGTGCCCCACCTCCCCCCAGCATCATCTAATTCTAACTCTAAAAGTAACACACAAGTTAAGGGGAAAACGCCTGCATCTTCATATTTTGTCAAAGCAAGAACATCCGATGTTAGCAACTTGCCGAGGAATTCATTTAGTTCCTTTTATTTTGCTTGACCAGGTTTTTTTAATCAAAATTACTTCATTTCAAGGAAAATCAAGGAAAATCATTCCTAGGAAACGCCCCCCCCCCCAGCTTTTCTAACACGTTGGTGAAGAGAAAAGGAACTAAACTCACATTGAATGGTGTCGCAGAGTGAGTTGGCTACGGCGAGTAGGTCGTGGTGAAGTTGCCACAGTGCGTTCAATCAAGTAATGGAGAAAGTATTACTCTGCGCAGAGTCAGATCGAATGACATATATTCTCAAAGGGAAAAGCGAATCACTTTTCGATAAAAGTTGGGACTCCTGGTATTCATGGTTACAAAATAGAACATTTAATCTCAACGGGGGAAATGCCAGATGGTTGTGTATTATTATTTGAGGTATAAAATTCTGGAGATATATATACAATGATAGATTTCTAATATTTGGTAATTAAAGGTTACTTAGCCTGGAATGCACGAGAAAAAGAAATTATTTATTTTTATTTATTTATTTATTTTAATTCCATTTATATCCCACCCTTCTCCGAAGACTCAGGGCAGCTTACAAGCTTAGCAGTAGCCTTCATTCTATGTATATGCCTGCTTATTAGGGCTTTCACAAACACCCCCAAGCGGCATTATTACAAAGTCAGCTTAATTGCCCCCAACAATCTGGGTCCTCATTTTACCTACTTCGGAAGGATGGAAGGCTGAGTCAACCTTGAGCCTGGTGGGACTCGAACCTGCACTAATTGCAGGCAGCTGGTGTTACTTAAGGAGGCATTAGCCCACTGCTCCACCAAGGCTCTTAGGGGTAGTATTACACTCCCCGGTCCTGTCTAATGTTGTTGTTGTTTTTTTTTTTTTTGGTGTCTAGGATGTCTTGGTGTTTTTCTATTTGATGCACTTTTCACTACTTTGTAATAATGTTCTTGTTTTTTTATTTAAAATTTGTTTAATAAAATTTATTAATATTTTTTTAAAAAAAGAATAGAGCTGGAAGGGACTTTGGAGGTCTTCTAGTCCAGCCCGCTGCTCAAGCAGGAGACCCTATACCATTTCAGATAGATGGTTGTCGACTCCTTTCTTAAAAACCTCCAGTATTGGAGCACCCACGATTTCTGGGGGCAAGCCATTCCATTGGTTAATTGTCCTCATCGTTAGGAAGTTTCTCCTTAATTGCAGGTTGCTTCTCTCCTTGATTAGTTTCCATCCATTGTATGTTGTCCTGCCCTCTGGTGCTTTGGAGAATAATTTGAGCCCCTCTCCTTTGCGGCAGCCCCTCAAATACTGGAATGCTGCTATCATGTCTCCCCTATTTCTTCTTTTCTCTAGACTGGCCAGACCCAAATCCTGCAACCGTTCTTCATATGTTTTAGTCTCCAGGCCTTCAATCATCTTAGTTGCCTTTCTCTGCACTTTTTGCAAAGTCTCAACATCTTTTTTTGCAATGTGGTGACCAGGGCTTTTTTTTTCTCATAGAACGCCCAGAACGGAGTTCCAGCACCTTTTTTGGATGGAACCTTGTAGGATAGGCAAGGTGGGTTGCATGACATGGGTGAGTTCCGGCACCTTTTTCTTTTACCAAAAAAAGCACGGGTGGTGACCGACACTGGATGCGATAGTCCAGAGGTGATCTTGCTAAGGCTTTATAAAGTCGTACTAATATTTCACGTGATTTTGCTTCTATGCTTCTTCTTTATAGAACCAAGGATTGTATTAGCTTTTTTTTGGCAGCTGCAGAACATGGCTGGCTCACGTTTAAGTGATCGTCCAGTAGGTCTCCAAAGTTCCTCTCACAGTTACTGTTTTTGAGCCAGGCCTCACACATGCCTTTGGGTTTTCTTGCCTAGATGCAAGACTTTGCTTTTCTCCACCCTGAAACTCATTTTGTTGGACGGGGCCCATGTCAAGATCTTTTTGGATCCTGAGCTTGTCTTCTGGGGTGTCAGCTATTTGTCCTAGACTCCAGGATCCCACAGAGAAATGTTCAGTATAGGTGGTACTTACAGTCATTCGTTTAGGGCAGGGGTCGGCAACCTCGGCTCTTTTATGACTCGTGGACTTCAACTCCCAGAATTCCTGAGCCAGCATAGCTGGCTCAGGAATTCTGGGAGTTGAAGTCCACGAGTCATAAAAGAGCCGAGGTTGCCTACCCCTGGTTTAGGGGCTCTTTGAAGTTACAATGGCAGTGAAAAAAAAGTGATTTACAACTGGCCCCCATTTGAGCAATGCGGCACCCCCATTTTCACCCAATCATAGACGTAATCAGTGCTAGTCATACTAGCAAATTGGAAGACTGGGTTACTGTGGACCCCTTGATTGGTGTCTCCCAGGATGAAGATATTTGAAAAATAATTTCCTGACACTGCACCAGATTTATGTTAATACCATTGACCACACATCCATGAGCACAGTTTCTGAGGAAGGAGGGAAGGAAGGAAGGAAGGAAGGAAGGAAGGAAGGAAGGAAGGAAGGAAGGAAGGAGATTAGTGGATGAATGGGTGGATGGATGAGTGGATGGATGGATGACTTGGATGGATGGATAGAAAGAAGGAAAGAGATAGGTGGAGGAAGGAAGGGAGGAAGGGAGGGAGGATATTGGTGGGTGAGTAGATGGATGGATAGAAAGAAGGAAGGAGATAGGTGGAGGGAGGGAAGAAAGAGGAAGGGGGGGAGGGAGGAAGGATATTGGTGGGTGAATGGATGGAGAAATAGAGTGAAAGGATGGATAGAATCAAGGAAGGGAAGAAGGAAGGAAGGAAGGAAGGAAGGAAGGAAGGAAGGAAGGAAGGAAGGAAGGAGATGTGGATGAATGGGTGGATGGATGGATGAGTGGATGGATGGATGACTTGGATAGATGGATAGAGAGAAGGAAGGAGATAGGTGGAGGGAGGGAAGAAAGAGGAAAGGAGGGAGGGAGGAAGGGAGGAAGGATATTGTTGGGTGAGTGGATGGATGGATAGAAACAAGAAAGAATGATATTGGTGGAAGGAGAGAGGGATGGACAGAGAAAAGAAGGAAGGAAGGAAGGAATGAAGGAAGGAAGAAAGAAAGGAAGGAAGGAAGGAAGGAAGGAAGGAAGGAAGGAAAAAAGGAAGTAAGTTGTTGCAGAGGATTCTCAAAAGGACACCTCTTTCCAGACTCATGATTTGGATGAAAATAGCCAGCTACACAACAAACTTTGGCCCCGTTCTAGTTTGGAAACTATTTGCATTAAGGAAGTAAAAGCTGAGGTTAAAAATAAACAATGCTTTTGTCTGTAGCCCAGCGTACTTTAGAACCAACCATCAAAAGCCACTATTGCTTGTAGTTGAAATAAAAGCTGACACTTCTCCCTGGGGCATATGATATTAAAAGAACAATTTTGCAATTACATTAGTTTAAAGTTTAAGCTGCCAGCAGCAGATTACAAGCAAAAGGCAGCACGAGCCACAGGGATAGATGGGCTTGGAGAATGGGGTGTGGGGGGGGGGACAACACACAAGCCTTTGCCTGTGCGGTACTCGCACACTGCAGTGTATCTCACCTTGGAGGGATTGGGTGGATGGCAAGAGTAAAAAAAATGGAAGTATTACTCGAAACATGTTGCAATGCCATTTAGACCAGTAAATTATAATTCAAACATCATCCTGATCCTGAATGAAATTTTGCTGTTAAATATCTGAACCAATTGTTGAACAAATCAGACTTACTTCCTTCCTTCCTTCCTTCCTTCCTTCCTTCCTTCCTTCCTTCCTTCCTTCCTTCCTTCCTTCATTCTATTCTATTCTATTCTATTCTATTCTATTCTATTCTATTCTATTCTATTCTATTCTATTCTAGTCTAGTCTAGTCTAGTCTAGTCTAGTCTAGTCTAGTCTAGTCTAGTCTTGCCTCATCCCATCCCATCTTGTCTTGTCTTGTCTTCTTGCCTCGCCTCACCACATCTCCTATCCTCTCTTCTCGTCTTCTCTCCTCTCATTGTAATGTAATAATAGAATAGAATAGAATAGAATAGAATAGAATAGAATAGAATAGAATAGAATAGAATAGAATAGAATAGAATAGAAAATATGGAATGGAATGGAATGGAATGGAATAGAATTGAATAGAATATGGAATGGAATGGAATGGAATGGAATGGAATAGAATAGAATTGAATAGAATATGGAATGGAATGGAATAGAATTGAATAGAATATGGAATAGAATAGAATAGAATAGAATAGAATAGAATAGAATAGAATAGAATAGAATAGAATAGAATAGAATAGAATAGAATAGAATAGAATAGAATAGAATAGAATAGAATAGAATAGAGCTGGAAGGGATCCTGGAGGTCTTCTAGTCCAACCCACAACTCAGAGATAAGAGTCTGTCTCTGTTGTGACAAATTTGAACAAAGTTCTGGAGTTCATGACTAGGTGCCTTCTCCATGTTTCCATTTATAGCTGTGAATACCTGCTGTATCTTAAGACTAACATCTTGTGTTTCCCAATATCCAATTTTAAAAGTAGAATAGCAATCTCTCTTGGACTCTCCAAATTTAGAGTCCTCGGTGGAGACTGCCATCTAGAATTAATAGCTCAACTAGTGCTGCAGCAACAGTTAAATGGCCCATTACCACAACTTCACTTGTTAAAAAGAGTCAGGAAGAAACATTTGTTGTGCCTCGAAATTAATGGGACATCTTGCAACTAAGATGCTCAAGACTGAACTTATAGTGACTGATGTGAGTTGGGAAGCATGCAGGCCTGAAAGTTTTTATACCACTGTTTAGTTTTCTCCAAAAAGAGAGAGAAACAAATACCACCCCAGTTGCTTGCAAATAAAAATAGCCTCGTAAATACAAACAGCAACAGGAATTAATCTAATCAATTATCGGAGACAAAGTTAGGAAAACAAGCTATTCACTGCAAGTTTCGGAGCCCACCGTTATTTATAGAAATTGAATAAATAAATAAAACAACAGTTTACAAGACTCTGTGAGGCTCACAATCTGTAAACCCTCACACAGACAGACACATACAGGCACATAAACATCAAGCACGCTCATATATTTGTGTACCCTTTTCTGTTCTGGGAAATAAGTTTATTTATTAAGAACTTTTATGTCGCCTCCCAACTCACTCATGGTGACTCTGGCCGGTTTACAGAAATAAAACCTCAAAACAAATTCCAGTACACCCTTAATCTCCAGGGACAACAATCAAATAAACCCCTTGATGGGCTCCATTAATAGAATGACAGATTTGCAGGGCTAGAAGGGACCCTGGAGGCCCTCTAGTCCAACCCCTTGCTCAAGGGAGAACTTATTCCGTGCCGGACAAATGGTTGTCCAATCTTTTCTTGAAAGCCTCCAGTGATGGAGCATCCACAACTCTAGAAGACAGGCTGTTCCATCCACTAATTGTTCTCACTGTCTGGAAGTTTCTCCTTAGTTCTAGGTTAGAGGTCTCTCTGAAGAGCCTCCATCCATTGCTTCTGGTCCTGCCCTCAGATGCTATGGAGAATAAATTGAGGCCCCTTTCTCTGTGACAGCCCTTCAAGTATTGGGAAACTGCTATCATGTCTCCTCTAAACCTTCTGTTCATTAGGCTAAACGTACCTAGCTCCTTTAGCCATCAAAGGCAACACCAGCCAGAGCAGAGAACAACTCAAAGACGGAGTGCAAGACCAGAAGACATGGAGAGACCTGGCCCGTAGAATCAGCAGTTGGACACGAATGAATGGATAACCTACTCCTCCTCCTCCTCCTATTCCTTATCCTCCTCCTCCTCCTCCTCCTCCTCCTTCTTCCTTTCCTCCTCCTCCTCCTCCTCCTCCTCCTTTCCTCCTCCTCCTTCTTTCCTCCTCCTCCTCCTTTCCTCCTCCTCCTCCTTCCTCTTCTTCCTCCTCCTTCCTCCTTCCTCTTCATCCCCCTCTTCCTCCTGTTCCTCCTCCTCCTCCTTCCCCTCCTCCTCCTTTCCTCCTCCTCCTCCTCCCGCTTCCTTCTCCTCCTCCTCTGCCTTCTTCTTCCTCCTCCTTCCTCCTCCCTCTTCCTCCCCTCTTCCTCCTCTTCCTCCTCCTCCCCCTCCTCCTCCTATTCCTTATCCTCCTCCTCCTCTACCTCCTCCTCCTCCTTCCCCTCCTCCTCCTTTCCTCCTCCTCCTACACTGCTCTTCCTCTTCTTCCTCCTCCTCCCTCTTCCTCCTCCACCTCCCTTCTCCTCCTCTACCTCCTCCTCCTTCTTCCTCCTCCTCCATCATCATCATCATCATCACCACCACCATCATCATCTTCATCATCATGTTGTCCCCTTAGCCAGTCATCATATGGTTTGGCCAGCTTTTCTAGGTATCAAGATTATTTTCATTTTTCTTTCTGCCTTCTTGCCATTGAGTACTTCATCCAATGTTGCATCCCCTGGAAATCTAGGAGCCTTTCCTTACAGCCAAAATCATTCATGAAAATGTTACGAGTGCCCAGGGCTGGATGTTGTCACACGCCATTCAATACAAGCTTCCGGTTTTATACAGCTCCATTGATGGAGTCTTCAAGTAGAACTTTTGAGAAAGTAAAGCACCTACTTAATTGCCTTTTTTAAAAAATACACATTAAACTAGCTTGGTAGGTGTGTGGCTGGTTGTCAAATGCTGTGCCACAATCGGGATTTGTTGCATTATCAACTTCAATAATCTACCAAGAGTGTTGCAAAAGAAAGTTTAGAAGTTTTCCGATCAGATCTGTGTCTGGTAAACACCACATTGTTTTCAAACCACTTGCTGATGGATCTGTTGATTTTCTGCTCTGTTTCACTTTTTCTCCACGAGAAGGTGTGGAAGGAAGGAAGCTGGTTTAAAATATGTCCTTGTTTTTCTCCTCCTGTCCCTCTGTTGTCAGTTTGTGTGAGGAGACAACGCCAGAAGTTGTAGCAGTTTGTGTGTATGTACAAGAAAAAGGTTTGGAGAAAAAAAGAGAGAGAGATTGGGGGAGAGATAGATAGATAGATAGAGAGAGAGAGACAGACAGACAGACAGACACAGACAGACAGACAGAGATTGGTGGATAGAGAGAGAAAAAGAGAGATTGGGGAGAGAGAGACAGAGACAGACAGACAGACAGAGAGATTGGCAGAGAGTTAGAGATAGATGATAGATAGATAGATAGATAGATAGATAGATAGATAGATAGATAGATAGATAGATAGATTGATAGATAGATTAGATAGAGATAGATGATAGATAGATAGATAGATAGATAGATAGATAGATTAGATAGATGATAAAGAAAGAAAGAAAGAAAGAAAGAAAGAAAGAAAGAAAGAAAGAAAGAAAGAAAGAAAGAAAGAAAGAAAGAAAGAAAGAAAGATAGACGGAGAGGGAGGGAGGAAGGGAGAGATTTTGAACTGAAAAGCATAAAGAAAAATCTATTTCCAAAATGATTCTAAAAGCATTAGAATACTGCAAATAGGAGTTGGGACCTCAGAGGTCTTTCATTTCTGTCACTAACGCTACAAAAACAATGTTGCTAAAGGAACTGCAGAAGATTCAGGGTTAAAGGGAAAAACCCAGATTGACTTTTTTTTTGCTGAAAATGGATAAAAGTGAACTGCTGATTTCTAGATCTTTAGAATCTGTGTATTTCCTCCCTCCCTCCCTGCCTTCCTCCTTCCCTCCATTCCATTTCCTTCCTTCTCTTTCCTCCCTCCCTCCCTTATTTTTTTAACTTTGTAAAAAAAATGACTAATTTAAAAAAAATTGCCTGTGTGTATTAAAAAAAAAGGCTAGATCTGAGCTTCGGTTTCACAAGAGGAGCCCCCTTCGCAATCGACTTGTCTTTCCCAGCTCAACCCACGGGAACCTTCACACGGTTGGAATAAGGCGGTTGCAAATGGCCGGGGGGGGGGCAGTTTCTATGCCTCCTACGTTCAAATAACCCATTTCCATAAAGTAGAGAAGATGCCCTCTCTCTCCCCCTGTCCCCCCCCCCCGGATTAATCCCTCGCCAGGTCCCCATATTTATCACGAATAAGTGGGAAACCCTCTTGAGGAACGTCTGGGGGGGTGTCTTTCCTCTCTGCCTTGGATTAGACCAGGGGTAGGCAACCTTGGCTCTTTCATGACTGATGGACTTCAACTCCCAGAATTCCTGAGCCGGCATGGCTCAGCTTGGAAACCTCTCCCTTTCCCCTCAGCGTGGCTGGCTCAGGAATTCTGGGAGTTGAAGTCCACCAGTCATAAAGCGGCCTAGGCCAGGGGTAGGCAACCTTGGCTCTTTTATGACTGGTGGACTTCAACTCCCAGAATTCCTGAGCCGGCATGGCTCAGCTTGGAAACCTCTCCCTTTTCCCTCAGCGTGGCTGGCTGAGGAATTCTGGGAGTTGAAGTCCACCAGTCATAAAGCGGCCTAGGCCTAGGCCAGGGGTAGGCAACCTTGGCTCTTTTATGACTGGTGGACTTTAACTCCCAGAATTCCTCAGCCGGCATGGCTCAGCTTGGTAAACCTCTCCCTTTCCCCTCAGCGTGGCTGGCTCAGGAATTCTGGGAGTTGAAGTCCACGAGTCATAAAGCGGCCTAGGCCAGGGGTAGGCAACCTTGGCTCTTTTATGACTGGTGGACTTTTAACTCCCAGAATTCCTCAGCCGGCATGGCTCAGCTTGGTAAACCTCTCCCTTTCCCCTCAGCGTGGCTGGCTCAGGAATTCTGGGAGTTGAAGTCCACCAGTCATAAAAGAGCCAAGGTGGCCTACCCCTGGATTAGGTCTTTTTCTCAGTAAAACTGCCGTTGACAGTTTAATATTATGCCATTCTTCTGTTTGCCCCGTGTGTGTGTGTGTGTGTGTGTGTGTGTGTGTGTGTGTGTGTGTGTGTGATTCTTCATGGCAAAGTGGTTACAAATCCATCCTTCTTTAAAGTGTGAGCTTTGTCAGTGTGTGTGTGTGTGTGTGTGTGTGTGCGTGTGTGTGTGAAGATTCATGCATCTTTTGTTCTTTCATCTGAATCGGTCCTAAAAAGAAAAAGAGGAAGACAAGACCTGCCAGAGAGAAACAGGCCCTGTGTGTGTGTTCCGTTGCTATTCGGAAGCGACATAAATCTTGCCGTTGGGAGGGAGGGGTGTTTACCGATGAAAGGTGACCGTTTCCCCATCCATTTCTCATGGTTTCTGTGACCAGTTCTGTCAGATTTTGCATTTTTTTCCCCCTTCCAAAGGAACGTCAAATGGAAGAGGAAGGCTATTTCGATGTTGGGCAGAAACAAACCGACAGGATTTCCTACGTGAATGTACAAAAAATAAAATAAAATTGCAAGGTGATACCCCCGAAGTTCTTCTGGATGAGTCCCAGGGCCCTGTGGAGTGTCATCATATTGCAGGTAGTCCTTGACCTACGACCGCAATGGAGCCCAAACTTTCTGAATATTAAATAGCTCATTGCCAGTTATGCCCAAAATACTTTATTATAGGGCTCTCTTATCTAGTTTGGCTGTTAAATGCTGGCACCATCTCTTTTTAATGTACCCCTTGAATGGGATGCCCCAAAATGTTCCTAAAAGTCTCAGCAACATTGCCAATTTTCACGGGGCATACGGGGGAAAATCAAGAAAGATCTGAGAAACAACTCAACTAGCTGTGTTTAATTTAGTTAATGTTAAAATTCACTTTCCCTGGCCCCACTCATTTATAGGAGGCCAGTTGTTCTGTAGGCAGTTGTCCTTCAGATCAGCCTTTTTTTCCTCTCTCTTACAATAGACCACTTTATTTATGGATTTGTTTATCCGTGTATTCTTTTATTTAGGCTGCTTACATAGCTGGTTAAAATCACTTAGCTGTCCTATAAAGCAAGTTCTTTGGGCATTTCACAAAGCAAATAAAATATTAAAATACAATATAAAACAATTGAGCTGTGCAAACAAAAAGAAAATCTAAGCACTTTTTTTTAAAAAAAAACTTGTTTATTTAGCTATTATGGAAAAGACAATTCTTAAATGTGTGAACGCAAGTCCCAGTTCTAAGATGTCAAATGCAAATTTTCCACATGTTCTCATTACACAATTTAACAATGCACTAGCAAAGTTTCAAGGACTTGTTTTGTGCGTTCTCAGATGGTCTGAAAACGTGCAAAAAAAAAAGGACCAAATTTGCATGCCAGCACAAGATTCTTCTGACATTTACCAGGAATAATGGCTGGCTATAAGGAAACATAAAATACTCCCATTTTATGACCTTGTAATACCTTAATTTTGGTGTAGACACCCATGTGTAGTTTACAGCAGATTTTTTTTTCTTTATACCCTAGGAGAGAAACATCTGCCATTACCTAGGATTGAACTCTCAACTTTCCGAGTGGGAGGCGAGCATTTCACCAGCAGGCCACCACGCTGCTCTTCCTATAAGGGACCATAGAGGGGGAAAATAATAAAAAAAAACCCCACAACTTTGTGACATGAGTAAAAAGAAGCAGCGCTTTTGTCATACCATCATGTCCACCATCATCAACCTTTTTCAACCCATTTTCTGGTGGAAAGATGGTGGACAATAATTGATGCCATCCTACAACGGAAGGCATAAGTGAGCAAGAAAACGCAGAAGAAAGAGAAACAGAAATGGAAAGTCCTAGAATCTAGGACAGACATGTCAAACTTGCAATGTCACGTGATGTCACATGACATATTGGAGCTTTTTCTCCATTGCCGACAATGGGGTGGGCGCGGTTTCCTGATGACCCATCCAGCCCGCGGGCTGGCAGTTTGACACCCCTGATCTAGGACTTGAAAGGGCCCTTGGAGGTCTTCTAGTCAACTGCTGCCCAGGGCAAACATCTTTAGACCACCTTAGAAACATGACTGCCTAACCTTTTCTTGAAGGTCTCCAATGAGGAAGCCACCATACGTCCAGGAGGTAACAACTCTTACCATCAGGAGATTCTCCTTTCTTTTGACTATGGAGATTCTCAATCATCCAGGTCACGGATGCATTTCCAAAAGACAACTGGACTTTCTTACTTTTTTCCTCCCCCTAAAAAATGTTTCACTTCTCATCCAAGAAACGTCTTCAGCTTGAAATGCTAGCAAATGCCATCCTTCTTATGATCGTACTCCCAGCGAGGCAGGGAGAAGAACTGGGATCCCCAGGTGTGGTGAGAAGTCTTGTGTCCTCTCCCTTGTCTCACCACACCCAGAAACCAATTGGCAACCACTTGTCTGTAATGGTACAGGTCAGAGGTAGGCAACCTTGGCTCTTTTACGACTCATGGACTTCAACTCCCAGAATTCCTCAGCCAGCATGGCTCAGCTTGGAAACCACTCCCTTTCCCCTCAGCATGGCTGGCTGAGGAATTCTGGGAGTTGAAGTCCACGAGTCATAAAAGAGCCAAGGTTGCCTACCCTGAGTGTAGGGTTTCCTGCCTGAGCAGGGGTCTGTACTAGAAGACATTCCAACTTTGTTATTCTATTCTATTCTAATTGGTGATATTCTAAGCCCACCAACCATAAGATTTATTTGCTCCTATGACTGAGAAAGGGCTAGAAGATTATAATCCATTTCATTGTCTGCCTGGCCGGTTCATCTCTTTTGCTAGCAATAAAATCGGAAGAATTTTATCAGAGCATAATTTTCCTGCCCCATCTAGGATAAGGTCTACTTTCTGGGTACAAAATATTAATTTCCCTTTAAGTCATGGTTGGGAAGAACGAGAGAGGGGGACAGTCTGATTTATAGTGTCAGCACCTTTTGAAGTAGTGTCAGGTGCATTGTCTCCTCCTCTCTCTCTTACACACACACACACACACAGACATATGCGATGTTGTGAGTCACCACCATTTAATCATGAAGGATTTTTACAATGAATACCAAAACAGTCCCTTTTATTATTCATAGATAACATCCTTCCCAATAGGAAAGTACTTTGCAATGAATTATTGTGCTCCAAAACCTGGTTTCAGCTTAATCTCTCAGGGGCTGTTCCTTCTCTCTATATAATTTATTTTTAATACCACTAGGGCTGTTTGGGATTGATGAAATGCACATCCTTTCCTGATTGCACACTCATGATGGGTGGGGAAAAATAATAATTTTGAGAACCAAGGCTATGAAAAGAAGGACCAGGAAATAGGTTTGGGTTTGAGTCTTCTTCACTTTATGAAACAAAGAGAATGCATGGAGCTGTCTGTTCTTGAAGAGGCAGGCAAATAATAGACATGTAAAGTTGGAAGGGGCCACAAGGAGAAAAAAATAATGTTACTAGTCCTTCTGGATAGGGATAGATAGATAGACAGATAGATAGATAGATAGATAGATAGATAGATAGATAGATAGATAGATAGATAGATAGATAGATAGATAGATATAGACAGACAGACAGGCAGACAGACAGATGTAGATGACAGATAGATGATAGATAGACAGACAGATGTAGATGACAGATAGATGATAGATAGATAGATAGAAAGATAGATAGATAGATAGATAGATAGATAGATAGATAGATAGATAGATGATAGATAGAGATGGAAAGATGGATAGATAGAGATAGATAGAGATAGAAAGATAGACAGATGTAGATTGCAGATAGATAGATGATAGATAGAGATAGATAGAGATAGAAAGATGGATAGATAGATAGATAGACAGATAGATGATAGATTATACACACACACACACACACACACACACACACACACATATATATATATATATATATATATATATATATATATATATATATAGAGAGAGAGAGAGAGAGAGAGAGAGAGAGAGAGAGAAATATAGATGACAGATAGAGAGAGAGAGATAAAGATAGATAGATAGATAGATAGATAGATAGATAGATAGATAGATAGATAGATAGATAGATACATAGAAGTAGATGATAGATAGAGAGATAGAGAGAGCATGTTCCAGATTAGAAACCAGAAGATGGTGAATTCTAGTCATGCCTCAGGCATGGAAGCTCGCTCAGTAACTTTGGATCAGGGGTGTCAAGCTGCCGGCCTATGGGCTGGATGCGTCATGTCGAAACTGTGCCCACCCCATTGATGGAAATGGGAAAAAAGTCATGATACATCACGTGACATCACGAGTTTGATACCACTGCTTTGGATCAATTACCAGAAGATGGCTAGTTTGAGTCTAGAATCTTCTCCCCCTTACGGACTTTTTGCATAAAACAGAAAATAATGAACCCATAATCTATGGCTCTGACGATTGGATAGGATAGATTACAGAAGGAAGCGTGTCACAATGTAGCTTTAGAGAAAGAGGTAAATCTACAGTTAAACTTATAACTTAAAGGGCGCGAAAGGCCAGGTTCCACATGTGAAAGTCCAATTAAACTTATTTATTGTTAAACAGTCTATGCACAGGATCTTCTCAACAAATCGTTACTACCTGCTAGGAATTAGAAGGGTCAATGGAATTCAAGGGCAGATTGGAGTTGGCCAACTTTTGGCTATGTAGAGATTCTGGGCTGATTCCTCTTTTAACTCCACCCTCACAATCTGCCACTCCCACATCACTATGGTATCTTTTTTCTTTCTTTTCTAATTTTCTTGTACCTTTTTTCTTCAGCTTTCCACTTCTTCCTCCCCCCCATTTTCCTTTGCATTAATATTTACTCCTGTTTTTAAAACTTACAATGAAGTTATATTTTAAAAACGGTCTCTTCTCTCATGTCAGACATACAGTATATAGAGAATAGAGCTGGAAGGGACCTTGGAGGTCTTCTAGTCCAGCCCCCTGCTTAAGCATGAGAACCTACACCAACTCAGACAGGTGATTGTCTAGTCTCTTCTTAAAGATCTACAGTGATGGAGCACCCACGATTTCTGAAGGCAGCTTCTGTTCCACTGGTTAATGGTCCTCACTGTCAGGAGGTTTCTCCTTAATTCCAGGTTGCTTCTCTCTTTGGTCAGTTTCCAACCCTTGTTTCTCGTCCTTCCCTCTGCTGCTTTGGAGAATAACGTGACCCCACTCTTCTTTGTGGCAGCCCCTCAAATACTGGAACACTGCTATCATGTCTCCCCTGTTTCTTCTTTTCATTAGACTAAAGGTAAAGGTAAAGGTTCCCCCGCACATGTGTGCTAGTCGTTTCCGACTCTAGGGGCCAGTGCTCATCTCTGTTTCAAAGCCGAAGAGCCAGCGCTTGTCCGAGGACGTCTCCGTGGTCATGTGGCCGGCATGACTAGACGCCAAAGGCGCACGGAACACTGTTACCTTCCCACCGGAGTGGTTCCTATTTTTCTACTTGCATTTTTACGTGCTTTCGAACTGCTAGGTTGGCAGAAGCTGGGACGAGTAACAGGCGCTCACTCTGCTACACGGCACTCGGGATTCGACCCGCCAAACTGCCGACCTTCAGATCGACAAGCTCAGCGTCCTAACCCACTGAGCTACCGCGTCCCACTTCTTTAGATTAGCCAGACCCAAGTCCTGCAGCCGTTCTTTGTACGTTGTGGCCTCCAGACCTTTGATCAACTTAGTTGCTCTTCTCTGAATTTTTTTTTCTAAACTCTCAACATCTTTTTTGTGATAGGGTGACCAAACTTGGCTGTAGTATTCCAGGTGTTGTCTTACTAAGGCTTTGTAAAGCGGTACTAATACCTCACATGATCTTGATTCTACGCCTCTGTTTATACAACCCAGGATTGTATTAGCTTTTTGGCAGCTGCAGCACACTGCTGGCTCATAGTCAAGTGATCGTCCACTAGGACTCCAAGGTCCCTGTCACAGTTACTGTTTTTGAGCTGGGTCTCGCCCAATCTGTATTTGTGCTTTTGGTTTTTCTTGCCTAAATGTAAAACTTTGCTTTTCTCCACGTTGAAACTCATTTTGTTGGACAGGGCCCATTGTTCGAGTTTATCAAGATCTTTTTTGGATCCTGAGTTTGTCTTCTGGGGTGTTGGCTATTCCTGACAGCTTGGTGTCATCCGCAAAAGTCCTGATTGTTTCGCTAACCCCAAAACTGTTAGAGACCTCCTGACCTAAACAATTGCCCAGTTAATTCTTCCTTCCATGGCTCGTGATTTTCTTTTGCCATGGTGTGTTTGGCATTGTTTGAACTAAGGTTGCTGTGGTTTGTATAAATATGGATGAGGATCTCCAGCTTTCAATTAGTCTCTGCATTTGAAGTAGCTTCCAGAAGCTGCGAAGGGAAAGGAAGAAGCTAATAATGTATTAAAAAAGTCCTTAAACACCAGGATGCCTTCTTAAGCTGCCCAAGAATTCAGTTACACCACGTACTATTAGCATGAGCCTCCGGGAATTGAGGTCAAAGCAAGGAGGCAGGTGTATTAATTGCCAAGAAAATCTTGCTATCTGCAGCTTCTCCCATAAATCCACCAGAGTCTAGAGATATTGACATTGCCATCAGGAAGTGAGAACCTGTGAAGATAAAAGCAAAAATACCATACCTTGGCGATAAAATGCAGGAGGCTGTGTATTAAACTCTGCAGCAGCCAGCTGTGGCGAATGCAAAAGGCAACAGAAGTTTTCAAAAAATAATAATTGGATCGAGCACAGGAGTAGGCCAGGCCAGAGGTGATCATGGAGGAGGAGGAGGAGGAGGAGAAAGAAGAAGAGGAAGAGGGGAGGGAGAGGAGGAGGAAGAGGAGGAGGAGGAGAGGGGGAGAAGAAGAGGCAGGGGTGAAGGGGAGGATAAGGATGGTAGAGGGAGAAATAAAAACAAGAAGAAGAGGAAGAGGAAGAGAGAGAGAGAGAGAGAGACGGGGAGGAGGGGAGGGGGAGAAAGGAGAAAAAGAGAAAGAGGAAGAGGAAGAGAGAGAGTGTGTGTCAGGACCCACCCCAATCCACGTCTTAGGAAAACAAAAACTCTTGGAGTCAGTTCTAGTCCAAAAGGAATTTTCACTAGGACATGTTTGGTTGTGGAAATACAAAACAGGACCTGGTATTGTTTTACAGATTGAAACTTTATAAAGAGTTCCCAGTTCAACCCCCCTTCCCTCAACCCCATTTGGTCAGTCCCCCATCATTTACTTCATGTCATCCCTTTCGTGGGAAAAAGGGAACTTCGGATCTTTATGGTTATTGTCTTCTTCCTCTACAGAATCAAACGAAGACATAGGCCAGATGCCTTCTTCCCTAACCCTCCCCTTTGTTCCCCCAGTTCAAAAGGTTTCCCTTGGTCTTTGAAATAACCTAAGGCAGGCTGAATCCACATCCGCTCCTCCTTCCTCGGGTGATGGCAGAATCCATGGGGGGGGGGGGATAATGTTTTAAACATACATTTATGAATGTGATATAAATGGATTCTGACAGAGAGAGATGGGGGAGGAGGGGAGGGGGAGAAAGGAGAAAAAGAGGAAGAGGAAGGGAGAGAGAGAAGGAAGAGGGGAGAAAGAGAAGAGAAGGGGAGAGGAAGGAAGAAAAAGGAGAAAAAGAGGAAGAGGAAGGGAAAGAAAGAAGGAAGAGGGGAGGAGGGGAGGGGAGGGGAGAAAAAGGAAGAGGAAGGGAGAGAGAGAAGGAAGAGGGGAGAAAAAGGAGAGAAGGGGAGGGGGAAGAGGAGAAAGGAGAAAAAGAGGAAGAGGAAGGGAGAGAGAAGGAAGAGGGGAGAGGGGAGAGGGAGAAAGAGAAAGAGAGAGGGAGCAGGGAAGGGGGGAAGGAGAAAGAAAAGAAAAATGAAGAGGGGAGAGAGAGAGAGAGAGAAGGAGGAGCAGAAGGAGGAAAGGGCAGTGGAGTAGGGGGGAGAAGCGATAGAGGAGGAAGAGGAGCAGGGAACATGGTTTTTTAAGAGCTGCTGGCATTTGTGCCATCTTCAGTTTGTCTCTATGCTTGGACCTTTCTCTGACCTCTAAAAGGCAGATTTGCAAAGCAGTGGGTGTCTTTCAGAGGTTGAACAAATTGCCCAGGGAAAGAATACTTATCCTGGCAGTCCTTAAGCACAAGCCGGACAGAAGACATCAATTGATAAGGTGGCTGTTTGAAATATGTCCCAGCATGAAGTGGCTTTAAATTAAGGATAGGCAACCCATCAGCTAAAGGCTACATAGAGTCTCGGAGCAATTTTCTGCAGCTTGTTGATCTACCAAGTGGCGATCATCCACAGGAAACCCGTGGCGATGTTTTCTGTCATTTTTTTGGGGACGGAAAACAAAATGAAATAGTAGCTTAGATTTGGAAGCCTCAAGATGAGGTAGGGCCTACCCACTACCTCACCTTGATGTTGGAAGTCAAGATGGGTAGATCTGGCTAAAGTTGAAGGAGCTGTTGCTTGCTTAGATATTGAGGTCAACTCTTGGAGGTCATATAGATAGACCTTCTCTAGGGTGATCCGATATTGGCCTGCACCTTGAGGTCTTCCAGTGATGCCTCCATCACTGTTCAACTCATCTTTCTCTCTCCTTTCCCGGCATCTTAAGGCAGCTGGGTCTTTGCATCAAGTACTCAAAATATGATTGTCAGGAGTGATAGTTTGGCAACTACATGCCTCTTTGTTTTCATCTTGCCATTAGAGTAAGAGAGGTGTGTGTTTGTGTTTGTGTTTGTGTTTGTGTGTGTGTGTGTGATGTTTTTGACTGGGCTAGTTAGAGAAATGAAACCTTTCCAGTTCTTTGGAAGTTTGCTGAGAGATGACTGTCTGGAAACCTTTCAAGGACATTCTAGCCAGTGTGAAGACGATAACAGACGGTTCTCAGAACAAACATAATTTGTTCACATGAGCTACATGGACATCTGGGGGGTTTGGGCAGGGAAGGTCATTGCTATATACGCTATATAGATGATTTCTTCTTCTTCTTCTTGTGCCGTATTCGTTATTGGACGTTGGCGATCCTGTTGGTGATCCTGTTTTATCAGCAGCTGCACGAAAAAGTGGCTGCTGAGTTTTGTCCAAACCAGTCCCTTAGATTTTGAAGCCATGATGTTCTTCTTCTGCCTGGAACTCGTTTGCCTTCAATCTTTCCCTGGAGGATTAAATGGAGTATGCCGTATTTTTCTGGGTCTCGCATCCCATGTCCGAAATATTCTAACTTTCCTGTCTTAATTGTTTTGATGGTTTCCCTTGGCTTTCCCAGGTGGCTTATCACCTCCTCATTTCTGATCTTGTCAACCCAGCTTATCCGTAAACAGCCGCCTGTAAATCCACATTTCAAATGCTTCTAGTCTCTTTAGGTGGCTTTCCTCCTTTAAATTTCTGGGAGTCTACCTCTGTGAAGATCTGACCTGGAAAGTTAATACAACCCAGGTGGCCAGAAAGGCCCAATAGAGACTCCACTTTCTCAGGGTCTTGCAGAAGAACAGGGTAGAACAACAGCTAATGACCCTCTTTTACCAGTCTACTATAGAGAGCGTCCTCTCGTATGGTATCGTGGTTTGGTATGCTGGTCTGACAGCTGCGGATAGGAAAGTATTACAGAGGGTGGTGAGTACAGCACAAGGCATTGTGGGCTGCCCCCTAACACCACTGGATGACCTCGCCAGGGCTCCTTGCCTTGGAAGAGTGAGGAAGATTCTCAGGGATGACTCACACCCTGGATGGTATCTCTTTACTCTCCTACCATCAGGTAGGAGATATAGGAGTATAGCCAGCCACACCAACAGGCCGAAAAACAGCTTTTATCCATGGGCTGTTAGGCTTTTGAATGAGAAATAACTTTTGTGAATTTTATGCAGAATTGACTTGGGAGGCCGGTGTGTAGTGTAGTTGGTTCACATGGTGTGGTAAGATGGAGGGTTTGTTGTCACTGTGTGTTGGGGGTGGGAGCACAAAGGGAGGCTCAGTTAATCTCAATGTACACATAGTTGTACTTTGACAATAAAGGTTCATTTCATTTCATTTAATTTCTGTCAGAGACCAACTCTGTAGACCATAGAGCAGGAGAGGAAAAAATATAACATCTGACAAGCCTGATTTTCAATCTTAGGTTTATGTCGTGACTGCAGAAGACCTTTTTCACTTTGAAGAATGCTGTTTGAACTTTCTCTATCCTTGTCTTTACTTCAATGGTCATGTCCCAGCTTTCATGTAAATTACAACCGAGATGCGTGATCCTTTCCACTTTTTCTTATGGTATTCCTTCCGAATTTACTGGTGGTGAATTAACAGGTTGCTTGCTGACAACCACGAGCTTGGTTTTTGAGGTGTTAAGCTTCAAACCTTATTTTTCAGATATTTCTGTGACTCCGTTGATGAGGAGCTGGTGCCTTGGGATTGTAGAATTAGTTTTCCTTCACCTCTGTCATGCCATGTATTCAATAAATCAGTAAGATTTTCAGAAATGAAAGTAATCCTAGATTCTATCTGGATTTTCCAGCTGGAAGTTGACAGTGATAATCTGAGTCTGGTTATTTGTGCCTTGGATGAGGACTCAATGTTTTCTTCTGAGGGGTCAGGTGTGGGTCACATCAGCTGAAGGTCTTGGGATGGGTTTTGTGATGGGGAGGTCACATCAAGGGAGAGTCATGTCAGGTGGGGGTCTTGTGATGGGTGTTGTGATGCCACCAACCAGTGATGGCACCAATCCTCAACCAACCCACATAACCTCCCCCCCAACTATCACTTTACGTCCCAATGACCCTCACCTGACCTGACCTTTCCATCTCAAGACCTACTGACGACACAAAGCTGAACACTGAACTGAATGCCAACACTGACATCCCCTAAATTCTGCTGAAGAGGTTCCCCAGCCTGGAAATGAAATGTTCGGAAACCAACCCACAAGCTCAAAGAAGGAATCTGCACCGTCATCCTAGGCCCAAGCTACAGATATTGACCACTATCCCAAATGCCTGTCTGCTGAGCTACTGGAAGGAGCCTTAGAACCATAGAATCAAAGGGCTGGAAGAGACCTAAGAGATCTTCTAGTCCATCCCCCTGCCCAAAGCAAGAGTCCTGATGCCATCCCAGACCAATAGAATGGAATGGAATGGAATAGAGCTGGAAGGGACCTTGGTCTTCTAGTCTAGCCCCCTGCTCAAGCAGGAGAACCTATACCATCTCAGACAAGTGACTGTCTAGCCTCTTCTTAAAAATATCCAGTGATGGAGCACACACAATTTCTGGAGGCAAAGCTGTTCCACTGGTTGATTGTCCTCAGCGTCAGGAAGTTTCTCCTTAATTCCAGGTTGCTTCTCTCTTTGGTCAGTTTCCAACCATTGCTTCTTGTCCTCCCCTCTGGTGCTTTGGAGAATAATGTGACCCCCTCCTCTGCCTTGTGGCAGCCCCTTGAATACTGGAACACTGCTATCATGTCTCCCCTATTTCTTCTTTTCTTTAGACTAGCCAAACCCAAGTTCCACAGCCGTTCTTCATATATTTTAGCCTCCAGGCCTTTGATCATCTTAGTTGCTCTTCTCTGAATTTTTTTTCTAAACTCTCAGCATCTTTTTTGCGATATGGTGACCAAACCTGGCTGCAGTATTCCAGGTGTGGTCTTACTAGGGCTTTGTAAAGCGGTACTGATACTTCACGTGATCTTGACTCCGTGCCTCTGTTTACACAACCCAGGATTGTATTAGCTTTTTTGGCCGTCCAATCTTTAACTTGGAGGGATCAAATCAAAGTATTTTTGCATGTATGTTGTAATGTGCTATAATGTGGTTGAGGTCTCACTTATTTTGGCCAGGTCATGTGTGGGAATTCCCTGCCGAAAGCAATTTTGTTGGGAAGAAGTTGGCGGTAAAAGGAAACCAGGCCGTCAAAGAACACACTGGATGGACACCATCAACGCTGATACCAGCCGGAGTGTAGAATAACTCAAAGAAGTAATGCAAGATCAGAAGTTGTGTACAAATCTGGCCCGCAGAATCACCAAGAGTTGGACATGACTGAAAGGATAATATCACCATCATGTGGTTGAGATAGTCACCATTCCAAACTAAACAGAGGAAGGGGGTCTGCTAAGGGTCTGCAAACAAAATAGTAAGACTAGGCAAGGGAAGCTGTGGGCTGCTGATGTTCAAGAGAACACAACAGAAGTTCTTGCTCAGGTTCCAGATGAATTAATAGCTCTTGAGATCTCCTAGTGGCCTCCTGTCCAAGCTCTTACCCGGTCCAACCTGACTAGCTTCTAATGCCAGGATAGACCAGCTGGGTCTGCCACCTACTGAAGTTTACTCTGCTCTTCAGGCCATTTCAGGCCAGAAATAAGGTAAAGTTAAAGGTTCCCCCACACATGCGTGCTAGTCGTTTCCGACTCTAGGGGCCGGTGCTCATCTCCGTTTCAAAGCCGAAGAGCCAGCGCTTGTCCGAGGACGTCTCCGTGGTCATGTGGCCGGCATGACTAGATGCCAAAGGCGCACGGAACGCTGTTACCTTCCCACCGGAGCGGTCCCTATTTTTCTACTTGCATTTTTTACGTGCTTTCGAACTGCTAGGTTGGCAGAAGCTGGGACGAGTAACAGGCGCTCACTCTGTTACGCGGCACTAGACTTCAACCCGTCAAACTGCCGACCTTCTGATCGACAAGCTCAGCGTCCTAACCCACTGAGCCACCGCGTCCCTTTTAGGCCAGAAATGCAGGCTACTATTTATTTTGGAACAGCTTTCCGTAAACTGAATTATTTCCTCCTTGTAGGGAAAGAGGTGAAACAATGCAATTTGGTGAGGCTGAGCTGCACAAATTCATCCATTTCCCCCCCCCAAGGTTAAAGTCAGTATGGTGGGAAGTTTAGTTGGGACTGGGGTTCAAATCAAGGAGGCCTCTACCTTCGGTCTCGTTCCTGTTCTCTTGAAGCCACCTTTCTCCCATGTTCTTGCTTTTTGTGGTTGCTTCTTCAGTTACTTTCATCTTTAATCAAAAGAGCACCGGCAGCTGCCAGCCCTTTGTAACTCAGGGGTTTTGGTCTGACAGCATCCTTGGTTGGGCTTTGATTTCAGAGGAGGAGAGATCACAGATCAGCTTGTAGCAGTTTCCAACACAAAGTATTTTTTTTTTTGAGAGAGAGAGAAAGAGCGAGAGAGCTATATTGAAAGAAAACACCAACTCGGGTCAATATACGGCCCTTGATAAGGAGCTTTTGAAAACGTCACCGCTGAAATTTGCTGAGGGAAGGTACATTTCAGAGGAAGAGAGAGAGAGAGAGAGGCATTTGTTCATCAAATGATTGCAGATTGATCATACGTAATTAATTTCCAATACACGACAGACTTCGCCGCAGTTTCAACTGGGAAATGGTGAACATCCTGGACCAGGGGTAGGCAACCTCGGCTCTTTTATGACTCATGGACTTCAACTCCCAGAATTCCTGAGCCAGCATGGCTCAGCTTGGAAACCTCTCTATTTCCCCTCAGCATGGCTGGCTCAGGAATTCTGGGAGTTGAAGTCCATGAGTCATAAAGCGGCCTAGGCCAGGGGTAGGCAACCTTGGCTCTTTTATGACTCATGGACTTCAACTCCCAGAATTCCTGAGCCAACATGGCTCAGCTTGAAAACCTCTCTATTTCTCCTCAGCGTGGCTGGCTCAGGAATTCTGGGAGTTGAAGTCCACCAGTCATAAAGCGGCCTAGGCCTAGGGCAGGGGTAGGCAATCTTGGCTCTTTTATGACTCATGGACTACAACTCCCAGAATTCCTGAGCCAGCACGGCTCAGCTTGAAAACCTCTCTATTTCTCCTCAGCATGGCTGGCTCAGGAATTCTGGGAGTTGAAGTCCATGAGTCATAAAAGAGCCGAGGTTGCCTACCCCTGTCCTAGGCCAAGCTCAATTCAAAAACGCTGGAGAATTCCTTGAAGCCTGGCACTCAGATAAACTGGCCATCAACAGGCACATAGAGATAAACAATAGAAACAACTTAACGTAAGTTAAAGACACAAACATAAAAACAGAAACCAAAGATAAACAAGGTTGACCCTCCTCTTCTTTGGGGCAGTCCCTCAAATATTGGAACACTGCTACAATGTCACCCTTAGTCCTTCTCTTCATTAAACTAGACGTGCCCAATTCCTGCAACTGTTCTTCATATGTTTTAGCTTCCAGTCCAGGGAAGTTCTCCTTAGTTCCAGGTTGCTTCTCTTCTTGATTAGTTTCCATCCGTTGCTTCTTGTCCTGCCTTCGGGAGCTTTGGAGAATAGGTTGACTTCACTTAGGCCTAAAGTGGAGAAAAAGTAGAGAAAACAAACGATGAAATAAAAAGGATAAAGGTCTACTAAGGGTTAAACAAAGACCAAACTCAGAATCAGAATAGAGCTGGAAGGGACCTTGGAGGTCTTCTAGTCCAGCCCCCTGCTCAAGCAGGAAACCCTGTACCATTTCAGACATGTGGGTGTCCAGTCTCTTCTTAAAAACCTCCAATGGTGGAGCACCCACAAGGTCTGAAGGCAAGCTGTTCCATTGGTTAATTGTTCTCACTGTTGGGAGGTTTCTCCTTAATTCCAAGTTGCTTCTCTCCTTGATTAGTTTCCATCCGTTGCTTCTTCTCCTGCCTTCAGGTGCTTTTGGAAATAATTTGAACCCCTCTGCCTTATGGCAGCCTCTTAAATCCTGGAATAGTGCGATCATGTCACCGCCTTAGTTCTTCTTTTCTATAGAATGGCCAAACCCATATCTTTTAGTCTCTAGGCCCGTGATGGCGTGATGGACCGAGTGTCCCAACTGCAACCCAAACCCCACTTATGTATCATCGGGTGCCCAGTGGGCGTGGCCCATTGGGTGGGTGTGGCTGCATTGGTAACGGCAGACTGGGTGGGACTAAAAGGTTCGATCCATCAATTCCAACTTTGTGAGATCTTTTTTTTTCCCGCGAGAAGTTGAAATTGATTGATTGATTGAACCTTTTCTTTTTGCACACGATAGCTGAAGCCTAAAGCGAAAAGGTTTTATAAAACCCAGCTGAAGGCCTAGGACTGTGTGCCATCTGTGGCACGCGTGCCATAGGTTTGTCACCATGGCTCTAGCCTTTAATCATCTTAGTTGCTCGTTACATTTATGAATATATATATATATATATATATATATATATGTGTGTGTGTGTGTGTGTGTGTGTGTGTGTGTGTGTGTATATATATATGTGTGTATATATATATATGTAGATCTAGAGTCTCGGGTTTCTTCCCGCGTTCCTTTCATCTTCAGAAAGTTGTGGCGACGTTTCGACGAAATCCCATCCGTCATCATCAGGCCGGAGTGTTCCTCCTGCTGCTTCCAGGAGCAATGCGTGGAAGCAGCAGGAGGAACACTCCGGCCTGATGATGACGGATGGGATTTCGTCGAAACGTCGCCACAACTTTCTGAAGATGAAAGGAACGCGGGAAGAAACCCGAGACTCTAGATCTACACATACAGACACCCGCGAGAATCTACGAAAACAAATATATATATATATATATATATATATATATATATATATATATATATATATATATATATATATATATATATATGTTTTCGTAGATTCTCGCGGGTGTCTGTATGTGTAGATCTAGAGTCTCGGGTTTCTTCCCGCGTTCCTTTCATCTTCAGAAAGTTGTGGCGACGTTGGGATTTCGTCGAAACGTCGCCACAACTTTCTGAAGATGAAAGGAACGCGGGAAGAAACCCAAGACTCTAGATCTATATATATAAATATATATATATATATGTGTGTGTGTGTGTGTGTGTGTGTGTGTGTGTATGTGTGTGTGTGTGTGTGTGTGTAAATTTTAGATTGCTAACAAAATTAAAGGGAGACTGATATACATTTCAAACTTATTTGTTTTCATCAGTCAGCCATACCCTTCTGAGATTCGAACCTGGGCTGATTGCACATTAGGCAGTTGTTTTGACTTCTAGGCCACAAGCTCTATCTCACTTTGTTAGCTGAGAAGCAAGGGAGATATGTGTTAAATGCTTGTTAACTATTTAGATTACCTTGCTAGGCCCCAAACATGGGACAAATCTTTATTTCCTGTTTCAGCCTAACAACAGGTATGTTGTTATTTTACAAAAAAGAATAAGCATCTGTCTTCAAATTGTACTCAGGCTTAAAATGGTACTCCGATCTGAAAGCCAAGGATAAGGTTTCACCTATGATCTGTAATTTGAAACAAGACCTCCTGAGCATCACCTTTCAGAACTGTCAATATTACTCACCTACTTTTTAAGAGGGAAAAAAATAACTGGCAGAGATGAGCACAAATCTATTGAGGGAACTCAATGTTCAGATCTAGAATTGCCAAAGCATGTGGGAGCAACCGTTCTAGGGCATTTTAATATCTGGAGTCATGTCAGCCTGATGTTTTTTTTTTTATTGAAAAGTTTTAAAATACAATTTTCCTTTAAAAAAAACCCCCTTCCCCCTCCCTCCTCCCCCCTACCTCCCCTCCTCCCCCCTCCCTCCTCCCCCCCTACCTCCCCCCTCCCCCCCTACTTCCCAGAGCTGAATACAAGGTATATATATATATAAAAAAAGCAAACCTAAGCAACCATATACTAACAACTATAAATTCTAAAATCCATCACTCTCTAGCTTATATAGGATAAAACAAACCTTAACAATATTAAATATATGTATAAAAAAAAACTAGAATAAGAAAAGGACACTCTCTAGCTTATATAGAATGGAACAAACCTTAATAGTATTAAATATATATTAAAAACAAAAAAAAGGAAAAAGAAGAAAAAAACCCCTTCTCAACCCTATACTTATCCTAAATAAACTCCATCCATTTTATCCATTCCATGATATAACATTCTTACAAATAATTTTCCAAATTAACCAAGGATCCCAAATCAAAAAACTTTAAAGTCAACTCTTCTGTAATCGGCCGTTCCTCTTCCAGTACCACAATCCAAAAAAGCTCACCCTTTCCACAGAACCACCAAATATAAAAATATATTGCGTCTACACCCAAATCTTTTCCCCCCTCCCCTACTTGACTACTTGACTATATCGTAAAAGTTCCATAGACTTCTGCAATTCCTGCTACTTTCTCTTCTTAGATCGTTTTGCAGCAGCACGCGTCACCCTCTGTTTTATAGATTCATCCGACGAGGTTGTATCTTGATCTCCTCCAACACCGTTGTCTTCTATCTGACCATCTTCGGCCTCTTGATGCACTCCTTCTCCAGATCCCTTTCCAGCTTCCAAAAGTGTTAATGGCGTTGCATTTAAAACATTATTGTAGAAATCACGCGCTTGCATCACAGTAACCAAACGGTACTTTTTACCTTCGTGCGTCACCATCAACCCCACTGGGATCTCCCATCTGAACCTTATATCTCGCTGCTTGAGCTCTTGCACAAGAAATGTAAAATCCTTCCTTCTCCTTAGAATCTTTGGAGGAATTTCTTTTAAGACCAAAACTTCTTGATTAGCAATCATAACTTTAGTATCATAAGCAGCTTGTATAACTTCATCTCTAGTTTCCCTTTTTGCAAAATATACCACCACATCTCTAGGCAACTTTCTCTGTCTGGCAATCCATGAATTCACACGAAACACTTTGTCCATGCCTCCTTTTATTTCAGATGCTGGCTGTTTCAACACTATTTCAAAAGCCTCAGAAACCAGCTGCTTTAGATCTTCCTTAGTATTCTCCTTTAAGCCTCTAATTCTAATGGCAAACTGCATCTGGAAATATTGAGCAAGACACAGTTCCCTTTCCATTTTATTTTCATTCTCCAATAGTTTTGCTTCTAATATAGCATTCTTTTGAGACAAGTCTTCTAGCTTTTCCTCCAATTCTTCCACACACCGAGCCACTTTAAACACTGAAGTCAAGATGTCTACCCTCATCGCTTTGAGCTTCTGTTCCATCCTCTCCTCCATTCTCTCCTCCAATTTCTCCAATTTCTCCTCCATCTGTGCAAATCTAATATTAATTGATTCCAAAATTACCTGGGTATGTTTTTCAAGAGCATCTTGTAAGTCCTTTGATGTCAATACATCAGGAGGATGCAGCGCCTGCAATAATGATTGTTGCACGGGAGAAGTTCCAGCACTCCGAAGAGTTTTAGGGGGTGGTTTAGCCGCCATCTTTTACCAAATATGACGCACTTTAACTTCAGATTTGTAATCCAAAAAAGTCCATCAAGCTGGAGAGTAAAACATAGTAATCCTCTTTACCATTTCCTCTTGTATCGCTCTGCCTGCTCCTTTAAATCATAGTCATTCCTTCAGGCAGGGGTGGTCGCAGACGGCTGGCTCTGCTCCAAGAAGTCAGGAGCAGAGGCGACGGCCAGCTGGGAGCAACCCAGGCTATGGGGGAGTTCAAACCTTCAGCCGCCCAAGCTATAAGCTCAGGCGGCCCTGGAGAACTCTACCCCTACCTGGGAGCTCGCCCCCTCCTCTTCTCCCGAGGAGGGGGCTTCGGATTCGCCCGAACAGCTGATCGGCGCTGTTTCGGGCGAAAAAAACACCAGCTGAGCCGCGGGCAGCCCGGGAAGGCTCCCTCCGTCGCCGCGGAGCCACCGGAAGTCTCAGCCTGATGTTTTTAATACATCTTGAAAACCACACAATCTTCTGGCTTGCATTTTTATTCCTTTTGCAAAGCTTTTCTTTTCCTTTAACAGAATAACTGAGTTGGAAGGGACCTTGGAGGTCTTCTAGCCCAACCCCCTACTCAGGCAGCAGACCCCCATACCATTTCAGACAAACGGTTGTCCAATATTAAAAAGTCTCCAGTGTTGGAGCACTCACAACTCCTGGGGGCAGGTTGTTCCACTGGTTAATTGTCCTCACTGTCAGGAAATTTCTCCTTAGTTCCAGGTTGCTTCTCTCCTTGATTAGTTTCCACACCAACTGTTCTTTATAATCTCACCACCTTCTTCTTCTTCTTCTTCTTCTTCTTCTTCTTCTTCTTCTTCTTCTTCTTCTTCTTCTTCTTCTTCTTCTTCTTCTTCTTCTCTCCTCCTCCTCCTCCTCCTCCTCCTCCTCCTCCTCCTCCTCCTCTTCTTCTTCTTCTTCTTCTTCTTCTTCTTCTTCTTCTTCTTCTTCTTCTTCTTCTTCTTCTTCTTCTTCTTCTTCTTCTTCTTCTTCTTCTCCTTCTCCCCCTCCCCCTCCCCCTCAGCACGAGAACTTTAATAGGGGCTCAGCTCATTTTCTTCCAAATATTATAATGCATAAACAGTTTAACAGCTCCTCCGCTATGCACGAGTATGTCCTACAGAACAGAAGAATCAACATAATTCGATGCTAAATGGGCAACTTAACATGACACCAGAGGATTGCTAATGACTGCCTCACCATTTGCATGCCTCCGACTTGATATTTTAAACAGTTTTGTGCAGGGAAAGCTGTTTGATCCCGTGATGCCGAATTTCTGCTGTTAAAACTCACTTTCACAGGGCTTTTCAAACATGAGTCTCCGCTGACACGAAGAAAGAACAAATGCTCTCTCTATGGGTCCAGCGGTCATTAAAAACTACCTAACGCAAAAATGTGTGAGACAAAGGCATCGGGAAAAACACTCAGGGAAATTAAATGTCTTTCTTTAAGAAGCGAGAGAAATTTATCTAGGTTGCTTTCCCGCTGCTATGTCTAATATTTTTTTTATGGACTTGTGTATTTTTTTTTTATTTCTTTGCACTTTTGTTGTTTTGTTGTTGTTAGTTGTGAAGTCGTATCCGACTCATCGCCACCCCGGGGACAATATTCCTCCAGGCCTTCCTGTCCTATCTTCTGGAGTCCATTTAGGCTCACACCTACTGCCTACTGCTTCAGCGATTCCATCTTACATTCCAGGTTCCTATGGAGAAAAAGATCTTTACAGCATCGGACTTTCCTTTCACCACCAGACACATCCACAGCTGAGCGTCCTTTCGGCTTTGGCCCAGTCGCTTCATTCTTTCCGGCGCTACTAGTACTAGCCCTCTGCTCTTCCCCAGTAGCATATTGGACGCCTTCTGACCTGAGGGGCTCATCTTCCAGCGTCATATCTTTTTTTTTTTTTTTCCTTTTGGTACTGTCCATGGGGTTTTCATGGCAAAGATACTGGAGTGGGTTGCCATTTCCTTCTCCAGTGGATCAATATTGCTAAGCACATTGATTTGTGCTTCTTAGATTGTAAGCCGCCCTGAGTCTTTGGAGAAGGGCAGGATATAAATGGGATTAAAAATAAAATAAAAAATAAAATGTTTTGTCAGAACTCTCTGCTATGACCTGTCCATCTTGGGTGGCCCTGCACGGCATAGCTCATAGCTTCATTGAATTACATAAGCCCCTTCACCACAACAAGGCAGTAATCCATGAAGGGGAGACTAGACTAGACTAGACTAGACTAGACTAGACTAGACTAGACTAGACTAGACTAGACTAGACTAGACTAGACTAGACTGGACTGGACTGGACTGGACTGGAATGGACTGGAATGGAATGGAATGGAATAGAACAGAACAGAACAGAACAGAACAGAACAGAACAGAACAGAATAGAATAGAATAGAATGGAATGGAATGGAATGGAATGGAATGGAATGGAATGGAATGGAATAGAGTAGAATAGAATAGAATTAGAAATAAGGAATAGAATAGAATAGAATAGAATAGAATAGAATAGAATAGAATAGAATAGAATAGAATAGAATAGAATAGAATAGAATAGAATAGAATAGAATAGAATAGAAGCTGGAAGGGACCTTGGAGGTCTTCTAGTCTAACCCCCTGCTCAAGCAGGAGAACCTATACCATTTCAGACAAGTGACTATGACAAGGCGGTAATCTATGAAGGGGTCTTTGAACTTTATGCTATTCCAAAGGTGCTTTTTCATAAGACAACTGGACTTCCTTGTTATTCTTTAAAGGTGTTTCAATTCTCATCCAAGAAGCTTCTTCAGCTCTGGATGGTGGTGGTGGTGGTGGGGAAATGGAAGGATTTATACTCCTTGCAGACACAGCTGGTCATTTGTGTTATTTTAGAGAGTCCTTGAGGCCACCTGGACGTTTTACATGTGTCCCCAGGGTCACCTGAGTGGGGAGCCTTCTTGAAACTGCTGAAAGGACTGTGTTGTATGTACTGTAAATCCTTCCCTTCCCCACCATCCACTCAGAGCTGAAGACGCTTCTTGGATAAGAAGTGAAATGTCTTCAAAGAAAAACAAGAAAGTCCAGTTGCCTCTTGAAAAAAAAGCATCTTTGGGACAACCAGAGATCAAATTTTATGCTGCTTCCTATTTTTACCAATCAGGGCTGGAAGGGACCTTGGAGGTCTTCTAGTCCAACCCACAGCAGGAGTGCTTATGCCATCCCAAATGGTTCTCCAATCTTTCCTTGATAACCTCCAAGGATCAAGCACCCACAACTCTGGGAAGCAAGCTGTTCCATTGATTAATCATTGTCACTATCAAGAAATTCCTCCTTATTTCCAGGTTGGATCTTCCTCTGATGAGAGTCCACCCATTGCTTCTTGTCCTGCTCTCAGGTGCTATGGAGAATAAATCAATCTTCCCTGTGACAGCCCTTCAAGGATTGGAAGATGGTATCATGTTGTTGTTAGTTGCGAAGTCGTGTCTGACCCATCACGACCCCGTGGACAACATTCCTCCAGGCCTTCCTGTCCTCCACCATCTTCTGGAGTCCCTTTAGGCTCATGCCTATTGCTTCAGTGATTCCATCCAGCCACTTCATTCTCTGTCGTCCCCTTCTTCTCTTGCCCTCAACCTTTCCCAGCATTAGGCTCTTCTCCAGTGAGTCCTTCCTTCTCATTAGGTGGCCAAAGTCTTTGAGTTTTAGCTTCAGCATCTGGCCTTCTAAAGAGCAGTCAGGGTTGATCTCCTCTAGGACTGACCGGTTTGATCGCTTTGTGGTCCAACGGACTTGCAGGAGTCTTGTCCAGCACCATAGTTTGAAGGCTTCAATTCTTTGGCGCTCAGCCTTTCTTATAGTCCAACTTTCACTGCCATACATTGCAACTGGGTGATGTCTCTGCTTTTTAGTCTGCTGTCTAGATTTGCCATGGCTTTCCTCCCGAGGAGCAAGCGTCTTTTAATTTCTTGGCTGCAGTCTCCATCTGTGGTGATCTTGGAGCCCAAGAAAATAAAATCTGTCACTACCTCCATTTCTTTCCCATCTATTTGCCAGGAATTGAGAGGGCCGGATGCCAGGATCTTGGTTTTCTTAATGTTTAGTTTCAAGATGGCATCATATCTCCCTTAAGTCTTCTGATAGGCTAGACCAGGGGTCAGCAATCCTGAAACAGTGAAAGAGCCACTCAGAACCGGTTCCCTCAAAAAAGGAAAAACTGGGAGATGCAAAAAAAATGTGTGCACATGCGCGTATATGCGCACATGCACGGAACAGGGTTTGACTGAAGAGTGGAGCCAAGGCGAGATATGTACCTACCCTGCATATTTGAATTGATTGGTTGAACTTTTTTAGTCCCACTTTTTTTTTTTTGTACTGCACATGACAGAGGACTGGAAGCCGCAGGAGACAGCTGAAAGTGCCGCATGCGGCTCCGGAGCTACGGGTTGCAGACCTGTGGGCTAGACACACCTAGTTCTCTTAACTTCCGGACCCTTTATCATCTTTGTTGCTCTTTTCTCCTCTCTTCCTAGGGCCTCAGTATCTTTTTTTTTTGTTTCAAAATAATAGGCCAATTTGGTCTAGCAGCTAAGGCACCAGGCTAGGAATCAGAGGACCATGATTTCAAGTCCTGCCTTAGCTGTGAAAACCAGCTGGGTGACTCTGGGCCAGTCACTCTGTCTCAACCCAACCTATCTCACAGGGTTGTTGTTGTGGGGGAAAATAGGAAGAGGAAGCTATGTTGGATATGTTCACCACTTTGAGTTACTTGTAAGCCGCGTTGAGAATCAACCGGTTCTCTGTGCGGATGCCTAGGCCTAGATGTCCGAGGCCTAGGATGGACTTCCAGAAATGGCATCCACACACTTCCAGCAGGCTGTTCTAGGTCTGGGAGGCCTCCTCCAGTCCTCCCAGGCCTAGAACAGATTTCCGTAAGCGCTGTGCATTCTGTGGGTTCTCCAAACTCAGCAAAATTTAGCTACCGGTTCTGCTGAACCATTGTGAACCAGCTGAATCCCACCAGTGCTTCAGAGAGAGAGAGAGAGAGAGAGAGAGAGAGAGAGAGACAGACAGACAGACAGACAGACAGACAGACAGACAGGAAAGGATGACTGGAACAGAACACAATGGTTCCATGCATGATCTTACTAGTGCGCTATAGATTCCTTTCTCATGATGCTATCCTGTTCTGTTCCAGCCTACGACCGGCCCTGTTTGTGTGTCAGGGACAACCCCTTTTTCTTTTTTTACAGTCAATAGGCTGGAAAAACCCAACCCAAATTTATTTACAGTTCAAACAAAAAAGCAATAGAATATTTCCTTCAATAAATGAATCAAAATATCAAACAAGAGTCAACAAACAAGATTTAAACAGAAGTATCAAGAACAGACCAGGATTCCCTTAGAATGTCTCCAAATGGTTGCCTTCAGCAACCAGCCCTGCCTACACCTTCCCCTTTTATTATCAGTCCCAAGGTGTGGCTTCTTACTGCCTTCTTCTCCTCTCACTGAGCTGCCTCATTGATTTTCTCTGCTCTGCTTCTCTGCTTCTAGCGTCTCTGAACAGATTCAGCTGTGACTCTTCTGAGTCCAACACCTTCTCCTCACACAGCTGAGCCTCATGAGGAACATGACTGGAGGGGCCAGGCTGAGAGTCCTGCAGTGCATCAGAGCCTCCCTCTGACACCCAAGACTCTTGAAACCCCTCCTCCTCCTCCTCCTCCTCTTCCTCAGATTCCTCAGACTCAGCTGCTGGGACCACAGGCTGACACTGAATGACAACATATCCCTCAATGCAGCCTAGCACTGCCTTGGCTTTTGGGTAGCTGCAGCACCTGGCTGGTTCATATTTAAGTGGTGGCCTATCAGGACACCTCGATGCCTCTCCTAGGGAATGTTAAGCAGCTTACTTCAGCGAAAAGAGAAAATGCAAACCATCAGAGCAGCACAGAATATAAAAAAAGGTGACATTTAAAGCAAGAACCGGTAGAGACAAGGGAGAACAAGAGCAAAATTGTGATGTTGTGTACCACATACGGATTCGGAAAGGCAAAGAAGAAGCACCCACGAAGGAGAATATTTATAGCTCAGGGTTGAAATGAGGGGTCCTTGGTGTTTTCTGAGCTTGCTTGTTTTCTTGCAGACATTTCATGCAAACATCACCCATGCTAGTCAGAAAGAAGTTTTAAAAAAGTAGATGTTTATATGAAGTAGCGGCTTTGTGGACTTGAGGAGGAAGTTGCGTTGCGGAGTGATTCTGCCATCACAAAGTAGTCCCTCTCTTGAGACACTGCAAGATGGTAGACTATGGTTCTCAGCAGACCCAGTAGGACTTTTCTAGAAAGGTCCACCTGTCTTAATGGCAAAGATTCATCATGGGCCTTCCTTAAGAGCAATATTCCAGAATTTGAGGGGCTGCCACAAGGCAGAGGGGGTCAGATTGTTCACCAAAGCACCAGATGGAAGGACAAGAAACAATGGCTGGAAACTGACCAAAGAGAGAAGCAACCTGGAATTAAGGAGAAACTTCCTGACAGTGAGGACAATCAACCAGTGGAACAGCTGGCCACCAGACATCGTGGGAGCTCAATCACTGGAGATTTTTAAGAAGAGGCTCAACAGTAACTTGTCTGAGAAGGTATAGGTTCTCCTGTTTGAGCAGGGGGCTGGACTAGAAGACCTTCAAGGTCCCTTCCAGTTCTATTCTATTCTGTTCTGTTCCGTTCCATTCCCTTTCGTTCCATTCCATTCCATTCCATTCCATTCCATTCCATTCCATTCCATTCCATTCCATTCCATTCTATTCTATTCTATTCTATTCTATTCTATTCTATTCTATTCTATTCTATTCTATTCTATTCTATTCTATTCTATTCTATTCTATTCTATTCTCTCACCACAGCCCAATATTTGCAAAGGAAGAGGTTGGCATCACTGTAATTTTAATTCTACTGGGGTGCTAAATGTTTGTGAAGAAGTCTTCATGCATTTAAGGGGCTAATAGTATAGATTTTGGGAAAGGATGAGACAAACTGAAAATGATGGTGGTGGTGGTGGTGGTGGTGATGATGATGATGATGATGATGATGATGATGATGCTTCTTTAAACTTTTCTATGCTCTGGCTTGTGTCAGCTTTGATGGTGTCCAGCCACTGAGTTCTTTGGCGGCCTGGTTTCCTTTTACCACCAAATCTTCCCAACTTTCTCCAGTGAATTCCCCCACATGGCATGGCCAGTGTAAGTGAGACTCCATTTTGTGATTTTAAAACTGAAGAGATCCCTGAAGAAACAAGGGTGACATTAAGACCAAAATCTGTAGCCAGTTGCAAAATCTCTCTGGAGGAAGGAGAGATCTCAAGATAGCCCAAAGACACTCTGCACAGCTGCTTCTAATGCATAGATAATAGAACAGCATTTTTGTGATCTGCCTGTGAATTGAGCAGTTGGGAATGAAAATATTACCTGTACCCCAGTGGTGGGATTCAGCCAGTTCACACCAATTTGGCAGAACCAGTAGCCAATTTTTTGTTGCCCAGGCTCAGAATGGATTTCTGGAAGTGGCATCCACCCAGAGAACTGGTTCACATATTTGAATCCCACCACTGCTTCTACCCTCACAGTTTGCCATTCAGGAATCAAAGTTGAAGTGATCCTTTTTTTTTCTTGATCACTTAGAATTGTTTTTTTAAAAAAATTGTTTGAAAAAAGTTGAAAAGGAGGATGACACCATGCTACGTGATTCCATACCTTTACCTACTTTGAGACTTCATAGTCTCTATATTGATGAAGTTAGGTTACCATGACGTAAAACAGAAGCTTCAAAATCGGTCACCAAAATAGAAAATTCAACTGGAAAGAAAGATCAGTAAATTAAGAGGTGATATCAGCAATCTACTGTATAAAAAATATCAAGGAACCGAAATTATAAAATAATAAGATCAAGGAAAGTTTATTGAAAAGATGTAATCTTGGCATAAGATGATTAAAGAAATCTCAGAGGAATTAAAACAGCGAGTCATGGCTATTTCAAAGAAAATTGAATGATATGTAGATAGAATAAATTAACTTCCGCAAGATCAGCATTTGAACAAACCAGCATTTGTTTAATAATGCATTGGCTGGAAAGTTGGTAGTAACATAGATGCTTGTCCTGATAAAAACAAGGAATTTAAATTTTGCAGTGCCATCTGGAAAATCCCAAAGAACTTAATAAAGATGCAAAATGGATAAGAGAAGCTTAGAGGAACATTAGCTCAATCAAAATGGATGGTTAACTTTCATAACATCACGTGGGAAGAATCTAGACAAAGAAATATTTTGGGGAATATTAAAAAGGCAGAATATATTTCCCCAAAGGAATAATGGAGAAGATCTTTTTTAAAAAAAGACAGAAACCATCCCCAGTCCCTCTCCCTCTAAGCAGAAAACTCAGCAGAGGCCAGCTTTTAAAAATGCAAATTCAATAATCTTTTCAGAAAGGTTTCAGCCTTCCAGCTAGAAACTGAAGAAATTAGAAAGACAAAGACACCTAAAATCTACACACCTTCACCCAAATTCTAAGGAGAGGAGACATAATAGGATTAACCCACCTGTAAAGTCGCGTGCTTCACATAGAGACGGACACAGAGCTGGGGTAAAGATGAGTTTATTCTGAACAGAATGAACTGGGGAAACAGGGAAGCCTGGCATCTCTTTGTACCTGCCCAGGTGGATGGCATCCAATCAGTTCAAACCTGGGCTTCCTGCCAGTGCAGGTGACAATGGGTGTAGATCCTGGCTTCCCACCAGGCTGACCATGCCTGGGGCTGTCAACAGCTTAAGTCATTAGGCTTATCCTGAGTGTGCAGTTATCGCCCGGAGCTGTCCAGCCCCTCTGCTGATCTGCACCATCAGCCTCCTGCTGTGCTGTCCTTTGTGTATGCTGGGCATACACTGCACCACCAATGCCAAAGGGGCACACTCAGATTCAGGTCAAAGTCCATGACACAGGAAATACAAAGCCTCAAACCAGGAAACAACCTCAAGAGCCCCAGAAGGTATAAAAACCCACCAATAACAGTGAGATGTGGTCAGTTTTTCCCAGAGCCATCTTCCTGTCTGGCTCTGCTCTTCAATAAAATGCAACCTTCTTTCTAAAGCAGTCTCCATGTTGTTTATTCCCAGCTTGGACTGGACCCTGATGAAGATTTTCTTTCAAGAATCAGAAATGATTAAGGGAATTATGATTAGATGTAGGGTCAATTGAATTATTAGACAGAGTTCTCCTGACATATTTGTTTATATATATATATATATTTCTTATTAAATAAGGATGAGAAAGCTTATAATTATTTGTAGACCCATTATGTAAGGGGAGGAGAATTTATCAGCTTTTTTTTAAAAAAAATATTTCCAGCATCCAGTCAGAGTGGACTTTCTTTGTATATTCAATGTTAGACTTCATTTGATGTCTGAGTTATTTGTTTTTTCTCTTCTTTGTACACATTATTTTTTGTTGTTACTGTTGGATGCATGTTTTTTTTTCTGTTTTCTCTGTTTTGCATTTTATTCCTGTAGATAAAACATAATAAATATATATTAGAAAATGATTAAGAAACAAACAAAGTTAAAAAAAATAGAATGAACCAGGAAAACAATTAAGTACCTGGAATTTGACTTAAACTTCTAACGATTCTTCACAAAATACCAACCACTCACCTTAAGGAAATATTACACATTGGGAAAATTGAAGTAGAGAACCCAAATGGAAGAACATTTGGACTAATAAAAGCCAGAGACGAGGATGGAGTTGTAAGGAAGTGCAGACAATATCTGCCAACTGATATATTGGCAACTGTATTATCTTCAAGTTACATATTCAAAACTCCTTCCTATCTGCCTGAACAAAAAGGAAATTCCTGAAATTAACAGAAATTGTGGTAACTTCATCATTGGAGGTTTTTAGGCAGAGATTCGACAACCATTTGTCTGAAATGGTATAGGGTCTCCTGTTTGAGCAGAGGGTTGGACTAGACCCCTAGTTAGCTGTTCTGTCAGAAAAATTCTCCTTAGTTCCAGGTTGCTTCTCTCTTTGGTTAGTTTCCATCCGTTGCTTCTTGTCCTGCCTTCAGGTGCTTTGGAGAATGGCTTGACTCCCTCTTCTTTGGGGCAGCCCCTGAGATATTGGAAGACTGCTATCATGTCACCCCTCACCCTTCTCTTCATTAAACTAGACATACCCAATTCCAGCAACTGTTCCCTATATGTTTTAGCCTCCAGTCCCCTGATCCTCTTTGTTGCTCTTCTCTGCACTCTTTCTAGAGTCTCGACATCTTTTAATTTTTTTTATTGATTTTCTATTATTACATCTACATATCTGAAAAACAACATGGCGGCTGAGTACATTAATTCCATTACCTTTAGATATCATTAGTACAGATCTCAGAGTATTACAATAACCATTCCCTCTCTTTTCCACTTAATATACACTGTCTCTGTCAAGTTTCCGACGTATGAGCTTTTCAAGTGACTCTGAGGCATTGTTTACCTTAAAAGTCCTTTATTAGCCCAATACACTGGCAAATGCTTGCTCGAAGGAAGCTGGAATCTGAGATCTCCACCCCTTGCACAATATATTAAAACACAATTCTCCACCTTTCTATTTTTGTCATCAATCACATTCTCCAATTAATTTGAAGAATTAGTTTCTCTTCCATTAGACAACCCGCCAAGTTCTTATCTTCTTTAATTTCAGACGGACTTGAACTACAATCATCCTCCTTCCTGCTACCAACCTTAATCCAATCTCTTAAAGCAATACACAAGTTTAACACTGGGTGCTATCTAACAAAATGAAATTCAATGGTGAAAAAAGTAAGATTCTACATTTATGCAGGAAAAAATCAAATGCACTGGTATAGTATAGGTGGTGCCTTGCACAATAGTAGTAACTGTGAGAGAGATCTCAAAGTCCTAGTGGACAATCACTTAAATATGAGCCAGCAGTGTGTTGCAGCTACCAAAAAAGCCAACATAGTGCTAGGCTGCATTAACAGAGGGATAGAATCAAGATCACGTGAAGTACTAATACCACTTTACAAGGCCTTGTTAAGGCCACACTTGGAATATTGCATCCAGTTTTGGTCACCACGATGTAAAACAGATGTTGAGACTCTAGGAAGAGTACAGAGAAGAGCAAGAAAGATGATTAGGGGACTGGAGGCTAAAACATATAAGGAACAGTTGCTGGAATTGGGTATGTGTAGTTTAACGAAGAGAAGGGTGAGGGGTGACATGATAGCAGTGTTCCAATATCTCAGGGGCTGCCACAAAGAAGAGAGAGTCAAGCTATTCTCCAAAGCACCTGAAAGCAGGACAAGAAGCAATGGATGGAAACTAGTCAAGGAGGTAAGCAACCTAGAACTAAAGAGAAACTTCCTGACAGGTTGAGCAATTAACCAGTGGAACGACCTGCCTCCAGAAGTGGTGAATGCTCCAACACTGGAAGTTTTTAAGAGGAGACTGGACAGCCATTTGTCTGAAATGGTATAGGGTTTCCTGCCTGAGCAGGGGGTTGGACTAGATGACCTCCAAGGTCCCTTCCAACATCATCATCATCATTATTATTATTATTATTATTATTATTATTATTATTATTATTATTATTATTATTATATGAAATAGCTGATTCTTCATCTCTTGTCAAGCAAGAACATTCAATGTTAGCAGTGTTGACAGTCTCTTACTCGAACCAACACCATTCTTATCGTATCAATCAAAAATAATAATAATAACTTTCTAACATTTATCAATAGTTTTTAGTTTGTATGCATCTTACTTTTTTTAACATTCAATCTTTTGGACAATCGATGACCTCGTATTTTTTATCTCATTTTTAATTTTCCATTAATATCTAAATGTAACATTTAATATTTATCAGTTCCAAATTTTAAATAACCCCAATTCCTATCACAATTCCTCCCAAAGCTTGGTCTTCAGGATATCTTATTTTTACATCGTGGTGACCAAAACTGGATGCAGGATTCCAAGTGTGGCCTTACCAAGGCGTTGTAAAACAGTAGTAACACGTCTCATGATTTTTTATTCAATCCCTCTGTTAATGCAGCCTAGGACTGTGTTGGCTTATTGGGTGTCTGCAGCACGCTGCTGGTCATATGCTTCAGGGGTGGTTCACTAGGACTTCAACATCCCTTTCACAGGTCCCAGCTATTTTATACCTGTTGAGTATACCGATTCTATATCCTTCTACAGACAGGAGTTGAACTCAATTTCAGCTGGCTACATGGAGACACCCAAGGTGTCTTCTTGCCAATCGTGACACCTTCTTCCTGGATGGTGCTTCTTGATTTCATGGTCTTCCCTGCATCCCTGGAATTTCCTGGTTGTCCCACCTGCTGCCCAAGGTGAAATTTCTTTCCTTTCAAAGCCCAGAGAAAGTCATCCAGGACGCCACTTCCTTCTGGGTTAATCATCCTTACTTAGAAGTTAATTTGGATTCCCAGGAAATACATGAGAAGTAATGAACCATCGCAGTGAAGCAGCATCACAGAACATCTTACCTCCCCTACTCCATTTGTTCAGTTGTCTAAGACAGTGAATTAATGTTTCGTCAGCCCAAAAGCTGGTTCCACAACTCCATTTCCCCCCCCCCCACCTTGTACCTTGAAAATCGTCCGTGGGATTATTTGCTTAATATTGAAAGACTTATGTGCTATGTCACTGTGAACACCCAAGAGGGTAAAACTGCTCCCTAATCACTCTCATTTGGACGAAGTAATGATTTTGATGCCCAGTGGATTTCCTTCATTAAACTCTCAGATTTTAATTAACTGCTCGCCTAATTCACCTGCCATCGTGCATGAATACAAACGCCAACCTAAAGTGAATTTTTCCTTGATTTAAAAGAGACGCGTATATATTTGCTCACCTTACTTTAAAAGGCAACTAGCCAAACAACCAAACCTGAGCTTTGGAGGGGAATCTCTTAAAACAAAAAACAGATAGGAAGCATTTAGGACATTGCTAGATATTGTTGAGCCTGGGTGGCGTGGTGGTTAGAATGCAGTATTGCGGGCTGACTCTGCCCACTGCCAGGAGTTCGATCCTGACCAGCTCAAGATTGACTCAGCTTTCCATCCTTCTGAGGTCAGTAAAATGAAGACCCAGATTGTTGGGGGCAAGATGATGATTCTGTAAACCGCTTAGAGTGGGCTGTAAAGCACTGTAAAGCCGTATATAAGTCTTATTGCTATTTTACTACCCCCATCTCTATTCTCTCTCTCTCTTATCTATCTGTCTATCTGTCTATCTATTGTCTGTCTGTCTATCTATCTATCTATCTATCTATCTATCTATCTATCTATCTATCTATCTATCTATCTATCCATCCATCCATCCATCCATCCATCCATCCATCTATCTATCTATCTTTCTATCTATCTATCTATCTATCTATCTATCTATCTATCTATCTATCTATCTATCTATATCTATCATCTGTGTCTATCTATCTATCTATCTATCTATCTATCTATCTATCCATCCACCCACCCACCTACCTATTATCTCTCTCTCTCTCTCTCTCTCTCTCTCTCTCTCTCTCTCTCTCTCTCTCTCTCTCTCTCTCTCTCTCTCTCTCTTTGTCATCACCTATTCTATATCTGGTGGTGCAGTGGTTAGAATACAGTTTTGCAGGCTGAGTCTGCCCACAGCCAGGAGTTCGATCTTGACCAGCTCATGGTTGATTCAGCCTTCCATCCTTCCGAGGTCGGTCAAATGAGGACCCAGATTGTTGGGGGCAAATATGCTGACTCTGTAAACTGCTTAGAGAGGGCTGTAAAGCACTATGAAGCCGTATATAAGTCTAAGTGCTATTGTTATTTCTACTTGTTTGTTCTTTGGTTTATTAGATTTATATCCTGCCTCTATTTTGTACGAACCAAAGTGTGGTGGAATCTGGATCTGAGTTGAGAAGAGAAGTGAAAAGACTGGCTAACCTTGAGCCACTGGTGGGGAAGAAGTGGCTAAACCTCCCTAAAACTTTGCAGTTTTATCTAGTAGATGTATAATGAGTCTATGTTAGTCCAGCAAGATTCCTGTCTATAGGCAAGCAGCAATAAACACACCGCTGTGATCAGTTCCTTATGCTGTTTCTGGTTCCATACACCTGACACAAGCTGACATACCCCATCCTCCCTACGTTCCTTTTCTCCACAACAACTATCTATATTACCATTGCTCAGAGGATTATTGGCTGCTATCTCCCCCCTCCACCCCCCACCCCCGGATGAACTGTACAGTTCCTGTTGTCTTAAAGTAAAGGTAAAGTTTCCCACACACATGCGTGCTAGTTGTTTCCAACTCTAGGGGCCGGTGCTCATCTCCGTTTCAAAGCCGAAGAGACAGCGCTTGTCCAAGGACATCTCCGTGGTCATGTGGCCGGCATGACTAGACACCAAAGGTGCACGGAACGCTGTTACCTTCCCACCGGAGTGGTCCCTGTTTTTCTACTTGCATTTTTTACGTGCTTTCGAACTGCTAGGTTGGCAGAAGCTGGGACACGTAACAGGTGCTCACTCTGTTATGCGGCATTCGGGATTCGACCTGCCAAACTGCCAAAGCTCAAAATATCCTTAAAGACTCATCTCATCCCGGACATTCTTCTTTTTTTTTTGAACTATTAACATCTGTCTGACGGTACAGGATAATAAAAACAAAGACAAATAGGCTGAAAAATAGTTGTTATCCCAGAGCTGTAACCATATTAAATACCACTGTATAGTACAATATTGAAGTGCAATATTAGGGGCAGCACACAATGGTGAACAGAACGTGAAGGGTGTCCGTATGTAATGTATGTTTTTCTTTGTGGTTCTTACGTGTGTGTGGTGAATGCTATGGAAGGCACTTAATTTTGTTGTGAGTCACACAATGACAATAAAGATATTCTGTTCTATTCTGAGTTGAACTGAGAGACCTCTCTATAGCATATAAAAGATGGGCTGGCACAATATTTACAATCTTTTCTCTTTTTAAAGGTGGCATGTTTAGTTCAGTTTCATCTTGTGGAGGGGTTCAATGTCTTTCATTCATTTAATGCTTCACTTTTTAAAAACCTGGCTGCATAACAATTACGTAAGACAAATGTTAGAATTGGCTCCATTGGCAGTTTAAAGAAACAAGATAGAATAAGAAAATAACAGAGTTGCAAGGGACCTTGGAAGTCTTCTAGCACAACCCCCCACTCAAGAGACCCTATACCATTTCAGACAAATGGTTCTCCAATCTCTTGTATATCTGTTATATAGAGCTGAGGGTCTCTGCAAACTGGAGAGATTAGAAATATCTAGTGGCTATTTCCTCCCAAAGCTGTATTAGTCATTAATGTTTTTTTTAACTTCTGTCAAGGTACCATTGTTGTTGTTGTTAGTTGCGAAGTCATGTCCGACCCATCGCGACCCCATGGACAACGTTCCTCCAGGCTTTCCTGTCCTCTACCATCTTCTGGAGTCCATTTAAGCTCACGCCTCCTGCTTCAGTGACTCCATCCAGCCACCTCATTCTCTGTCGTCCCCTTCTTCTATTGCCCTTAATCTTTCCCAGCATTAGGCTCTTCTCCAGTGAGTCCTTCCTTCTCATTAGGTGCCCAAAGTATTTGAGTTTGAGCTTCAGGATCTGGCCTTCTAAAGAGCAGTCAGGGTTGATCTCCTCTAGGACTGACCGGTTGGATCGCCTTGAAGTCCAAGGGACTCACAGGAGTCTTCTCCAGCACCAGAGTTCGAAGGCCTCAATTCTTTGGCGCTCAGCCTTTCTTATGGTCAAGCTTTCACTGCCACAAGGTACCATAGCTTCATACAATGCAATACAATAGTAAGTATGTTCACCACCTCGAGTTGTTTATAAAAATAATAAAAGCATGATAAACAAACAAGCAAACAAATAAAAGAAGATGTAAAAAAGAGGTTGAGCGCAGAGAAGAGCAACAAAGAGGATCAGGGGACTGGAGGCTAAAGCTTACAAGGAACGGTTGCTGGAATTGGGTAGGTCTAGTTTAATGAAGAGAAGGACGAGGAGGGACATGATGGAAGTGTTTTAATATCTCAGGGGTTGCCCCAAGGAAGAGGGAGTCAAGCTGTTCTCCAAAGCTCCTGAAGGCAGGAGAAGAAGCAACGGATGGAAACTCATCAAGGAGAGAAGCAACCTAGAACTAAAGAGGAATTTTCTGACAGTTAGAACAATTAATCAGTGGAAATACTTGCCTCCAGAAGCTGTGAATGCTCCAACACTGGAAGTTTTCAAGAAGGGACTGGGCATCCATTTGTCTGAAATGGTATACCATTTCAGACAAATGGTAATTCACCTCCTAGTAGAAACTAAGAGTTGAAAGAGGTTGGGCAACACATAATCCAACCAAATCAATCAGACTCTTTTACAGTTGCTTTCAAAATACATTGGACGTTTTGTGCGAATAGAAACCACACATTTTGTTGAAGTCTTCTTGAAAGGGAACTGGATAGTCAAGGTGATATTACTGTTAAATGAATGTTCTTTAAAGCAACAAGGATGAGAGACCCAGGTTTTGGACTTTACCTCAGCTGCTAGTCGGATAAAGCCGATTGGAATGAAATTAGCGAAAGCCATTTGGGACAAAGCTTTTTTTTTCTTTTGAAAGAAAAAGAAAAGAATAGAATCACAAGTGCGTTTAATTACTGAGAAAATGGATGAGGCTCAGCAGGAATGAACCTTCAAAGTTGCAACATAATGTTTTCAGGCTGTGAAAAGAATGAAAACTGATTTTTTTTTATCCAACTCTCTTACAATCACGCTCCTTGGCTGGCTGATTTTGTCTCTCTACACAGAGAGAGAGAAGGAGGGAGGAAGGAAGGAAGGAAGAAATATTAAATAAAAGAAAGAGAAGGAAAAAGAAAGAAAGAAAGAAAGAAAGAAAGAAAGAAAGAAAGAAAGAAAGAAAGAAAGAAAGAGAGAGAGAGAGAGGGAGGGAGGGAGGGAGGGAGGGAGGGAGGGAGGGAGGGAGGGAGGAAGGAAGGAAGGAAGGAAGGAAGGAAGGAAGGAAAAGAAAGAAAGAAAGAAAGAAAGAAAGAAAGAGAGAGAGAGAGAGGGAGGGAGGGAGGGAGGGAGGGAGGGAGGGAGGAAGGAAGGAAGGAAGGAAGGAAGGAAGGAAGGAAGGAAGGAAGGAAGGAAGGAAGGAAGTAAAGAAAATTGGGTTGATCTGTTTTTATGAAAACATTGAATATTGATGGATTATGTGCCATCAGGCTGGTACTGACTCTTAATGATAGATGATAGATCGATGGATGGATGGATGGAAAGAAGGAAGGAAGGAACGGAGAGAGAGAGAGAGAGAGGAAGGAAGGAAAGAAGAAAGAAATAGAGAGAGAGATATAGAAAGAGAAAGAAAGAAAGAAAGAAAGAAAGAAAGAAAGAAAGAAAGAAAGGGAGAAAGAAAGAAAGGAAGGAAGGAAGGAAGGAAGGAAGGAAGGAAGGAAGGAAGGAAGAAAGAAAAAAAGAAAGAAAGAGAAAGAAAGAAAGAAAGAAAGAAAGAAAGAAAGAGAAAGAAAGAAAGAAAGAAAGAGAAAGAAGAAAGAAAGAAAGAAAGAAAGAAAGAAAGAAAGAAAGAAAGAAAGAAAGGAGGGAGGAGGAGAAGAGGAAGGAAAAGGGAAGGAGAAAGGGAAGAAGGAGGTGGTGGAGGAGGAGGAGGAGGAGGGGATGGAGAAGCGAGAGAAAGGAGAAGGAGAACTGCTCCTCTAATGCAACGAATGGAAACTCTCCAGCTATCATCCTGAGAAGGCTTTTTTTTTGCCACCTCCGTCTTGAGTTTGCCATCAGAAAAAGATAAAAAAACACTCCGCTGAGTGGTTTCCAAGCACATCTGTACCCAAATTTTAACTCATATTGATGGATATTTTCAAGGCGCCTCAATGGAAAAGATATTTTGTTTATACTCAGGCACTTACCAAGATGAATAGTTCATAAACAATTGACGGTGCTTGATTGCTCTTCCAGCCCGAGGTGGCATTTATTGGTCCATAAAGTCACGGATTTCTGCTAAGTTGAATCGATTGCCTTAATAGTAATTAATTATCGGGAAGCAGAAGAGGAGGAGGCTTTCCCCTGGAAAGATTTACTGCTGGCTGCTTTATCCCCAAACCGACTTTTTTGTTTTTTTCCCCCAACATTTGCGAACTCTCGGATTCCTCTCTTTTCAACTCAGCCAGCGGCATTTCAAGGAGAGATGATTCACACGTTGATGAGACTGCAGAAGGCAAGGAGGAATAATTCAAAATGGAATCTGTCATCTGCACTTTTATGAAGACATTGCGGCTCTTGAATAGACAAACAATAATTCTTGGTGGAAGCCAAATTATTCTAGAAGAATTGACAGAGTCAGGGAAGGAACGAGGGTTAGGCGCTCCCAGTTCAGATTCATCCACATGGAGAGAGAGGTAAGCAGTGGGGGAACCCCAAGGCTCCGTCTTAGGCCCAGGACTCTTCAATATCTCCATCAGATGAGGGAATAGAAGGGGAACTCATCAAATTTGCAGATGACACCAAGCTGGCAGGAGTAGCCAATGCCCCAGAAGACAAACTCAGGATTCAAAAAGATCTTAGCCAATACTCCAGAAGATAGGCTTAAGATACAGGAGGATCTGGACAGACTCGAACACTGGGCACTATCTAACAAAATGAAATTCAACGGTGAAAAAAGTAAGGTTCTGCATTTAGGCAGGAAAAATCAAATGCACAGATATAGTATAGGTGGTACCTTGCTCAATAGTAGTAACTGTGAGAGGGATCTTGGATTCCTAGTGGACAATCCCTTAAATAGGAGCCAGCAGTGTGCTGCAGCTGCCAAAAAAGCCAACACAGTGCTAGGCTGCATTAACAGAGGGTTAGAATCAAGATCGCGTGAAGTACTAATACCACTTTACAATGCCTTGGTAAGGCCACACCTGGAATACTGCATCCAGTTTTGGTCACCACGATGTAAAAAGGATGTCAAGACTCTAGAAAGAGTACAGAGAAGAGCAACAAAGATGGTTGGGGGACTGGAGGCTAAAACATATAGGGAACGGTTGCTGGAATTGGGTATGTGTAGTTTAATGAAAAGATGGGTGAGGGGTGACATGATAGCAGTGTTCCAATATCTCAGGGGCCGCCACAAAGAAGAGGGAGTCAAGCTATTCTCCAAAGCACCTGAAAGCAGGACCAGAAGCAACGGATGGAAACTAGTCAAGGAGAGAAGCAACCTAGAACTAAGGAGAAACTTCCTGACAGTTAGAACAATTAACCAGTGGAACAACCTGCCTCCAGAAGCTGTGAATGCTCCAACACTGGACGTTTTTAAGAAGAGACTGGAGAGCCATTTGTCTGAAATAGTATAGGCTTTCCTGCCTTAGCAGGGGGTTGGACTAGATGACCTCCAAGGTCCCTTCCAACTTCTTCTTCTTCTTCTTCTTCTTCTTCTTCTTCTTCTTCTTCTTCTTCTTCTTCTTCTTCTTCTTCTTATTATTATTATTATTATTATTATTATTATTATTATTATTATTATTATTATTATTATCATCATCATCATCATCATCATCATCATCATCATCATCATCTTGGCCAACTTGGGCCCTATCCAACAGAACAAATTTCAATGTGGGAAAAAGCAAAGTTTTACATTTAGGCAGGAAAAATCAAAGATAGAAGTAGGCTCAAAAAAGGTAACTGTGAGAGGGACCTTGGAGTTCTAGTGGACAATCACTTGACTATGAGCCAGCCGTGTGCAGCAGCAAACAAAAAAGCTAACACAATCCTGGGTTGCATAAACAGAGGCATAGAATGAAGATCATGCGAAGTAATATTACCACTTTATAAAACCGTAGTGAGGCCGCACTTGGAATACTGCAGCCAGTTTTGGTCACCTTATGTTGAGAGTTTGGAAAAGAATTGACAGAAGAGCAACTAAGATGATCCAAGGCCTGGAGACTAAAACCTACAAAGAACGACTGCGGGATTTGGGTTCGAGAGGGAGGGAAGAAAGAAAGATTTTAAAAAGAAAGAAAGAAGGGATAAGAAAAATAATAGAATAGAATCACAAGAGCATTTAATTACTGAGAAAAATGGAACAGACTCAGCAGGAATGAACCTTCAAAGTTGCAACATAATGTTTTCAGGCTGTGAAAAGAAAGAAAACTGATTTTGTCTTTTTTTTTTTAATCCAACTCTCTTATAATCACACTTCTTGGCTGGCTGATTTTGTCTCTCTACAAAGAGAGAGACAGAAGGAGGGAGGAAGGAGGGAAGGAAGAAATATTAAATAAAAGAAAGAGAAGGGAAAAAAGAAAGAAAGAAAGAAAGAAAGAAAGAAAGAAAGAAAGAAAGAAAGAAAGAAAGAAAGAAAGAAGAGGAGGGAGGGAGGGAGGGAGGAAGAAAGGAAGGAAAAATCTTGTAATGTCTTCTTTCCTAGCCAATTTTGCTACTTAGCTTTCTTCTAAGTTTTCATTTCTCCCCTTGCCAATGACATACACAATGAAGCCATGTACACTTGGATCACGTCCATTTAAAATATTTATCCAGCAATGAATTATTTAATATTTTGAAAGAAAACTTTGGCCATTTTTATGCATGTGGCCAGCTGCGCCTGGGACTCATAAACAATTTTATGATCCAGAGCAGCTTAGACTGCTGGCAAAAGGCAGGTTTGTGCTTTTGCTGGTGCAGGAACCAATTTTGTGTCTGTGTTTCTATGTGTGTGTCTGTTCATTATTACTATTTAAAAAGAAAACAACAGAAGGGATGGCAATTGGCTGTGCTATATTCCAGCAAGGCTGTGTGTCTCACCCAAATACCATCTATTCTGCATTCCAGAATTGAGGATATTAATAGAATAGAATAGAATAGAATAGAATAGAATAGAATAGAATAGAATAGAATAGAATAGAATAGAATAGAATAGAATAGAATAGAATAGAATAGAATAGAAATAAGAATTAGGAACAGAACAGAACAGAATAGAATAGAATAGAATAGAATAGAATAGAATAGAATAGAATAGAATAGAATAGAATAGAATAGAATGGAATGGAATGGAATGGAATGGAATGGAATGGAATGGAATGGAATGGAATGGAATGGAATGATGAAATAAGAATAGAATAGAATAGAATAGAATAGAATAGAATAGAATAGAATAGAATAGAATAGAATAGAATAGAACAGAACGGAACGGAACGGAACGGAACGGAACGGAACGGAACGGAACGGAACGGAACGGAATGGAATGGAATGGAATGGAATGGAATGGAATGGAATAGAATAGAATAGAATAGAATAGATTAGAATAGAATAGAATAGAATAGAATAGAATAGAATAGAATAGAATAGAATAGAATAGAATAGAATAGAATAGAATAGAATAGATCTGGAAGGGACCTTGGAGGTCTTCTAGTCCAGCCCCCTGCTCAAGCAGGAGGACCTATACCATCTCAGACTGGTGATTGTTTAGGTCAGGGGTAGGCAACCTTGGCTCTTTTATGACTCGTGGACTTCAACTCCCAGAATTCCTGAGCCGGCATGGCTCAGCTTGGAAACCTCTCCATTTCCCCTCAGCATGGCTGGCTCAGGAATTCTGGGAGTTGAAGTCCAGGAATCATAAAGCGGCCTAGGCCTAGGCCAGGGGTAAGCAACCTTGGCTCTTTTATGACTGGTGGACTTCAACTCCCAGAATTCCTGAGCCAGCATGGCTCAGCTTGGAAACCTCTCCCTTTCCCCTCAGCGTGGCTGGCTGAGGAATTCTGGGAGTTGAAGTCCAGGAGTCATAAAAGAGCCAAGGTTGCCTACCCCTGGTCTAGGTGATATTCTGAGAAACATCTTTGTATATGCTGCAGAATATTTGAGCAGAGGACAAGAACTGGCCTGATCATTCAGGCAAAGCAAACAACAAAACACAAAAGCTAGTTTGAGTGTGAGGCTGCCCTTCTCTGTCCATCCCCATGTCCTAGCATTGTTGTGACAATTCAAGCTATTATCATTTCTACGCTGTGATGGGAACCTAAAAGTGCTTTTTTTGCGTGCTTTTTTTTCCAGGAGGCAACTGGACTTCCTATTTTTTCTTCTCATCCAAGAAGCTTCTTTAGCTCAGACCCGTCTGAAAATGGTTGAGCAGGGGGATGGAATAGAAGACCTCCAAGGTCCCCCCCCTTCCAGCTCTATTCCCTTCTATTCTGCTTTCTCTTACAGGACGGAGCCTTGGAGAAAGACTTCAAGCTGCCTGAGCTTAAGAAAGCCGTCTCATAATCGGGGAGCTAAAAAGACCGATTTAAACCTTGCCTGAGTGTGCAGGTGATTATCACCCATTGCTTTAACGGAGGTATAAATTATACAACACGGCAGCTCAGCTACAGCTATGAATGGCAAGGGCACCGTCTGATGTTGCTCACGGCAACCTCTCTCTTCCTCGTGGTGCTGCAGAAGGTGACCTCTCTAATGGAATCCCTGCATCCAGCGGAGAAAACTAAATCTCATCGCTATCTAACAAAACGAAATTCAATAGTGGAAAAAGGAAGGTTCGACATTTAGGCAGGAAAAACCAAATGCACAGGTATAGTAATATAGGGGGTACCTTGCTCGATAGTAGAAACTGTGACAGAGATCTCGGAGTCCTAGTGGACGATCCCTTCAATAGGAGCCAGCCGTGTGCTGCAGCTGCCAAAAAAGCCAACACAGTCCTTAGGCTGCATTAATAGACGGATAGCATCAAGATCACGTGAAGTACTAATACCACTTTACAAGGCCTTGGTAAGGGCACACCTGGAATGCTGCACCCAGTTTTGGTCACCATGATGTAAAAAAGATGTTGAGACTCTAGAAAGGGTACAGAGAAGAGCAACAAAGAGGATTAGGGGACTGGAGGCTAAAACATACAAGGAACAGTTGCTGGAATTGGGGATGTCTAGTTTAATGAAGAGAAGGACGAGGAGGGACATGATGGAAGTGTTTCAATATCTCAGGAGCTGCCCCAAAGAAGAGGGAGTCAAGCTATTCTGCAAAGCAGCTGAAGGCAGAACAAGAAACAATGGATGGAAACTAATCAAGGAGAGAAGCAACCTACAACTAAGGAGAAACTTCCTGACAGTCAGAACAATTAACCAGTGGAACAATCTACCTCCAGAAGCTGTGAATGCTCCAGCACTTGAAGTTTTTAAGAAGAGATTGGACAGCCATTTGTCTGAAATGGTAGAGGGTTTCCTGCCTGAGCAGGGGGTTGGACTAGATGACCTACAAGGTCCCTTCCAACTTCTTCTTCTTCTTCTTCTTCTTCTTCTTCTTCTTCTTCTTCTTCTTCTTCTTCTTCTTCTTCTTCTTCTTCTTCTTCTTCTTCTTCTTCTTCTTCTTCTTCTTCTCCTTCTCCTTCTCCTTCTCATTATTATTATTATTATTATTATTATTATTATTATTATTATTATTATCATCATCATCATCATCATCATCATCATCATCATCATCATCATCATTCCAATCACTCAGGTGCCTCCTCAAATTGATCCCAAGTCTTTCCTTTTCTGTCTCTTTCTTCCACTGTTTTAATTCTCTTCTTCCTTTCCAAGGGTTTGTTTGAGGCACTGAGCAAAAAAACAACAACAAAAAACAACTCTATTAAGAGTTCAGCCTACACATCATCTTCATTTTAGAGTGGTCAGCTGTGAAGAGTTTGACCTTCTGAGCCCAGATTTTAACATCCTGGCCACGTTCCAGATGAAAAGAAATGGAATTAGGTGGCAGGGTCTGACTAAGCTTAATAAACAGCTGGACTCAATAATAGAAGGTGTTCAAAGATTGAGCTGTCCTCTCTCTGGATTCTCAGTCAGGGCCAGAGAAGAGGTCACCTCCAGGTGCCCATCAACACATCACCCAAGCTATTTTTCTGCAGCCAACTAAAAAGCCAGGAGGCCCACATTGGCCCTCTGACTCTACTTCAGGTGGTTGAGTGTGTAGGAACTAGGTGATGAGATCTTTGCTCTTAAAAAACTTCACAGACGTCTAGTCCATTTCTAGTCCCAAGTCAAAGTGTTGGCTTTGACTTTAAATCGCCAAGTAGAAAGCAGCTAGACCAGGCATGTCAAATTGCCGGCCCGTGGGCCGGATGCATCACGCCGAAACCGCACCCACCCCATGGCCGGCAATGGGGAAAAAGTTCTGATACATTGCACAACGTCACGTGATGTCGTGAGTTTGACAAGCCTGAGCTAGACTGTCAATCGGAAGAGAACGTGACCTCAGGTTTCTCCATCTGTGCTAGCAGAATTGTAACAAACTACACAGGGTATCGCTTGGAGATCTTCCTCTTACCTTCTCTTTTTTTCCTGTACAGCACCAGGTAATGTCTCCCAGGTGCCATGATTTTGATTCAGAGGACTATCAACCCTATGACACACACCCGGTTTGTGTCAAGTATGAAACTTTGGCAGCTATGTGAATCCTGCATCCAGTTTTGTTCACCACAATGTAAAAAAAGACGTTGAGACTCTAGAAAGAGTCCAGAGAAGAGCAACAAAGATGATTAGAGGACTGGAGGCTAAAACATTCAAAAAACGGTTGCTGGAATTGGGTATGTCTAGTTTAATGAAGACAAGGGTGAGGGGTGACATGATAGCAGTCTTCCAGTATCTCAGAGGCTGCCCCAAAGAAGAGGCAGTCAAGCTATTCTCCAAAGCACCTGAAGGCAGGAGAAGAAGCAATGAAGGGAAACCAATCAAGGAGAGAAGCAACCTGGAACTAAGGAGAAACTTCCTGACTGTGAGAACAATTAACCAGTGGAGCAACCTGCCTCCGGAAGCAGTGAATGCTCCAACACTGGAAGTTTTTAAGAAGAGACTGGACAGCCATTTGTCTGAAATGGTATAGGGTTTCCTGCCTGAGCAGGGGGTTGAACTAGATGACCTCCAAGGTCCCTTCCTACTTTATTATTATTATTATTATTATTATTATTATTATTATTATTATTATTATTATTATTATTATTATTTCCAGTGATTCTTGTCTTCACGTATCCAAAATAAGCAGAAGAACACAAGACACGGACATCTCCTAAACTCTACTGAAGAGGTTACCTAGCCTGGTAATGAAATGTTCAGAAACCAACCCACCAGCTCGGAGAACAAACCTTCACAACATTCTTTTTTTTTAGCTCCCTTTTGGCAGAATATAGAACAAGAGAGTTGGAGGGGGCCTTGGAAGTTTTCTAGTCCAGTCCCCTGCTCAAGCAGATCACCCTATACCAGGGGTAGGCCACCTTGGCTCTTTTATGACTTGTGGACTTCAACTCCCAGAATTCCTGAGCCAGCCATGCTGAGGGGAAAGGGAGAGGTTTCCAAGCTGAGCCATGCTGGCTCAGGATTTCTGGGAGTTGAAGTCCACGAGTCATAAAAGAGCCAAGGTTGCCTACCCCTGCACTATACCATTCCCGACAAAAGGCTGTCCAATCTCTTCTTAAAAACCTCCAGAGATGGAGCACCCACAACCTCTGGAGGCCAGTCGTTCCACTGGGTTATGGTTTCCACTGTCAGGATTTTCCCCCCATTAATTGTAGGTTCTCAGTTCCTCCTTGAGTCATATACCTATTGAACCTATGCGCCTTGCACGCAAGAAAAGAGAGAGAGAGAGAGAGTTTCTTTCCATTTCAACGTTATTCCTCTAGAAGCTGTTGAAGCCACTAGTCTGGTTTTCATGAGAACTTCAGCCTGTTTTCTCCTCCTTCCTGCACAGACCCCATTCAAATTCTTCTTTCTTTGCCCTGGAAACCAATCCATCATGCCTCCATCAAATTAGGAAAATTCAACTTCATTAGAAATTAGAAATGCTTGATGAGGCTTCTGCTATTTGCTCAGTGGACCTATTTGGGTTGGAGAAAGTCCTCGGCTGGATTGTGAAATCCATCCCTCGGTGGTCGTAAAAGCAGCCATTTGGCAAAAGGAAGATGTGCATCATTTATAATGACTCCACTGGCAGTTGTTTCATAGGTCCTCCCAGTTTAATTGTCATCCCCATCTAACAAAGATTTGTATTATTAACTCTTTCGGAATGAGTGAGGAGTAATTTATTAATTTATTAAATTTATATGCTGCCCATTGAGCCTGATAAGGCAACTCTTGGCAGCTTAGAGAGTCATATAATCAATCAATCAATCAATCAATCAATCAATCAATCAAAATAGAGCTGGAAGGAACCTTGGTGGTCTTCTAGTTCACCCCATGCTCAGGCAGGAAGCCCTACACCCTTTCAGACAAGGGGCTGTCCAGTCTCTTCTTAAAAACCTCCAGCAATGGAGCACCCACAACTTCTGGTGGCAGGCTGTTCCACTGGTTAATTGTCCTCACTATTAGGAAGTTTCTACTTAATTCCAGGTTGCTTCTCTCTTTGATTAGTTTCCATCCATGGGTCCTTGTCTTGCCTTCTCATGCTTTGGAAAATAATAATAATAATAATAATAATAATAATAATAATAATAATAAGAATAAGAATAAGAATAAGAATAAGAATAAGAATAAGAATAAGAAGAAGAAGAAGAAGAAGAAGAAGAAGAAGAAGAAGAAGAAGAAGAAGAAGAAGAAGAAGAAGAAGAAGAAGAAGAAGAAGAAGAAGTTGGAAGGGACCTTGGAGGTCATCTAGTCCAACCCCCTGCTCAGGCAGGAAACCCTATACCAGGGGTGTCAAACTCAATTTCATTGAGGGCCGCATCAGCATTGCCGTTGCCCTCAAGGGGCCGGGTGGGTGTGGCCTGGGTGGGCATGGCCTACTGGGTGGGTGTGGCTAGAGTGTGTATGGCCTATTGGGTGGGCGTGGCCAGCTCTACATCGTTGGCATCAAGGGTGCCTATGGGGGCCTGGGCAGGAGTGGGACAGATCTGAGGGTCTCTGGCAGAAGGAGGGTCTCTGGGCCAGGGCCAAGGCAGTGGGGGCCGTTCCCTCACTTTTTCCAGGATGGCTTCGCGGGCCACATAAAACCACTTTGCGGGCTGGATCTGGCCCCCGGGCCTTGTGTTTGACATCTCTGCCCTATACCATTTCAGACAAGTGGCTGGCCAGTCTCTTCTTAAAAACTTCCAGTGTTGGAGCATTCACTGCTTCTGGAGGCAGGTTGTTCCGCTGGTTAATTGTTCTAACTGTCAGGAAGTTTCTCCTTAGTTCTAGGTTGCTTCTCTCCTTGAACAGTTTCCAACCATTGTTTCTCATCCTGCCCTCAGATGCTTTGGAGAATAGCTTGACTCCTTCTTCTTTGGGGCAGCCCCTGAGATATTGGAACACTGCTATCATGTCACCCCTCACCCTTCTCATCGTTAAACTACACATACCCAATTTCAGCAACCGTTCCCTATATGTTTTAGCCTCCAGTCCCCCAATCATCTTTGTTGCTCTTCTCTGTACCCTTTCTAGAGGTCGACCCCCCTTTTTTGTGACAGGCCTGAAATACTGGAAGATTGCTATCATGTCACACACACACACACACACACACACACACACACATACACAACCCTAGTCCTTCTTTTCTCTAGACTGGCCATAGCCAATTCCTGCAGCCATTCATCACATGTTTTAACCTCCAGGCCTTTAATTATCTTAGTTAAAAGATAAAGATAAAAGTTTCCTCTGTCCAGTCATGTCTGACTCTAGGGAGTAGTGTCCATCTCTGTTTCTTAGCCGAGGGAGCCAGGGTTGTCCTAAGATACTTCCATGGTCATGTGACCAATATGACTATACATGGAATGCTGCTACGAAACTTCTCACCGCAGTGGTACCTATTTATCTACTCGCATTTGCATGCTTTCGAACTGCTAGGCTGAACTTCTAGCTGAGGCAAGGAAAGTCAAGCTGAGCATCCTTAACTGCTGAGCCATCACGCCTCCAACAAAAAGGGTAAGTATAAAAACCAGTCAAATTTTAAAAGCTATGTAAACAATTAGAAATGGATGCAGTGGCTCAGTGGGTTAGGATGCTGAGCTTGTCGATCAGAAGGTCGGCAGTTTGGCGGGTCGAATCCCGAGTCCCGCGTAACAGAGTGAGCGCCTGTTACTCGTCCCAGCTTCTGCCAACCTAGCAGTTCGAAAGCATGTAAAAATGCAAGTAGAAAAATAGGGACCACTACGGTGGGAAGGTAACAGCGTTCCGTGCACCTTTGGCGTCCAGTCATGCCGGCCACATGACCACGGAGACATCCTCGGACAAGCGCTGGCTCTTCGGCTTTGAAACGGAGATGAGCACCGGCCCCTAGAGTCGGAAATGACTAGCACACATGCGCGGGGGAAGCTTTACCTTTACTTAAACAATTAGAAGCAAGGAGATGGATGGCACAAGGATGAGATGAGACGAGATCTTCTTACCCTGTGAAACATCTCCAGGTCAATCAGCAGATATAAAGACCAGAAGACCAAAAGGATGGTGGGTTTAATGGAAAATGACTTTTGGGGGAAATTTTTTTAAAAAAAATAGAAGTTTGATGTTATGTACATTGACGGCAGCAAGATTACTTTACATACAAAAAATAAAAATAAACATGGAAGGACGCTTTAATCCCCACAATGGGATGAATGGGTTGCAAAAGCTGATGGAGTTAGCAGAGATGGCTAAATGGACTCCTTTGTAAAAGAAAAAAAAAAACTTGGAAACCGTTTCTGGACTTTGTGCTTGAGGTGTGTGTGTGTGGAGGGAATGAAACTTTGATTTTGGGTCTTACTGATTAGACAGATGTGTCGTAATAGAAACAGCTGGTTTATACTCTTATGGACAAGGAAAAAGCTGAGGTTCAATGTTATTCTTTTAGAGAGTCGTTGGGGCCCTTGGGAGGTTTATCCGTGTCCTCAGGCTCACCTGAGTGGTGCAAAGGGGCTTGGAGCCTGCTTGCTGCAGGCTCCAGGTGGCCTCAAAAGGAGGCAAATGACCAGCTCTCTGCAAGGAGTATAAATCCTTCCATTCCCCCACCATCCGGTCAGAGCGGAAGAAGCTTCCTGGGTGAGAAGAAAGACCTCTTCAAAGAAAAACATAGGAGGTCCAGCTGCCTCGTGAAACAAAGCACCTTTGGGACAAAGAGATTAGGAGCGTGCTTCCGTACATCGCCATTTCTTTCAGAGAGATCAGCTTCTCACCTCCGATTGTGCTTTACCTGCTACCTTTGTATTTACCCGTAGCCAGTGGTGGGATTCAAATACGTGAACAACCGGTTCCCTGCATGGATGTTGCTTCCGGAAGTCCATCCTGGGCCTGGGCGACAAAAAAAATTAGCTACCGGTTCTGCCAAAGTGGTGCAAACTGGCTGAATCCCACCACTCTATCTATCTGTCTGTCTGTCTGTCTGTCTGTCTGTCTGTCTGTCTGTCTGTCTGTCTATCTATCTATCTTAGTGGTGGAATTCAAATATGTGAACAACCGGTTCTCTGCATGGATGCCACTTCCGGAAGTCCATTCTGGGCCTGGGCAACAAAAAAATTAGCTACCGGTTCTGCCAAAGTGGTGCAAACTGGCTGAATCCCACCACTCTATCTGTCTGTCTGTCTGTCTGTCTGTCTGTCTGTCTGTCTGTCTGTCTGTCTGTCTGTCTGTCTATCTATCTATCTATCTATCTATCTATCTATCTATCTATCTATCTATCTATCTATCTATCTATCTATCTTAGTGGTGGAATTCAAATATGTGAACAACCAGTTCTCTGCATGGATGCCACTTCCGGAAGTCCATTCTGGGCCTTAGCTACCGGTTCTGCCGAAGTGGTGCGAACAGGCTGAATCCCATCACTGCCCATAGCAGGTCTTAACCGACCTCCATCCATTCTACCCAGCTTTACTAAATGCTCTACTGAAGCACACAAATGCATTTACGTGCTGTTGTGTTGTTGTTTTTTTGCCCTCACAATTGATGTATAACTTAAAATAGTTCAATCCATTTTTATGTTCCCGCTTAAATGCAACCACCTTGGTCGCCTATTTTTATTTTTTAAGGGCCATTTACCTCGTTGCATCATACATCCTATTTAGCATCCATTGCAAATTATTCTGTTGCTTAGCCAACAGCATCGCCTCTTCGGCATACCAAATCGCAAAAGCCATCGCTTTCCAAACCAGCATGCCTTTTAATGTCACCGTAGGCATTCCATATATATTTATCTATAAATACATTAAACAATCACCTTTTTTTTCCTCTCTCTCCTTGGATCAGGTCACACCATTTGCTAAGCATCCCATTTATTTCATGCATGTTTCACTTTCATCCTGTACCACTTTTATAATATTTGATCACCTATCCTGAGCTGCAGTTCCCTCTGCATTATTAATCTTAATAGTTCCTTTCTGCATTGTACCATCATGTCTTTGCCACTAACTTTCCTCTCAGTATACGTGGCACAGAATAACCTGCCCCTTGGACAGCACTGGAAGAAGCTGTTCCAGGAATTTCAGCCTTTCAACAATAATAAGGAACTACAAGAAGTTTCCTTTGGGATGCATGGATTGAATGGGTCAATTCTGATTGGAGAAAGTGATCCAGAAGTCCCTCATGATCAAGGCATACAGGACTTTATAGATTGAAAGTACTTTGGATTGCACGCAGAATAACAGAAGGGGCCTTGGAGGTCATCTAGTCCAACCCCCTGCTCAAGCAGGAAACCCTATACCATTTTGGACAAATGGCTGTCCAGTCTCTTCTTAAAAACCTTAGTGATGGAGCACCCACAAGATCTGAAAGCAAGTCGTTCCACTGAATCATTGCTCTTACTGTCAGGAAGTTTCTCCTTAGTTCTAGGTTGCTTCTCTCCTTGATCAGTTTACATCCGTGGCTTCTCGTCCTGCCTTCAGGCGCTTTGGAGAACAGCTTGACTCCCTCTTCTTTGGGGCAGCCCCTGAGATATTGGAACACTGCTAACATGTCACCCCACTAGTCCTTCTTTTCATTAAACTACACGTACCCAATTCTTCATATGTTTTAGCCTTCAGTCCCCCAATCATCTTTGTTGTTCTTCTTTGCACTCTTTCCAAACTCATGACATCTTTTTTTATATATATATTGTGGTGACCAAAACTGGATGCAATATTCTAACTGTGGTCTTACCACGGCATTGTAAAATGATATTAATACTTCCTGTGATCTTGATTCTATCCCTCTGTTGATTCAGCCTAGCACTGTGTTGGCTTTTTTGGCAGCTGCAGCACACGGCTGGCTCCTATTTAAGGGATTGTCCACTAGGACTCCAAGATCCCTCTCACAGTTACTACTATTGAGTTAGGTACCTCTAGAAGCCAAAGGAAATCAAGGCAAGATATGAAGCATTGATATAATGTGCTCATGATGGTGCAAACCTACCAGTAGTTGGCTACTTCATGTGGAGTAACCAAGCTTTGGAATTTTCTTTGAAGGTATCTCCATCCAGAGTGAGTCACACAGAGAACAGATGTTGTGCCTCAAGCAACCAATTTGCTTTGGGGCAAATAAAGTTCTCACAATCTCCATGGCCATTTTTATTGAACAGCATGTGGTCAGAATTGTATAATGAGGAAAGTGTTGGACTACATGTGAGAGGATCCAAGTTGATCCAACACAACCAGAAAAGCTAATGTGGTCCTAGGCTGCATCAACAGAGGGATAGTTTCAAGATCACAAGAAGTGATTTAACAAAATGGAATTCAACGGTGAAAAAAGTAAGGTTCTGCACTTAGGCAAGAAAAACCAAATGCACAGGTATAGTATAGGTCAGGGGTAGGCAACCTCGGCTCTTTTATGACTCATGGACTTCAACTTTTGATTGTGTGGATCACAACAAACTGTGGCAAGTTCTTACAGAGATGGGATACCAGACCATCTTATTTGTCTTTTGAGAAACCTATATGTGGGTCAAGAAGCAACAGTAAGAATTGGACAAGGAACCACTGATTGGTTCAAAATTGGGAAAGGAGTCCGGCAAGGCTGTATACTGTCACCCTACCTGTTTAACTTATATATAGAGCACATCATGAGAATGTATGGCTGTGAAAGCTGGACCATAAGAAAGGCTGAGCGCCAAAGAATGGAGGCCCTTGAACTCTGGTGCTGGAGAAGACTCCTGCGAGTCCCTTGGACTGCAAGGCAATCAAACCGGTCAGTCCTAGAGGAGATCCACCCTGACTGCTCTTTAGAAGGCCAGATCCTGAAGCTGAAACTCAAATACTTTGGCCACCTAAGGAGAAGGAAGGACTCACTGGAGAAGAGCCTAATGCTGGGAAAGATGGAGGGCAATAGAAGAAGGGGACGACAGAGAATGAGGTGGCTGGATGGAGTTCCTGAAGCAGTTGACTTTATACCATTTCAGACAAGTGACTGTCCAGTCTCTTCTTAAAAACTTCCAGAGAAGGATCATCAACGATTTCTGGAGGCAACTTCTGTTCCACTGGTTAATTGTCCTCACTGTCATTAAGTTTCTCCTTAATTCCAGGTTGCTTCTCTCTTTCTTCAGTTTCCAACCATTGTTTCCTCTCCTGCCCTCTGGTGCTTTGGAGAATAATTTGACCCCCTCCTCTTCTTTGTGGCAGCCCCTTAAATGCTGGAATACTGCTATCATTGTCTCCCCTATTTCTTCTTTTCTTTACATTAGCCAAACCCAAGTCCCGCAGCCGTTCTTCGTACGTTGTGGCCTCCAGGCCTTTGATCATCACATGTTTTGGTCTCCAGAACTTTGACTCTATATAACCCTGGTCTCCCCAGGGTGTGACTGGACCCTAATCACACTTGTTTGAAAGAGCTCCTTGCCTGTGATGGCATATCTATATATATCTATATATATAAAATAGGATTGATTTCCTTGGATTCCATGTGGCTCTCTCAATTTTGCTTCAGAACTGATGCTGAGATGCGGTTCATAACTCCAAGTGACAGCCAAGATATTGATAGCCACCGAAGCGCCTGGGGGAAAGAAGGGGGTGGTGATGGTTGAGGGAGAGAAAATAAACACTTTATAAAAGTATGATTTAAGATTAATAGTCGTCTCGCAAAGATCCATGATAAAACATTGCATAAAGGGATTACTTGCCTCCAGTAGCAAAAGCCTTTTTTCTTCTTTTTTTTTTGCAGTCATGGCTGAACAAAGCTGGTTAGAGAAAGGAAGTTTTATTTCAGAAAAGCGTTATCCGTTGGAGCGTTGGTGCTACCCCAGAAAAACAGCGAAACAGGGCAAATCACCATGAAGTAAAGACTGTGCCCTAGAAATAGTTAAATCGAGAAATAGGGCTTTGTATTCAATCAACCAGAATAGAGGTGGAAGGGACCTTGGAGGTCTTCTAGTCCAACCCACTGCTCAAGCAGAAGACCTGCCTGCCCCATTTCAGACAAGTGGCTGTCCAGTCTCTTCTTAAAAAACCTCCATTGTCGGAGCATCCACAACTTCTGGAGACAAGTTGTTCCACTGATTAATTATTCTCACTATTAGGAATTTTTTTCCTTAACTCCAGGTTGCTTCTCTCCTTGATTACTTTCCATCCATTGTCTCATTGTCTTGCCTTCTGGTGCTTTGGAGAATAGTTTGACCCCTTCCTCTTCTTTGGGGCAGCCCCTGAGATATTGTAAGACTGCTATCATGTCACCCCTCGTCCTTCTCTTCATTCAACTAGACATACCCCAATTCCTGCAACCATTCTTCCTATCTTTGAGTCTCCAAGCTTTAATCATCTTAGTTGCTCTTCTCTGCGCTTTTTCCAGAGTCTCAACATTATTTTCTGTAATGTGGTGACCAAAACTGGATTCAATATTCCAGATGTGGCCTTACTAAGGCTTTACAAAGTGGTACTAATGGATTGTATTAGCTTTTCTGGCTGCTCCTGCACATGGCTGGCTCATATTCATGTATTGGAATAACTTTCAGGAGTCACGGATTACATGCCATGAAGTTATTGTTGACTCTTAGTGACCACAGAGATGGGCTTTCTCCATGTCTCTGTCCCTCACATGGTCCTGCACTCTTCAAGGAATTAACAGAGTTGGACTTTAGAGGTCTTCTAGTCCAACCTCCAGCTGAAGCAGGAGACGCTATACCAGTGATGGCGAACCTTTTAGAGACCAAGTGCCCAAAACTCACTTATGTATTGTCGGGTGCCGGGTGGGCGTGGCCCATTGGGTGGGTGTGGCCAATAGGGTGTGCATGGTCCATTGAGTGGGTGTGGCTGTGGTGGTAATGGCAGACTGGGTGGGACTAAAAAGTTCAGTCAATCAATTCCAACTTTGCAAGATCTTTTTTTTCCCCACGAGAAGTTGAAATTGATTGATTGAACCTTCACACAGCGGCGGACGTCTAAACCAAAAAGGTTTTATCAAACCCAGCTGAAGGCCTAGGATGGGTGATGGGGCACATGCCCAAAGAGAGGGCTTTGCGTGCCACCTGTGGCACGCATGCCATAGGTTCGCCACCACGGCCCTATACCATTTCAGACAAATGGTTTTCCAATCTTTTCTTCAAAAACCTTCAGTAATGGAGCACCCACAATTTCTAGAGGCAGGTTGTTCCACTGGTTAATTGTTCTAACTGTCAGGAAATTTCTCCTTGGTTCTAGGTTGCTTCTCGCCTTGGTTAGTTTCCATCTGTTGCTTCTTGTCCTGCCTTGAGGTGCTTTGGAGAATAGCTTGACTCCCTCTTCTTTGTGGTTACTTCTTAGATATTGGAACACTGCTCTCATGTCATGGATGCATCCATCACTTCTGTAGCTGAGTCACACAACACAGAATCATAGGGCTAGACGGGACCTCAAAGGTCTTCTAAATCCAATCCTCTTCTGATGTCCATCCAAGGAGGTCCTTCCACCTTACTTGTCCTGTCTTATTTTTCCTTCTACCTTTCCCAGCATCATAAACATCTCCAAAGAGTTAACTCTTTGCATAGCATATCTGAAATAGGATAATTTGAGCTTGGTCACTTGTGTTCTGAGTGAGATCTCTTGTGTTGAGTTGTTCAAGGATCCATTGATTGGCGTTCTTGGATGTCCAATGTATTCACGGTTGTCTTCTTCAAACATCAAAGCTCAAAGGGGGCATCCTAGCTTGCTTCTTCAAAGTCCACTAGGAACCATATCTTTCCTATTTCCTGGCTATATATATGTGTCATCAACCATCTCCGTAAACCCTGTATGTTTGATGAGATAAACCACATCTTCTTGATGTATTTATAGTATCTAGTATAAATATCATAAGAGGTCTCCATTTCACAAAAGGGCATTTTATTTATATATGTCTCTGAGCATATTTTTATGACCTTTTACTCTATTCTCTGTTTGGTCCAGCGTAATGGAGAGAGCTGTTTTTCTCCCAAAGGTTTATATGAGCATCATAAAAAGGGAAGTAAATGAAAGAACAGGATATGAATTGAGACAAGGGGAAAGATCGAGAAAGATCCTTGTGATGGATAAAGTGGATAAGAAAAGAAAGAAAGAAGTTTAAAGAATGAAAAGAAAAGAGAGAGTTGGTTGAAGGAAGTTGAGTTCACAAGGGTAGAAAATATGGAGTGATATCACGCACGAGGTTGGTGCAAACCAGATGAAACAGGCTTTCTTTTTTTCATGTTCTTAGTTCTCCAATTCCTTTCATCTTTATTACTTTCTCCTCTCTTTTTTTTCCTGACCTTTGCTTAATTTTGCTTATCCTGGAAAGGGACAGCTTGAAGGCTGTGTATTTATGACATGCTTGTTTAAAAGTCAGTGAAAGAATAGTCAAGAGGTCTTCAAACTTGGCCCTTTTATGACTTGTGGACTTCAACTCCCAGAATTCCTCAGCCAGTGTGCCTGGCTGAGGAATTCTGGGACTTGAAGTCCACAAGTCATAAAAGGGCCAAGTTTGAAGACTCCTGGCACTAGACTGAATGATGTCTATCAGTGTTTTTCAACCTCAGCCACTTTAAGACGCGTGGACTTCAACTCCCAGAATTCCCCAGCCAGCACTCGCTGGCTGGGGAATTCTGGGAGTTGAAGTCCACGCGTCTTAAAGTTGTTGAGACTGAGAAACACTGATGCGTACGATCAATGACAATCCCGCACTTTGTTGTCTCTCATGTTGGACTAGATGACCTACAACTTCCAACTCTGTTACTCTGACTTTGGTTTGGGAGGAAGGTGGGCAGAGCCCAGGGAAGGGAAGGGAATGGGAAGGAAACACACACCCCCTCAATTTCTCCAAGCCCTGCCAGATCAAGGGGAGCCCTCAGAGACCCTATATCTCTGCTTCCTTTGGAGAGCCCCTTCTGTGGCTTTGAAGCTGCTGGAGCTGGAGATTCTGCTGAGGTTGGCAAGGATTTCTTTCTCCAGGATTTGAGCCAGTTTGAATCCTTCACAAGCCAGGGGAGACTCCTGCCACATTTGCACCCAGTGCCTCACTCCCTCTTGAGGGCCCAGATTCTCCCAGATTCTCCCCTCTATTTGTATTGCCTCCCCATTGATCTCCGCCTCCCCGCTCCAAGGTGCCAGAGCTGGTGAGGGCAGGGAGCAGAGCAGCGTCCCTGGGGTTTAATGGGAGATTTCCCTCCTTGCAGCCGAGGATCGTCATCGCTTTCTTCGCATCCGGCTGGGAAATCTGACAGGAAAGGCTAACTTAGGTTTGATTAATACTGTCAAGATGGAATAGCTAGAAAGCCTGCCTGCTAGCTTCTATCGCTCATCCACTTGCCAAAAAAAAAAAAGGGGGAGGAGAGGTAGAAAGCGAAGAGAGGAAACGGGTACCAGGAACTGTAAGAGCCTGCAAATCCACCAAGGTCCCTGCCGCAGATGCTGGATGGAGAAGCGGATTGTTCCCGTAACAAAAAGAAGTCTAACTATTGGACAGTGTGAACACCCAAGGGGTGGGGGCAAGGGACTCTATTGTTTAACTAAGCAAGCTTTCGCGCGGAAAAACCCAGTGCTGGTTTTGTTTCTTCATTTCTGAGGTGGTGTATCCAATAAAGTTGTACCTTTGGGGATTTAATTACCTAGAGCAGGGCTTTTCAACCAGTGGTACGCGTATCACCAGCGGTACTTTAGCACCTGGCACGCGAACCCTAGCCAAGTGTAGCGGAGGAGGAAATGAGCTAAAGAGGTGCCACACATACCTGGAGGAGATCAGCTGGAGCTGCAGGACTCAGCAGAAGCTCCAGGATCTGTGGGCACAGCTGATTGGAGCTTCCAGTGCACCCAGAAGAGAAAAGGGGGAGTCGGGCAGAGAGAGGAGAAGCTATAAAAGGAACAGGTTTTGTGGAAGAGAGAGAGGAAAAAAACACATGGAGAAAGGGAGAGAAGAGAAGAGGCTTTTGTTAGCAAAGTGGTGAGGAGAGAGAGAGTGGCCTTTGCATTGCAAAGAGTGAGTGAAAGAGCGAGAGGCTTTTGCAAGCAAAGGGCGAATGAGAGAGAGAGGGGGGGCCTTTTCCAAGCAAAGGGTGAGTGAGTGAAAGTGAGTGAGGGCCTTCTGCGAGCAAAGGGTAAGAGAAAACGTGAAAAGTGAGGGGGAGAAAGGAAAAAAAAGCATTGACTTCTGACTTCCTTGGCTGCAATGAAAGGAAGCATTAACACTGAACGTCAGCTTTTTACTTTTCCATCATCTTATAAGCTAGCCATTTCTATAAGAACAAAGGAATCTAAGCCCTAAAGCCCAAAATCCTCCCATTTTTTTAAAAAATCATCAAGTTTTTGACACCTTGCTAAGCACTGGTGGTACTCAAAGAATGCCATGTCCTAAAAGGGGTACAATCTGTGAAAAGGTTGAAAAGCCTAGAGCAATTGCCTTGTTGGGTTCGCTAATTGGACCGCTGACAAATATTTTTTTTACAGAGCTTCCCTTTTTCAAGCGGCACAAGGAATTTATATAAGACACTTAAGCTGCCATTCAACAACCAAGAGCTCAATGAAGCAAGAAACACAACTGGGATCTTGCTTGACTTGTGTTCTTCAAGTGCTTGTTCTGGTTCAAGACACATGGGCGAGGCAGAGGCTAAGTAGAGTCTGTTTATTCCTCACTTATCACAGCCTCCAAGCGACTCACCAAGAGTGCTGGAGAAGCTCTGCCCTGGTCTTCACTTTCCCCTCCACCTGAATTCCCCGGTTCTAGAAACTAAGTCCTAGCTGACCCACGAGGGAGATAACAATAGCCACCAGACTTCCAACAACCAAAACATAGTCCAAGAGTTGGAGGTTCGAGAGAGGGATAGAATGAAGATCACGTGAAGTGTTAATACCACTTTACAAGGCCTTGGTAAGGCCACACTTGGAATACAGCATCCAGTTTTGGTCACCATGATGTAAAAGAGAGGTTGAGACTCAAGAAAGAGTACAGAGAAGAGCAACAAAGATGATCAGGGGACTGGAGGCAAAAACATACAAGGAACAGTTGCAGGAATTGGGTATGTCTAGTTTAATGAAGGGAAGGACAAGGGGGGACATGATAGCAGTCTTCCAATATCTCAGGGGCTGCCCCAAAGAAGAGGGAGTCAAGCTATTATCCAAAGCACCTGAGGACAGGACAAGAAGCAATGGATGGAAACTAATCAAGGAGAGAAGCAACCTAGAACTAAGGAGGAATTTACTAACAATTAGAACAATTAACCAGTGGAACAACCTGCCTCCAGAAGTGGTGAATGCTCCAACATTGGAGATTTTTAAGAAGAAACTAGATGGCCTTTTGTCTGAAATGGTATAGGGTTTCCTGCCTGGGCAGGGGGTTGGACTAGATGACCTCCAAGGTTCCTTCCAACTTTATTATTATTATTATTATTATTATTATTATTATTATTATTATTATTATTATTATCATTATTATTATTATTATTATTATTATTATTATTATTATCATCATTATTATTATTATTATTATTATTATTATTATTATTATTATTATTATTATTATTATTTTCCCCAAAATGCACAAGCAAAGTCTGAAGTTCAGAGTCCAAAAACCCAGTCCAAAGTTCAAGAAACAGGATCCAGGAAAGTTGGGAAGGTACACCTCCAAGCAAACAGATGTTCCTGACAAACACACATTCCTTCAATATCCTTCCTTTAGTGTTCCTTGGGAGGAGGAGTGGAGCTGCTTCCTTGCGAGCAGCCTCACCGACCTCTTCTGTGCCTCCCTCTGCTCTGCTCGCCTTGCCCGTGGATCAGACGGAAGAGGCAGCTGTTTCTGTCATGAGCTTGTCATGTCTGCTGGCCCTCTGCAGCCATTCCTGCAAGCAGCTCTCCACCTGGTCAAACCCCACCCCACTGCCAGATGGCCCTGGGACTGCCTGATCCTTGATCTCTGGACTCTCCACTCATTTGGAGAGGACCATGTCCTTCCCGTCAGATGGTCCCGGTTCCAACTGCTCCTCCTCCTCCAAATCAGGTTCCAGCTGTTGTGATTCCATGCCAGCCAGTGAACCTGGCAGCTGAGTCTGAGGAATCAGAGGAGGAAGAGGAGAGGCCTGGGGAGCCATCAGAGTCGGAGGAAGGCTCTGATGAGCTACAAGACTTACCATCTGATGTAGAACCAGGCACCTCCACTCATGCTCAGGATGAGACCCAGCGGTGCTGGGAAGCTGTGTCAGACTTTGAGGACGCACTGCTGGAGGATACTATAGATGCTCGTAAATGCAGACAGGCCACACGAGTACGACAAAGGGTGGCAATGGAGCGGCTCCAAGAGCAGAGGAGAAGGCATTGAGAAGACACACTTTGGGGCTGCATAACAAAAAGGTGTGGGCAGGGCTGGTTGCTGAAGGCAATCGTTTGCAAAGGACTCCAGTTTCAAGAGATCATGTTTTGTTTGCTTTGCCTGTGAACTATTTCCTGTTTGACTCGTGCTCCGTTTTGTTTTTGAGCAATTCTCCATTGGGAAACATGTTCTGTTGCTTTTGCTTTGGGGACAATTATCAGGTCTGTAACTCCAATAAAAGGGGTTGGTTTTCCAGCCTACTTGTTAAAAGAGGGGTTTGTCTTTGTGAAGCAACAAAGACATACGTAGGCTGGGACAGAACACCAACGAAGCTATGACAGTGTTATTTGCTGATAGAAAGGTGAAATATTAATTCAATAAATCAATAAAATGTGCCATAGATCAGGAGTCCCCAACCCCCAGTCCATGGACCAGTACCAGGCTGTGGTATGCCAGCAAGCGGTTCGCACAAAGACACAAAGCCCCATCTGCGAGATGCAGGCAGCACACAAAACCACGCACCCTCCAGTCTGCAGAAATACCTCTCTCCACGGAACTGGGTATAGCTGGGTATTTACCATATTTATACATCCAGAGCAGTTTAAGCATCCTCAGGCACATTTAGAAGGAAATGATTCTTCTTTTTGCCCATAAAAAAGGGGACTTAAATCCCCAATTCAAATTTCTGACAGTCAGGTAGAGGCCCAGCCATGGGACCGTACATTGGGCACTTAACAACACAACCGCATATACAAGATCACATTTTGCATCAGTTTTGGGGGAAAAAAAGTTCTGGGTTGTTTGTTTGTTTTTTGTAGAAATCCACCATAGCAAACAATGGGTTGACTTAACCATAGGTAAAGGTAAAGGTTTCCCCGCACATGCGTGCTAGTCGTTTCTGACTCTAGGGGCCGGTGCTCATCTCCGTTTCAAAGCCGAAGAGCCAGCGCTTGTCCGAGGACGTCTCCGTGGTCATGTGGCCGGCATGACTAGATGCCAAAGGCGCACGGAGCGCTGTTACCTTCCCACCGTAGTGGTCCCTATTTTTCACTTAAAAACCACTGTGCTCATTTAACAACTGGCATAAAAACCATATAAACCTGTTTGGTCTTGTCACTGATCCTTTTTACAACCATCACAGGCTCCATTATGATTGTAATTTGAGGATTACCTGCATCTTTTTAGGAATAAGTCAAGCTGATCCAAGCTAACAATCCAAAGTCTGATACTAAAGGATCTCAGAAAAAATTGCAATTAAAGCGGGGGTTTTTTCCCCCTCACCCAACAGAAAGCAGCATTTTGTCTGCCTGCCTGGACTAAATTATCATATTAATTATTCAGATTACTTAATGCTGATCAGGTGGAATGATTTTTAACCAGATGCAATCAAGAAGGAGAGATGAAAATCAATGGGGTTCAAAGGTGAATGAATAATTAACTTCCAAGGTTTACGGATTTAGTATGGAAGAGAATATAAAACTTATCCAAGATGCTCAAAAGGCTGAAGAGTCATTGTGGGTCAAAATGGAGAAGCAAATTATGCATTGCAGCTAAAACCCAACTTATGACCACAAATGAACTCCAAAGTTTTGTTGCTATGCAGATGTGAAATGAATTTTGCCCCATTTTTTGACAACAGCAACAACAACAGAAAGTTGGCAAGGACCTTGGAGATCTTCTAGTCCAAACCCTATACCATTTCGGACAAATGGCTGTCCACTCTCTTCTTTAAAACTTCCAGTTTTGGAGCATTCACAGCTTCTGGAGGCAAGTTGTTCCACTAGTTAATTTAATTTAATTTAATAATTTGATTTCTATACCGCCCTTCTCCCGAAGGACTCAGGGCGGTGAACAGGGCAATACACAATAAAAATCGAATACAAAAATTAAAAAACCATTAAACATCATGCCCATAAAATCAATACATATTAAAGTTAAAACTAGTTTTAAAAACCCAACCCCATCCCATCAGACCAGGCCAGCTTGTTCGAAAAAGAATGTTTTGAGATCGCGCCGGAAGGAGCGAAGGTCGGGGGCCATCCGGAGCTCAACCGGTAAGCGGTTCCAGAGGTCTGGCACGCCCACAGAGAACGCTCTCCCCCTGGGGGTCACCAATCGGCATTCTTTGATCGGCGGCACCCTGAGGAGGCCCTCTCTGTGGGAGCGCACTGGACGGAGGGAAGTTGACGCCGGCTGCAGGTGTTGCCGTAGGTAATCCAGACCCATGCCATGAAGGGCTTTGTAAGTCATAACTAACACCTTGAACCTCACCCAGAGAGCAACCGGTAGCCAATGCAGCTCACGGAGCAAAGGTGTAACATGGGAGTATTGGGAAACTCCCAAGACAACTCGTGCAGCTGCATTCTGCACCAGTTGGAGTCTCCGGGTGGACCTCAATTGTTCTGACTGTCAGGAAATTTCTCCTTGGTTCTAGGTTGCTTCTCTCCTTGATGAGTTTCCATCTGTTGCTTCTTCTCTTGCCTTCAGGTGCTTTGGAGAATAGCTTGACTCCCTCTTCTTTGGGGCAGCCCCTGAAATATTGGAACACTGCTATCATGTCACCCCTCACCCTTCTCTTCATTAAACTACACATACCCAATTCCAGCAACCGTTCCCTATATGTTTTAGCTTCCAGTCCCCCAATCATCTTTGTTGCTCTTCTCTGTACTCTTTCTAGAGTCTCGACATCTTTTTTACATTGTGGTGACCAAAACTGGATGCCGTATTCCAGGTGTGGCCTTACCAAGGCATTGTAAAGTGGTATTAACACTTCACATGATCTTGATTCTACCCCTCTGTTAATGCAGAATATGGTCACCATATTGCAGGAAAAAATGTTGAGACTTTGGAAAAAGTGCAAAGAAGAGCAACTAAGATGATTAAAGGCCTGGAGACTAAAACATACGAAGAACGGCTGCAGGATTTGTCTAGTCTAGAGAAAAGAAGAAATAGGGGAGACATGATAGCAGCGTTCCAGTATTTGCGGGGCTGCCACAAAGAGAAGGGGGTCACGTTATTCTCCAAAGCGCTTGAAGGCAGGACAAGAAAATGGTTGGAAACTGAACAAAGAGAGAAGCGACCTGGAATTAAGGAGAAACTTCCTAACAGTGAGAACAATTAACCAGTGGAACAGCTTGCCACCAGAAGTTGTGAGTGCTCCATCACTGGAGGCTTTCAAGAAGACACTGGACAGTCGTTTGTCTGAAATGGTACAGGGTTTCCTGCTTGAGCAGGGGGCTGGACTAGAAGACCTCCAAGGTCCCTTCCAGCTCTATTCTGATGGAGATGTCAGCTGTTGAACACCCATGTATTGATGACAGTTGCAGCATCAATTTCCGACCTTCACATCCGGCTTCCAACAATCCAAGTCAATGGGGGAAGGCTGGATTCGCTGAACAACACTAATTAAGAGTTGCAAGGATTTGCTTAATCACCAGGGCAAAAATGTCCTCAAATCGGGCAGAAATGTCTTCCTTCCTTAGAAATTCTGGTCTCGCTGGTGGATCCCAACTGTAGCGACAGGAGATTTTGAAGCGGTACATCTGCCACGACTATTGAAGGAGCGGGAATGTCGATCACGAAGCTTTATGCAGATTTATGAAGTATAATAATTGCAATCAAGGAAGGGCCCAGAGAAAGTGTAAGCTAAATGACTTTCTCCTCTAATGTATTGGCTGACGGGTCCCCAAATGTTGTGATTTTCATTCAGTTTAAAGCAGGCTTCCTTATGGGTGCAGTTCTGGCCACCGTCACCTGTAGCAGGGGTCCCTAACCCCCCAGTTCGACCCCAGAAGAAGTGGACCAGCTGGGTTGGGCTGTCAGTTCCAGAGGTGAGGTAAGACCTACCCCGAAAATAAGACCTGGTGCCTCTTTTGGAGCCCCCTCCCAAAAAAGACCCGGTCTTATTTCCGGGGAATCACGGCACATAGATGGCTGATGCTGGGTTATTAACTGCCATCAGTTCATCCCAAAAATAGATGTTGGAGAATAAAAGAAAATGGTGTCTCCCAGGTGTGGGCACCTCGTATTCCTCTTAGAGATTTGTCTTTATGATTTGAGATTAGTCTTCGTCTCCCACAAAGATGATGTTGTGACTCAGGGCCAGCCTGTGGGTCCGACAGCCGGTTCCGATGTATCGGATGACTCAGATGAGGGGGAGGAGGGAAACGAACCGGCTGATGATGGTTTGCAGGCTTTGCAGAGCCCTCAGCCGGGGACCTCTTCTCAGCTGCGTGAGCCCGAGAGTGCGGAGGAAGATGACCCACAGCTGGCCCTGTTCAAGGACGCCCGACGCAGGAGGCAGTCGAGCAGGAACAAACAAAGAAAGGCTGTGGGACTCCTCGGGAGGAGGCACAGGGAGACCACGCCCTGAGCTCTCTATAAAAGGAGTGTTTGGGGAGGGGCTGGTTGCTGAAAGCAACTTTTCCGCTTGAGAAGACAAGCTCTAGTGTTTTTGTTAACTGCGTAATTAAATCTTGGCAGATGCCTTTTAGCCTTGGACGCTCTCCAGTCTCTTCTTTCTGTATAGGGGTTTGCCTTACTACAAGGCCAGAAGAGGGCTGGTTCAGAACAGATGAGGGGGTTCAAACTGTTTTCCAAAGCACCAGAGAGCAGGACAAGAAACAATGGATGGAAAATAACCAAGGAGAAAAGTAATCTGGAATTAACTTCCTAACAGGGAGGAGAATCAACCAGTAGAATGGATTGCCCTCAGAAGATGTGGGTGCTCCAACACTGGAGGACTGTCATTTATCTGAAATGCTATAGGGCAGGGGTGTCAAACTCAATTTCATTGAGGGCCACATCAGCATTGTGGTTGCCCTGGGGGGCCAGGTGGGTATGGCCAGGGTGGGCGTGGCCTACTGGGTGGGCGTGGCTAGAGTGCATATGGCCTGCAAGGTGGGCGTGGCCAGCTCTACATCATTGGCATCAAGGGTGCCTATGGGGGCCTGGGCAGGAGTGGGACAGATCTGGGGGGTCTCTGGCAGAAGGAGGGTCTCTGGGCCAGGGCCAAGGCAGTGGGGGCCATTCCCTCACTGTTTCCAGGATGGCTTCAGGGGCCACATGAAACCACTTCGCGGGCCAGATCCGGGCCCCGTGTTTGACATGTCTGCTATAGGGTCTCCTGGTTGAGCAGAGTGTTGGACTAGAACAGGGGTCCCCAAGCCCCCAGTCTGCGAACTGGTACCAGTCCACAGCATGCCAGCAACTGGTCCGCCCAAACAAGCAAAGCCCCATCTGTGGGATGCACGCAGTACACAAATCCACACACTCTCCGGTCCACGGAAAAACCTCTCTCCACGGAACCGATTCCTGGTGCCCAAAAGGTTGGGGAGCTCTACAGTATGTCCATACTGAACCCGGGGTGATTACTTTCCAGTAAGTAGAAGACATCCTTTATTAATATCATGGTTTAAGGGTTCGGTGTAGAAGGAGTGGGGCCCCTGGGGCCCAATTTAGCACCTGTCTGAGTTTTGCAACCTGCAAGGCTAATTTTATTTAGCTCAAACTCTGTCTGTCTGTCCAGTTTAGAAACAGAGGCACTATTTCATCTATTTTGTTTATATCCCATACCTAGAGTGTATGGATTTTGCTCCTGGACAGAGAGCAATTCAGCACATAAGCAAAATATAATCATAGGATGAGATGAATAAAAACTGAAATTGGCACAGTCAGAATAAAGAGAGCTGGAAGGGACCTTGGAGATCATTTAGTCCAGCCCCCTGCTCGAGCAGGGAACTCTATACTACTTCAGACAAATGGTTGTCCAGTCTCTTTTTGAAAGCCTTCAGTGATGGAGCACTGATCCCACCAATTAACTGTTCTAACTGTCAGGAAATTTCCCCTTAGTTCTAGGTTGCTTCTCTCCTTGATGAGTTTCCATCCGTTGCTTCTTGTCCTGCCTTCTGGTGCTTTGGAGAATAGAATAGAATGGAATGGAATGGAGCTGGAAGGGACCTTGGAGGTCTTCTAGTCTAGCCCCCTGCTCAAACAGGAGGACCTATCCCAGGTGAATGTCTAGTCTCTTCTTAAAATCTCCAGTGGTGGAGCACCCATGATTTCTGGAGGCAAAGCTGTTCCACTGGTTGATTTTCCTCACTGTTAGGAAGTTTCTCCTTAATTCCAGGTTGCTTCTTTCTTTGGTCAGTTTCCAACCGTTGTTTCTCGTCCTTCTCTTTGTTGCTTTGGTGAACAACCTGGCCCCCTCTGCCTTGTGGGCAGCCCCTCAGAAACTGGAGCACTGCTATCATGTCTCCCCTATTTCTTCTTTTCTTTAGACTAGCCAAACCCAGGTCCCGTAGCTGTTCTTCGTACGTTTTGGTCCCCAGGCCTTAGTTGCTCTTCTCGAATTTTTTGTCCAAACTCGCAACATCTTTTTTGTGATATGGTGATCAAAACTGGCTGCAGTATTCCAGGTGTGACCTTTCTAGGGTTTTATAAAGCGGTAATAACACTTAGCGTGATCTTGATTCTATGCCTCTGTTTAGACTCTCTCTTCTTTGTGGCAGCTCCTTAGATATTAGATATTGCTATGATGTCTTTTTTCATTAAAAGAGACATACCCACTTCCAGCAAATGTTCTTCATATGTTTTAGCCTCCAGTCCCCTGATCATCTTTGTTGCTCTTCTTTGTTGCAAATCTAGACAGCACACTAAAAAGCAGAGACATCACCCTGTCAACAAAGGTGCGTATACTCAAGGCTATGGTCTTCCCAGTTGCAATGTATGGCAGTGAAAGTTGGACCATAAAAAAGGCTGAGCGCCAAAGAATCGAGGCCTTTGAACTCTGGTGCTGGAGAAGACTCCTGCGAGTCCCTTGGACTGCAAGGCGATCAAACCGGTCAGTCCTAGAGGAGATCAACCCTGGCTGCTCTTTAGAAGGCCAGATCCTGAAGTTGAAAGTCAAATACTTTGGCCACCTAATGAGAAGGAAGAACTCACTGGAGAAGAGCCTCATGCTGGGAAAGGTGGAGGGCAAGAGAAGAAGGGGACGACAGAGAATGAGGTGGCTGGATGGAGTCACTGGAGCAGTAGGCGTGAGCTTAGATGGACTCCGGAAGATGGCAGAGGACAGGAAGGCCTGGAGGAACATTATCCATGGGGTCACGATGGGTCGGACACGACTTCGCAACTAACAACAACACAGTATCAGCAAAATGGGAGGCGTTTTTCTACCTGGCAGTGCTATCATGAATACCTGATGCCTTCTAACCACCTTAACTTTGCCTAAAATGAGGTGACCATCCTCAAAGGCTTTGCGGATGTCAACCTCCCTTTGGTGCAACCTTCTGATCGTTCTCCAGGCTGCCCGAACGGTTCATGTCGGCTTTCTTACTGACCTCTCTTTGGCTGTAACATGAGTCGTATTTCATTTCTCTTGGTGTCCATCTGATCCTTCGTAGCTCAGAGCAAAAAGGTTTTGTTGTCAGGTTCGGCTGCAATAGAAAACACTTAAAAGAGGCCACCGGGGATAAAGCGGAGGAAAGGAAGCACCGAAAAAGAATCTTGCAACCCGCTTAAACGGTGACGGTGTGACTGAAAGTTCTTTTCAACTCTCCGATGAATACAAGAAAAGATATTTTTTTTCCAGATGCCACTTTGATCCCATGCCTCATGGTCAAGCCCAAATTAGTTCCTTGCTTATTCGATCTCTCCAGCTCCTTAGGTTTTGACCACAATCGTTATGAAACGGTGCTGGGGTGTGTGTGGGGTGGTGGGTAATCTTGCTTCCCTAGGAACATTTTGATCATCTCCTCCGCATTCAGGCTAGCATTGCAAAGTGATCTCTCCAACTCCTTAGGTTTTGACTGTAAAGTCGCGTGCTTCACATAGAGACGGACACAGAGCTGGGGTAAAGATGAGTTTATTCTGACAAGAACGAACTGGGGAAACAGGGAAGCCTGGCGTCTATTTGTACCTGCCCAGGTGGATGGCATCCAATCAGTTCAAACCTGGGCTTCCTGCCAGTGCAGGTGACAATGGGTGTAGATCCTGGCTTCCCACCAGGCTGACCATGCCTGGGGCTGTCAACAGCTTAAGTCATTAGGCTTATCCTGAGTGAGCAGTTATCGCCCGGAGCTGTCCAGCCCCTCTGCTGATCTGCACCATCAGCCTCCTGCTGTGCTGTCCTTTGTGTATGCTGGGAGGCATACACTGCTTTGACCACAATCATTATGAAACGGTGCTGGCGTGTGTGTGGGGTGGTGGGTAATCTTGCTTCCCTAGGAACATTTTGATCATCTCCTCCGCATTCAGGCTAGCATTGCCAAGTGACAAGCATACGACTCCAGCTATTCAAACCAGGATAAAGAGTTGCTTGGAAAGCTGGCCTTTTGTGCTTTCGAATGCAAGAAACATCTACAGTTGATAGACAGTACCTCTGCTTTTTGAGGGGCCTTCGATTCAGGAGTTTGGCGTTATTACTCCTTTCTTTTATTTCCGATTGTTCATTCGTCTGTTTGTGTTTTCTCTTCCATTGTAGCGTCGTCAAAGCATCTCGAGTCAACACCTCTTTTCATCTGGGATTCCTCAGAATGAACTCGCGCAAGACGCTAAAGTTAAAACTACGTGTCAGGTGCAAACAAGCAGACCCAGACTGTGTAGAGTTTCAGCTGACTACATTATCATGTTCTGTCTACAATGCAGGGATCTCTCCAGTCTGGCAGCTACTCCTGGGAACCATTTGACAAGGATCCCAGGAAGTTAAGGAGGGCTTGGTTGCACAGTGATTCCAGGCTAGATCCCTGCTTGATTCCACCTCGCTGCCAGACTGGGTGCTTCCCAGTGCATCATAATATGTTTCACCTGGGATCCCAGGCTGATCTCAAATTCTGAGAGGATAGGAGTGACAACATGGCTTGTAAGAGGGTGCGATGCTTGACCCAAAGTTGCTTTTTCAAGAGGCAACGGGACTTTCTTGCTTTTCTTGGAAGACGTTTTGCTTCTCATCCAAGAAGATTCTTCAACGCTGAAGAAGCTTCTTGGATGAGAAGCGAAACTTCTTCAAAGAAAAACAAGGAAGTCCAGGTGCCTCTTGAAAAAGCACCTTTGGGATAACCATGACCTGGATGGCTGAGAATCTCCATGGACAGTGTTGATCCTTGAGTAAATCACCCATTTGTTTGTGAGGTGTTTGGTGCTCTCTGGTTTTCTTACAGACATTTTATTACCCAACTAGGAAACATCAGTGCAAGGAAACCACCAAGCTCAAAGACCACCAAGGACCTCCTAGCTTAACCCAGAGCTACAAAATTTGCATTCGTTTATTTATTTAAAATTTGTTACAACCCACCCTGATTCTACTTTTCTAAAGGGGGTGGGGGGAGGTCAACCTTTTCTTCAAAGCACCTGAAGGCAGGCAGGACAAGAAGCAAGGGATGGAGACTAATCAAAGAGAGAAGCAACCTAGAACTAAAGAGAAACTTCCTGACAGTGAGAAAAATGTAGGTTTTAAAGAAGAGGTTTGTCTGGAAGGATGTAGGGTCTCCTGCTAAAAAAAGGGGGGGTTGGACTAGAAGACCTCCAAGGTCCCTTCCAACTCTGTTATTCTGTTTTTCTGTGAGAAGGTAAATGGTGGGTATTACTTTTCCGCCTCGGTGTAATCTTCTGAGCTGGTTTACTGCCACTCTCAAGTTCCCTTGGAGGCAAGTAGGAAATGGTGCTATTTCCAGCTAAAGCACTCAGCTGCAACCATCCACAATTTTATTTTCTCAGAGTTCACAGGAAGGTGACAGGAGCCCCAGAGGTGCCACTGGAAATGCATCAGAAGCTTGAGGTTGCTGCTTCTCTTTGCAGCATAAAATTCCCTTGCCCCCTTTTTAATGAGAAGGAAATAATAATAATAATAATAATAATAATAATAATAATAATAATAATAATAATAATAATAACAACAACAACAACAACAACAACAACAACAACAACAACAACAACAACAAAGTCTGGTGAAGATTGGAGACCCGGACCTAATGAACAATTAGGTAAACAAAGACACCGAACTTTAATATAAATCAGTGGGTTCTCCATTTGTTACAAGAGCGAGACCAAATCTGGGGCATTCTTGGATCACCCAAATGAGAGACTTTAGTTAAATAAGTGAAGGCAGCTTTAGCTTCTGGAATTCCTCCACTGGCCAAGCAAAGCAGGCCTTAAGACAGCTGGTGGCGGAGTGGTTAGAGTGCAGTTTTGCAGGCTGAGTCTGCCCACAGCCAGCAGTTCGATCCTGACCGGCTCAAGGTTGACTCAGCTTTCCATCTTTCAGAGGTGGGTAGAATGAGGACCCAGATTGTTGGGGGCAACAGGCTGACTCTGTAATCCGCTTAGTGGGGGCTGTAAAGGACTCTGAAGCGGTATATAAGTCTAAGTGCTGTTGCTTTTCCTCCCTCCTTCCTTCCTTCCTTCCTTCCTTCCTTCCTTCCTTCCTTCCTTCCTCCCTCAGTGGTGTACTGGTTAGAATGCAGTTTTGCAGACTAAGCCTGCCCACAGCCAGCAGTTTGATCCTGACCGGCTCAAGGTTGATTCAGCTTTCCATCTATCCTATTCTATCCTATCCATCTTTAACCATGGGGGCTGAGGTGTTACCCCCCATAGATAGGGCTCGCAACTTGGGTGTCCTCCTGGATTCACAGCTCAGTTTGGAAGACCATGTAGGAGCTGTGACCAGGGGGGCTTTTGCCCAAGATTTGCCTGGTGCACCAGTTGCGACCCTACCTGGACCAGGATGCCCTGTGTACAGTCACTCATGCACTCGTGACCTCTCATATAGACTACTGCAATGCTCTGTACATGGGGCTGCCCTTGAGGACCACTCGGAGGCTTCAGCTGGTGCAGAATGCGGCCGTGCGAGTTGTGTTGGGGGTCTCCCGATACTCCCATGTAACACCTCTACTCCGCGAGCTGCATTGGCTTCCAGTTGCCCTCCGGGTGAGATTCAAGGTGCTGGTGATGACCTATAAAGCCCTAAATGGCATGGGTCCGGATTACTTATGGGAGCACCTGCTGCCAGCGTCATCTTCCCTTCGTCCTGTGCGCTCCCACAGAGATGGCCTCTTCATGGTGCCGTCGGTCAGAGAGTGTCGGCTTGCGGCCCCCAGGGGGAGAGCATTCTCTGTGGGCATGCCAGCCCTTTGGAATCAATTACCGGTTGAGCTCCGGATGGCTCCCGACCTTCGCTCTTTCCGCCGTGATCTGAAAACCTATTTATTTGAACAGGCCGGCCTGTTTTAAGGGTTTGGGGTATTTTAAATTATTTATTGTTAGGGCTTAATTAATTTTATTTTATTTTAACTTTTGTATGTAATGCTTTTACTGCCCTGTACACTGCCCTGAGTCCTTCGGGAGAAGGGCGGTATAGAAATTCAATTAATAAAATAAATAAATAAACTCCTATCCTATCCTATCCTATCCTATCCTATCCTATCCTATCCTATCCTATCCTATCCTATCCTATCCTATCCTATCCTATTCTATTCTATTCTACTCCATATTTTCTATTCTATACTATTCTATTCTATTCTATTCTATTCTATTCTATTCTATTCTATTCTATTCTATTCTATTCTATTCTATTCTATTCTATTCTATTCTATTCTATTCTATTCTATTCTATTTTCTATTCTATTCTATTCTATTCTATTCTATTCTATTCTATTCTATTCTATTCTATTCTATTTTCTATTCTATTCTATTCTATTCTATTCTATTCTATTCTATTCTATTCTATTCTATTCTATTTTCTATTCTATTCTATTCTATTCTATTCTATTCTATTCTATTCTATTCTATTCTATTCTATTCTATTCTATTCTATTCTATTCTATTCTATTTTCTATTCTATTCTATTCTATTCTATTCTATTCTATTCTATTCTATTCTATTCTATTCTATTCTATTCTATTCTATTCTATTCTAGTCTGTTCTGTTCTGTCCTGTCCTGTCCTGTCCTGTCCTGTCCTGTCCTGTCCTGTCCTATCCTATCCTATCCTATCCTATCCTATCCTATCCTATCCTATCCTATCCTATCCTATCCTATCCTATCCTATCCTATCCTATCCTATCCTATCCTATCCTATCCTATCCTATCCTAGAGCCTGAGATTACTGATGCTAAGAGAGACACTAGTTAAGTGAGTTTTGCCCCACGCTTTGCTGCAGCTGCAAAGTGAAACCCTGCAGTTGCTAAGTTAGTCACTCGGTTGTTAAGGGAACCAGGCTTCCTCATTGACTTTGCAGATCAGAAAGTCACAAAAGGGGATCACGTGACCCCGGGAAAGTGCAATTGTCATAAATAGTTGCCAACCCTTTGAACTTTGATTATGTGACCATGAGGATGCTGCAACTGTCCTAACTGCGAAAAACGGTCATAAGTCACTTCTTTCAGTGCCGTTGTCACTTTGGACGGTGACTAGATGAACTGTTGTAAGTCGAGGACCTTAGACAGTCTGACAGATTCCCTCTGTCTGAGCGATACAGACACCTTCTTGTTCTGTTGCCACATCTCTCTCTCTCTCTCTCTCTCTTTTAAAGTTTATATATACATTTTTATTTTTCCATTTCTTCCACAAACAAGTCAACAAACATACCACAATACATAGATAGGTAAAGGTAAAGGTTCCCCCGCACATGCGTGCTAGTCGTTTCCGACTCTAGGGGCCGGTGCTCATCTCCGTTTCAAAGCCGAAGAGCCAGCGCTTGTCTGAGGACGTCTCCGTGGTCATGTGGCCGGCGTGACTAGATGGCAAAGGCGCACGGAACGCTGTTACCTTCCCACCGGAGTGGTCCCTATTTTTCTACTTGCATTTTTATGTGCTTTCGAACTGCTAGGTTGGCAGAAGCTGGGACGAGTAACAGGCGCTCACTCTGCTACGCGGCACTCGGGATTCGACCCGCCAAACTGCTGACCTTCTGATCGACAAGCTCAGCGTCCTAACCCACTGAGCCACCGCGTCCCTTTAATACATAGATACATACATGTAAGTTTGGGTGCTGCTCGTCCATTTCCCCTTTCACTGTATCCATCCTCCTTCTCTCTCTTCCCTCTTCTCTACTTTCTTCTCCTTTCTTTCCTACTTCCCTCTTCTTCTTCTCCTCTCCTCTTTCCCCCACCACTCCCCTCCCGCTTCTCCCCACGTCTCCTCCTCTTTTCCTCTAACCTTCCTACTTCCTTCCCCCTCTTCTACTCTCATCCCTCTCTCCTCTCCTTTCTTCCCTCCTATTCCTCTTCCGATACAATTCAGGGGTGATATCCGAGCAGCTCCTCTCCTTAGATTTTCAATATCTATATTAGGTATGATAATATTAATTTTCTATTACATCAATATTTCTATAAATCTGACCTCGGTATATACTTCTATAAATTTTTATACTACCTCCAGTTATGCAATACTGTGTCACCTGGGTCTCCCTCCTTACCTCCTCATTTTTCTGCCATCTAAATTAATGTTAGCCATCTTTTAAGCCTATTCTCTTTTTTTTTACCCACTCGTAAAATTTTCCCCAAATTTCATAATACTGTGACTCTGTCTTATCTTTAATTGTCATTGTTAATCTATTCATTTCCGCACATTCCTTCTTGTTCTGTTGCCACATCTCTCTTTGATGCACATCCAAGAAACGATTTGGAAAATCAACTGTAAGAAAAGCTCGGGACGCACTACGATTTCCTTGTGATTTTCCCGTAGGGTGTCATTTCAAGCTGAGATGCATCTTCCCTTCACAGAGTCCCTAAATGGAGACAGTGTGTAAATCACAACCGAAGGGAAGCAAGTCTCTTTTCTTGCATGGCTAGAATGAAATGAAACAGGCCCCGGAAAGAGATCAAAATATCCAAACTGCAGCCAACAGTGAGACGTCAGCTCTTCAAAAGGAAGAGAACCTGTATCGAAGTGGCCGTCTGAAAGTGCGTGATGAGTATTGTATGATGAAAGTCTTGGTTGGAACACCAGGACAGGCAAGAATATCCTGGATTCTCTGGTGACCGAAAATCTCTCTCGGTTTCCTCAGGAAACGTCACATTTTTCTGATCATTTCATTTGGAAGCGTCACACGAGTAATTTCAAGTAGATCCAGTAGATCTAAAGCCCCAGAGAGGTAACACAACCCCACCTGGCCTCTAGGCAATGTGGAAAGAAAAAAATATATCTTCATCAGGGTCCAGTCCAAACTGGGAATAAACAAAATGGAGACTGCTTTAAAAAGAAGGTTGTAGTTTATTGAAGAGCAGATCCACAAGACATGTGGCTCTGGAGCAGCTGACCACGTGGAGCAGGGTTTTTATACCTTCTTGGGCTTTTGTCTTTGAAGTTGTTTCTCTGCCATGAACTTTGTGCCTTTCTGGTATTCTAATGGTGGTGGTGGAGGTGTTAATCCTATTATGTCCCAAAGGTCATATCCTGCCTCCCTGGCGTTGTGGTTGAAGATTATGTCCTGTGATGGATTTTTTTACTTTTGGTGTGAGGGGTTGTTGATTCTAGGGATCTTTGTCTTTCTAATCCCATCAGCTCCAAGCTTCCTGGCTCCAATCTTTCTGAAAGGATTATCACATCTGCATTTCCACAGACCTGGTTTCTGCTTGAGGCAGAGAGACTTGTAGATTGAGGAGCCCTGCCTAAGATTTTCCATTATTCCTTTGGGGAAATATAATATTCTGCCTTTTAAATATTCCGCAAAATATTTCTTTCTCGGGGGTGGGTGGGTGGGAGGGAAGGCTGTCTTCCCACAGCAGCATATTCACAAGTACTCAAAGGCTAGCTTGTTGTTGCTGCTGTTCAGTTGCTAAGTTATGTCTGACGTCAACCCTGGTAACATCGAATGTTATTGCTTGACAAGAAATAAAGAAGTAGCCATTTCATATGTTAAACCTGTGTATTGCTTTAAGAGATTTAGTTTAAGGTTGGGAGGGGGGACGAGTAGGATTGCACCTTCAAGGCCATCTCTAACTAAAGAAGATAAGGCCTTGGCAGGTTTTCTAACGGAAGGGAAACTGATTCTTTAAATTAATTGGAGAATATGATTAATGACAAAATTAGAAAGGTGAAGAATTGTGTTTTAATATATTGTGCAAGGGGCAGAGGTCTCAGATTCCAGCTTCTTTCGAGCAAGCATTTGCCAGGTGTATTAGGCTAATAAAGGACTTGAAAGAGTCACTTGAAAAGCTCATACGTCGGAAACGTGACATCTGACTCTTCACAACCCCATGGACCACAGCATTGCAAGCTCTGCTTCCCAGAGTTTAGTACAGACCCTCTACTTGGGGCTGCCCTTGAGGACCACTCGGAGGCTTCAACTGGTGCAGAATGCAACCGCGCGAGTTGTGATGGGAGCTTCCCAATACTCCCGTGTAACACCTCTTCTCCGTGAGCTGCAATGGCTTCTGGTTGCCCTCCGGGTGAAATTCAAGGTGCTGGTAATGACCTATAAAGCCCTAAATGGCTTGGGTCCGGATTATCTAAGAGAACACCTGCTGCCGGCATCATCTTCCCATCGTCCTGTGCGCTCCCACAGGGAGGGCCTTCTCAGGGTTCCACCGGTTAAGGAATGCCGGCGAGTTATTCCCAGGGGAAGGGCCTTCTCTGTGGCTGCACCGGCCCTAACTGCCCACGGAACTTAGGATTGCCCCCGACCTTTGCTCATTTCGCCGGGACCTGAAAACTTGGCTCTTCGAGCTGTTTGGCCCAGACTGAGGGGTTTTTAATTTTAATTGGGTTTTAGATTTACTTGGGGCTTGAATTTAATTAATTGTTTTAATTGATTTTAATTTTTGTATTTTATGGTTTTAACTGCCCTGTAAACCGCCCTGAGTCCTACGGGAATAGGGCGGTATACAAATTCAATAAATAAATAAATAAATAAATAAATAAATAAATAAATAAATAAATAAATAAATAAATAAATGTAGCCCTTGACTTACAAACATTGGTTTAGCGACCGTTCAAAGTTACAACGGCGCAGGAAAAAAGGGTCTTATGACCATTTTTCACCCTTACGACCATTGCGGCATCCCCACGGCTCAAATGATCAAAATTCAGGCGCTTGGCTACTGACTCACACTTACGACAGTTGCAGCGTTCCAGGGTCACCTGATCCCCCCCCCTTTTTTTTGCAAACTTCTGAAAAGCCAAGTCCCTGGGCGAAAGCCAGATCCACTTCCCAACCGTGCTATTAACTTAACAACTGCAGGGTTTCATTTAACGACCGTGGCGAGAGAGGTCACCAAAATGGGGCAAAGCTGACTTAACCGCTCTCTCCCTTAGCAGCAGAAATCATCATCTGCTCATTTGTGACTGTAAAAAGAGGACAAGCTGTAGGAGTAAATATTGGGATTCAACTGAAGACTGTCCAACAGACTCCGGATGAAGTATACTTCTCCAAGGATAAGGAATTTATTTCCTTCAGGTCCTTTCCCAAATGCTAGCTGTTATTTGATTCCCATCTTTTCTTGCCTGGAAAGTCAATATTCACTGGGAAGAAACTCAAGAGTCTAAGGTCACGTCAACAGCGGTGATTTATAGCAACATCAAGAATCATCAAACCGTGATTGAGACAAAATAAAAGTAATACCGAAGGTTTTTATAACACCTCGATATTGGCTGGGTAACGCTAAGAAAATTCCATAAGTTACTAGTTGGAACTGACCTAAAACAATTCCTTGCTTTGTTTTATTCTCTTTGTACACAGGTAAGTATTTCTTTTTTTCTAAGTTGCCATGTTTTGGCATATTCATTGCTTATCTATCTATCAGACCAACCCTCAAAGGCACTCTTAAATGCCAAGCCGCTTAAATCTTCACTTGGACTGTCTAAGAAGGTTTATGTGCATTTGTGTGTAGTGCAGATATAGTGTTAAGCCACACCGTGATAAACTTTTCCATGTTGGATTTAGGAGGTTCAATGAATGCGGAAAGAGAACTGCTAATGATTTTTACTAATCTCTTCACATTTACACTGCATTTAGAAGACACAATAAAAAAGGAAGGAAACAACAAGACCAGAACACATCCTCTCCAGCAGTCTATATTGAGATAAGCAGGGCTTAACACCAGACAAATATTCAGAAAACAGTACTCTACTCAAGGCATTGCCCAGGAGATAAGCACAGCTGCGCCAACACTGGCAGTGCAAGCTATTGGGATGTAAACAAGGAGCAAACCCCAAACTCACTGGCATGGATGATGCTACCTAAATGGGTAATGAAATGTCTGCAAGCAAACAACCAAGCTCAGAGTGGATCAAGGAATCCACAATTCAACCTTCAGTTGCACATATTCTCTTCTGTTGGAATTGTGAATTACAAATACTTTGGACGGTGCTTCTGGAGACCTTTCTTGATTTGAAAATAGAAACGAAAGGAGAAAAGGCTGACAGAAACCAGGAAATTCTGCCTGCTGTGGAAGGAAAGATGGAAGCTAGGAAAAACTAAAACCAATGGTGGGATTTGGCCAGTTTGCATCAGTTCGGCAGAACCGGTAGCTAATTTTTTGTTGCTCAGGCCCAGAACGGACTTCCGGAAGCAGCATCCACACAGAGAACCAGTTGTTCACGTATTCGAATCCCTCCACCGACTAAAACTAAGTCCCAACAAGTTGAGGCTGGTATTTCTCCAGAAATCAACCAGCTTGATCAGTTTTTACATCAACTATGGATGGTCTTACCTGCCCCAGCTACTTCTTCTTGTAGTAAATGGTGAACCAGGGCTAGAAGTTCCCACTGAGACTGTTACCTAGAAATCAGCAGATCATGTTTCATGGAGATGGAATGATCTCTCTAAGTCACCTTGAGAATGACTATTCAAATATTTTCCAAAGGACCAGAAGGCAGGACAAGAAGCCACGGATGGAAACTAATCAAGGAGAGAAGCAACCTGGAACTAAGGAGAAATTTCCCAACCGTGAGAATAATTAACCAGTAGAACAACCTGCCTTCAGAAGTCGTGGGCGCTCCATCACTGCAGGTTTTGAAGAAGAGACTGGACCACCACCTGCCTGAAATGGTAGAGGGTCTCCTACATGAGCAAGGGGTTGGGCTAGAAGGCCTCCAGTTCTGTTCTCCAAAGCACCTGAAGGCAGGACAAGAAGCAATGGTTGGAAATCAATCAAGGAGAAAGACAACCTGGAACTTAGGAGAAATTTCCTGATAGTGAGGACAATTAACCAGTGGAAAAGAAGTTGCCTTCAGAAGCTGTGGGTGCTCCATCACTGGGGGTTTTTAAGAAGAGACTGGAAGGCCAGTTTGGACAGTCTGAGATGGTATAGGCTTTCCTGCTTGAGCAGGGGGCTGGACTAGAAGATCACCAAGGTGATGATGATGATGATCTAAGGGCTATCTAGATGAGTTCCAGTAGCTTATATTAGTACAGGACATGACAACCCACTTGCAACAAGTACATTGTGAGCACTGTGCTATTGCCAGGGCTTTTTTTTTCTCATAGAACGCTCAGAACGGAGTTCCGGCACCTTTTTTGGATAGAACCTTGTAGGGTAGGCAAGGTGGGTTATATGACATGTTTGAGTTCGGGCACCTTTTTCTTTTTACAAAAAAAGCACTGGCTATTGCCAATAGATTCTGAATGCCATGGAAGTTCCTGGTTTTCATCTAAAAATGCCACCATGGCTTGGGTCTAGGGAGCCTTGTAAGGCTTTGTTAGATTTTCTTATCCCATCTTTTTTATTTTTTATAAATAATTCAAAGCAACAAACATGTCTAATGGTCCTCCTATTTTCCTATACCAACAATCCTGTGAGGCGAGTTGTCTTTCGTGTCTGAGGCGAGACTAGAACTCACTGTCTCCAGGTGCTTTGTCCAAGTCACCCAGCTGGCTTTCATGCCTAAAGCAAAAGTAGAACTCTCCTGATTATTGGTCTAAAGTCAGCCAGCCACCTTCATGCCTAAGGTGGGATTAGAACTCATTGTCTCCTGGTGGTTGGTCCAAAGTCACTCAACTGGCTTTCATGCCTGAGGCAGGAGTAGAACTCACTGTCTCCTAGTGATTGGCCCAAAATCACCCAGTTGCTTTTTGATGCCTAAGGCTGGACTAGAACTCAGTGTCTCCTAGTGATTGGCCCAAAATCACCCAGTTGGGTTTTGATGCCTAAGGCAGGAGTAGAACTCACTGGCTCCTAGTGATTGGCCCAAAATCACCCAGTTGGCTTTTGATGCCTAAGGCGGGACTAGAACTCACAGTCACCTTGTTTATAATTGGGGCCTTAAACACTAGACCAGACAGCTCCACTATGTTCTCCTGGGAGGCAGTGGAGCTGAAATCCTATCTTGCTGGTGTGTTGTTGTTGTTGTTTTAAAAAAAGACACTCTTATTTTGATTTTAATGCATGTTTTAACTTTGCTGTAGCTTTTAATTGCTTTATACACTGCGGGTTTACGTAGATTGTTAGAAATGATGGTTTATCCATTGGGGACTGAGTCTCTCGGCTTCAAGGCATAAGGCAATTTAAGGCAAGCAAGCAAGTAATAAATAAATAAATGGCCCTCTCTTAATTGCCTTACAAATAGAAACAATAGACAACTTTACAAGGAAGGTGCAGCTGCCGGTATATCCCAATACAGCTTCTTAATTAGGACTTCACGGACTCAGTTTCCCCCCGTGGAGAAATTCATACTTGGATATAATCCCCGTCCATATTCCTTCCCCGAGAAAGAGCCACTTGATTCCCTGATCCCTGCAGAGCTAATTTGTATGATTGGGCCGATCTCCAGCTAATCCCGAATCAACGCTCCTTTTCCTTCCCTTATTACCAAGTAATAGCAAGTCACTCGGGCTGCTTTTACAACCTCCCAAGATAATTGTGGCTTGGGGTTCCAAAGATGGCCTGGGATGTTTGCCGAGGATGCAGGATTTAACGGCAAGAACGGGAGACAGGGGTGGAGGGAAACAGATGTGGGCTTTTGCAAGGGAAATAGAGCCGGAAATGAAATGAAAAACGGATTTGGGCTGTTCTGTTAACGTGCTAAGAGCCTGTTATGAGCTCTTGTGAGTTGTGAGCTTGCTTTGGTTAGTTGTCTGGCTATTAAGGAGAAATTGAGCTTCAACGAGATTTGTGAAAATGAAGACATGCGGTGAATCGACAAGATGATTTTTACAAAAATAACATAAGTCGATAACAAACAAAAAAAATTGCTACGCATGGACGCTACTACTGTCGGTGTAAATATGGAAGAAAATGTAGATACTTAAATCATTTATATATGGAAAATATCAAACATCAAAAATCATATTTGTTTATTGTTGAAGAAGGAGAAATACTGTTGGGAGAAGAGAAGATCAAGGCAATGCATTATTAATTGATATAGCAATTACGGAAATGTAAAACGAATTATTATTGATGGTATATTTTTTTTCCAAAAAATTTATGAACCAAGACAACACGCAGTATCCAGGCACCGAGGGTTGCTATTATAAAAAAAAATCAATAAAACTTTTATAGAATTTTTTTTTTTTGCTTTAGTTAGAGCGACTTTATTGCAATCCCTTTGTCTATGCTTTTGCTTGATGTAGCCATTGTTGGGATATCCCGTTGACTAACACCTGCCTTGGCACTTATCAGAAGAAGCTAAAGGCGGTGGGGTCATTGGTTTTCTCCAAGCTTGGTTGTTTGCTTGCAGATGTTTCATTACCCAACTAGGTAACATCATCAGTGCTAGGAGGGAGTGTGGTTTGTGGGGAGGAGGAGGAGGAGGAGGAGAGACGACTGTGGGGTCCTTGGTGTTCTCCAAGCTTGGTTGTTTGCTTGCAGATGTTTCGTTACCCAACTAAGTAACATCATCAGTGCTAGAAGGGAGTGGGATTTGGGGAGAGGAGGAGGTGGATTGTGGACCCCACTGTCCTCCTCCTCCTCCTCCTCTCCCTCCAGCTCTTCTCCCTCCCCCTCCTTCCTGAAACCCCACGCTCTTCAGGCACTAATGATGTTACCTAGTTGGGTCATGAAACGTCTGCAAGACAACAACAAAGCTCAGAGAGCACCAAGGACCCCCAGTCCTCATCATCATCATCCCTCTTCCTCTTCCTCCTCCTCCTCCTCCTCTCCACTCCATAAAACCCACTCCCTTCCAGCACTGATGATGTTACCTAGTTGGGTCATGAAACATCTGCAAGACAACAACCAAGCTCAGAGAGCACCAAGGACCCTTCATTTCAATCCTGACCTACAAATGTTCTCTTCGGTCAGATGCTAAAGAGGCTGACCACCAAGGCTTCAGCGATAGGAAGGGTTAGCCTAACCAGTCAATTGTGACTTTGTGAATCTGCAGTTCTTGATAGCGACTAGGATTGTACTGCCTGCTAACCTTGGTTATTTGCAGTCTCAGGCTGTCTGCATGTGTACTGTATATGCCTGTAAAGTAAGCATATTATGCTAAGTCAGACTGCTTGATTAGTTTATGGTGGGGATTATCAATACCCAGGTACTGAATTATCGTGTTTCCCCCAAAATAAGACCCAACCGGGAAATAAGCCTAGCATGATTTTTCAATAATATAAGCCGCACCCCAAAAATAAGCCCCAGTTAAGATCGTCAGCCAGATGGATGCACTTAGTACCGTATGTGGGAAAAAGGAGTTTATTGTTTTTACAGAACTGTGAGAGGACACGCAAGGCCGGTGGAGCAAATACAAACTGTATATATTTTAATTTCCTGAGCCTAGCTTGAAGCTTGAGAATTGTATCTAGGAAAGTCTCTGCTAGGCTGAAAACTGGTCCTAACCAGAATTTATAGAATATAGAATAACAGAGTTGGAAGGGACCTTGGAGGTCTTCTAGTCCAACCACCTACCCAAGCAGGAAACCCTACAACATGTCCAGTCTCTTCTCAAAAGCCTCCAGAGATGGAGCACCCACAACTTCTGGAGGCAATTTGTTAACCTGGTTAATTATTCTCACTGTCAGGAAATTTCTCCTTAGTTCAAGGTTGCTTCTCTCCTTGATTAGGTTTCAGTCATTGTTACTTGACCTGCCTTCAGGTGCTTTGGAGAACAGGTTGACCCCCCCTCTTCTTTGTGGCAGTCCCTCAAGTATTGGGACACTGCTATCACGTCACCCCCAATCCTTCTTTTCACTAGACTAAAGTAAAGGTAAAGGTTCCCCCGCACATGCGTGCTAGTCGTTTCCAATTCTAGGGACCGGTGCTCATCTCCGTTTCAAAGCCGAAGATCCAGCGCTTGTCCGAGGACGTCTCTGTGGTCATGTGGCCGGCATGACTAGATGCCAAAGGAGCACAAAACGCTGTTACCTTCCCACCGGAGTGGTCCCTATTTTTCTACTTGCATTTTTTACGTGCTTTCGAACTGCTAGGTTGGCAGAAGCTGGGACGAGTAACAGGCGCTCACTCTGCTACGCGGCACTCGGGATTCAACCCGCCAAACTGCCGACCTTCTGATCAACAAGCTCAGCGTCCTAACCCACTGAGCCACCGTGTCCCTTTCACTTTCACTAGACTAGACTTACCCAATGCCATTAGTATTCCTTATTTCCAAGCATCAGAACATCAGAACACCTGAAGGCAGGACAAGCAGCAACGGATGGAAACTAATCAAGGAGAGAAGCAACCTAGAACTGAGGAGAAACTTCCTGACAGTGAGAACAATTAACCACTGGTACAACCTGCCTCCAGGAATGGTGAATGTTCCAACACTGGAAGTTTTTAAGAAGAGACTGGACAGCCATTTGTCCGAAATGGTATAGGGTTTCCTGCCTGAGCAGGGGGTTGGACTAGATGACCTCTAAGGTCCCTTCCAACTTTATTATTATTATTATTATTATTATTATTATTATTATTATTATTATTATTATTATTATTATTATTATTATTATTATTATTATTATTATTATCTCCAGTGATTCTTGTCTTCACGTATCCAAAAGATTTAGTCTTCACTTCCACGATAATGCACTGATGATGTTAACTAGTTTGGGTAATGAAGCATCTGTAAGATTTACTGATACGATAGGAAGTTCAGAGACAACCCCTAGGAACTAATAACAATAAAGGAAATTTGTGAAGTAATCAGGGGAGGAGATAATGTATTCACTTTAGAACTTTTGGATAGGTTCTGATGGCTTGATTACTAAGCCAATGAAGTGCGATTACAGTATGCTTACTAAGCCAATGAAGAAGAGGTGGGAGGTAAATTTGTAATGGCAATGGAGAATATAAAGAAGGAATATTGCAGGTTTAAGGCAGGGGTCTTCAAACTTGGCCCTTGGATAACTTGTGGACTTCAACTCCCAGAATTCCTCAGGCAGCTTGCCTGGCTGAGGAATTCTGGGAGTTGAAGTCCACAAGTCATCCAAGGGCCAAGTTTGAAGACCCCTGATTTAAGGTGTGCCCACTGTGCGCTTGTGTGCACAAGGAGCACCCCCTTTGCAAAGGAGTACAAATAAATTGCCATGGTTTTCTCTTGGAAGTTTTGGCTGGTGATTGTTTATTTCAACTAGACAATGAATCCCACACGTATTTCCCCAAACTTCCTGACAGTTAGAACAATTAGCCAGTGGAACTCCTTGCCACCAGAAGTTGTGAATGCTCCAACACTGGAGGTTTTTAAGAAGAGACTGAACAGCCATTTGCCTGAAATGGTATAAGGTTTCCTGCCTGAGCAGGGGGTTGGACTAGATGACCTCCAAGGTTCCTTCCAACTTTTTATTATTATTATTATTATTATTATTATTATTATTATTATTATTATTATTATTATTATTATTATTATTATTATTATTATTATCATCATCATTATATAAGCCCTAAGCGGAAAATAAGCCCTAATACATCTTTTGGAGGAAAAATTAATATAAAACCCAGCTTTATGTTTGGGGAAACACGGTAATTCAGTAACTAAGTTAAGGCTGTTTTATATACAGGTAGCTTCCCGGTTTACAAACACAATTGGGACCATATTTTTTGTCACTAAGTAAGGCGACTTTTCCAGTGAATCTTGACCGATGTTATGAACTTTTTGCCACAGTTATGAAGCGCAGTCATTACGAAGTCGTTAAGCGAATCGCGTGGTCATAAAAGTGAATCCAGCTTCCCCCTCCCCCCCCATTGATTTTTGCTTTTCGGAAGCCAGCTGGGAAAGTCACAAATGGTGAACCACTGGATGACCACCACACGGCCACCATCCTAAATACACGGCCTTTGCTAGGCGACTGGATTTTGATCAAATGACCGCAAGGAGGCTGAGACCGTCATAAGTGTGAGGACCTTGTCCCTTTTGTCAAGGTGGCTGTAACTTCGAACAGTCACTAAAACGGTGGCAGAGGCCTAAAGCGAAAAGGTTTTATAAAACCCAGCTGAAGGCCTAGGACTGGGGCGATGGCGCGCGTGCCCACAGAGGGGGCTCTGCGTGCCACCTGTGGCAACCATGCCATAGGTTCGCCACCACGGCCCTATACCATTATAGACGAGTGACTCTCCGGTCTCTTCTTAAAAATCTCCAGTGATGGAGCACCCCCGATTTCTGGAGGCAAAGCTGTTCCACTCGTTAATTGTCCCCACTGTTAGGAAGTTTCTCCTTAGTTCCAGGTTGCTTCTCTCTTCCATCCATTGTTCCTTGTCCTGCCTTCAGGTGCTTTGGAAAATAAGTTGACCCCCCTTTTCTTTGGGGCAGCCCCTCAGATACCGGAACACTGCTATCGTGTCTCCTCTATTTCTTCTTTTCTTTAGACTAGCCAAGCCCAAGTCCTGCAGCAGGAAAGGTGATGGTGATGATGACGTAACGATACGAGAAAATGAAACCTAATTTGCAGTTCAAGTATTTGTCCGTTTGGCCTAACACAAGTTTAATAATAATAATAATAATAATAATAATAATAATAATAATAATAATAATAATAATAATAATAAAGTTGGAAGGGACCTTGGAGGTCATCTAGTCCAACCCCCTGCTCAGGCAGGAAACCTTATACCATTTCAGGCAAATGGCTGGCCAGTCTCTTCTTAAAAACTTCCAGTGTTGGAGCATTCACCGCTTCTGGAGGCAGGTTGTTCCACTGGTTAATTGTTCTAACTGTCAGGAAGTTTCTCCTTAGTTCCAGGTTGCTTCTCTCCTTGACTAGTTTCCATCCGTTTCTTCTTGTCCTGCTTTCAGGTGCTTTGGAGAATAGCTTGACTCCCTCTTCTTTGGGGCAGCCCCTGAGATATTGGAAGGCTGCTATCATGTCACCCCTCACTCTTCTCTTCGTTAAACTACACATCCCCAATTCCAGCAACCATTCCCTATATGTTTTAGCCTACAGTCCCCCAATCATCTTTGTTGCTCTTCTCTGTACTCTTTCCAGAGTCTCGACATCTTTTTTACATCGTGGTGACCAAAACTGGATGCAGTATTCCAGGTGTGGCCTTACCAAGGCCTTGTAAAGTGGTATTAGTACTTCACTTGATCTTGATTCTCTCCCTCTGTTAATGCAGCCTAGCACTGTGTTGGCTCTTTTGGCAGCTGCACCACACGGCTGGCTCATATTGAAGTGATTGTATACTAGGACTCCGAGATCCCTCTCACAGTTACTACTATTGAGCAAGGTACCACCTATACTATACCTGTGCATTTGGTTTTTCCTGCCTAAATGCAGAACCTTACTTTTTTCACCGTTGAATTTCATTTTGTTAGATAGCGCCCAGCGTTCGAGTCTGTCCAGATCCTCTTGTATTTTAAGCCTTTTCCGACAGATCTCTGTGCTTTTCTTGGTGAATCTGGAATCTGAACGTAAGGTACCAAATGGCCTTCTTTGTTCTTTCCCTAAGCTTCTCAAAAATATCAAAGCATATAATATTCAAGAACTTCTGCTGGCTTCATTTAAATGCATATTTCTCAGGCGCTGCGATTTTAATCTAGCTAAGGCGCCTATTCATCAAAGTCACATTTTTAAACTTGAGTTTCAACTTGCTAAAGTCATCAGTCAGTCAGGAGGCGCAAGGATCACACCATATTAAATGTGCAGAATCTGGTTCTATTAATCATCGGTGGGCAGGTTCAAGAAAACTGCTTTATTTATTGTGCCCGCAGCTTCTCCTCCTTGGATCTGGAGACCTGTCAGAAAAATCCCTGCAGGTTTGTTGGTTAAGATTTTTTGTTTTTTTTTCAGAAGTGGTTTGTCATTACCATTGGACACAATCCCTTAAATATGAGCCAGCAGTGTGCAGCATCAGCCAAAAAAGCCAACACAGTGCTAGGCTGCATTAACAGAAGGATGGAATCAAGATGAGGTGAAGTATTAATATCACTTTACAAGGCCTTGGTAAGGCCACACTTGGAATAGGGCATCCAGTTTTGGTCTCCGCAGTGTAAAAAAGACATTGAGACTCTGGAAAAAGTGCAGAGAAGAGCAACAAAGATGATCAGGGGGCTGGAGGCTAAAACATACGAAGAACGGTTACAGGGATTGAGTATGTCGAGTCTAATGAAAAGAAGGACAGGTGGGGCGACATGAAAGCAGTGTTCCAATATTTGAGGGGCTCCTACAAAGATGAGGGGGGTGGGTGTCAAACTATTTTCTTTTTTTATATATATAAATGAATCTTTATTTACATTTCGTGTTAAAAACACACCATACACCAACAAAGACAAAAAAAAAACAATATACAAAAAGCGAAGAAATCAAAAAATTGAAAACCATTTCAAAAATTTCACATTGTATCTACTTCTAAACTAACAATTATATTCCACTCATTAAGTCTGGTGTCAAACTATTTTCCAAAGCACCAATATGCAAAACAAGAAACAATGGTTGGAAACTAACCAAGGAGAAAAGCAACCTAGAACTAAGGAGAAATTTATTAATGGTGAGGGCAATTAACCAGTGGAACAGCTTGCCTTTAAAAGTTGTGGCTGCTCCATCACTGGAGGCTTTAAAAAAAAAAAGAGAGAGAGAGAGAGAGAGAGAGAGAGACTGGACAACCATTTGTCTGAAATTATACAAGGCCTCCTGCTCAAGCAGGGGTTGGACTAGAAGACCTCCAAGGTCCCTTCCAACTCTATTATATGTCCTATGTTGTATGCTCCTTCCTAGGGTTAAGAGAGAGTGACTGGCCCAAGGACATACAGTTGGGTTTGGTTGTCTAAGGCAGGAGTAGAACTTACGGACTCCCACTTTCTGGCCTGAGGACTTATTGTTGTTGTTAGCTGCGAAGTTGTGTCCGACCCATCGCGACCCTATGGACAACGTTCCTCCAGGCCTTCCTGTCCTCTACCATCTTCTGGAGTCCATTTAGGCTCACGCCTACTGCTTCAGTGACTCCATCCAGCCACCTCATTCTCTGTCGTCCCCTTCTTCTCTTGCCCTCCATCTTTCCCATCATTAGGCTCTTCTCCAGTGAGTCCTTCCTTCTCATTAGGTGGCCAAAGTCTTTGAGTTTCAGCTTCAGGATCTGGCCTTCTAAAGAGCAGTCAGGGTTGATCTCCTCTAGGACTGACCGGTTGGATCGCCTTGCAGTCCAAGGGACTCGCAGGAGTCTTCTCCAGCACCAGAGTTCAAAGGCCTCAATTCTTTGGCGCTCAGCCTTTTTTATGGTCCAACTTTCACTGCCATACATTGCAACTGGGAAGACCATAGCCTTGACTATACGCACTTTTGTTGGCTGGGTGATGTCTCTGCTTTTTAGTGTGCTGTCTAGCTTTGCCATGGCTTTCCTCCCCAGGAGCAAGCGTCTTTTAATTTCTTGGCTACAGTCCCCATCTGCAGTGATCTTGGAGCCCAGGAAAATAAAATCTGTCACTACCTCCATTTCTTCCCCATCTATTTGCCAGGAATTGAGAGGGCCGGATGCCATGATCTTGGTTTTCTTAATGTTTAGTTTCAACCCAACTTTTGCACTCTCCTTCTTCACCCGCAACAAGAGGCTCTTTAGTTCTTCTTCACTTTCTGCCATTAGAGTGGACTTAACCACTAGACCAAACTGCCTCTCGAGCTACGTGTAAAAAGGAAGAAGGGCAGAGAATCGAAGAGAGTCGGGAAACAGCGTGCCAGCCAGAAACCTTTCGCTGGCCCCCTGCCAGACAATTGCCGAGCACTAATTGCAAGCTGCAAATTGCAAATGCATGCACTAACAAATTGTGTGCTGTAATTTCACAAATGACTAATTGTTATGATAAAGTGTGAATTAATGGGGAAAATAAGTTTGACAGCCCCTTATGAGATTAAGATATATGATGGCTGCAAGATAGTAGCTTCAAATCAACCGTTTCCCCTTGGTGGCTGTTGGGCTTCCCTAGAGGCATCCAGTGTTGTGAGATCATTCCAGATGTCTATTTAGACAGCTGGCTGGTTCATAACTTCTAAAGCTTTTATGGGGGTGGGTTTAAATGTTGCCTGATGCCATCAACATAAATCTCTCTCTTTTTTTTTCAGATGGCCTCTTTATAATGTGCTTTAACATCTAAAAATAAGCAGGAAACCCCGTCTGTCTGTCTGTCTCTTTCTCTCATCTATCTATCTATCTATCTATCTATCTATCTATCTATCTATCTATCTATCTATCTATCTATCTATCTATCTATCTATCTAATTCTGTTCTGTTCTGTTCTATTCTATTCTATTCTATTCTATTCTATTCTATTCTATTCTATTCTATTCTATTCTATTCTATTCTATTCTATTCTATTCTATCTATCATCTATCTTTCTATCTCTATTATTTATCATCTATCTTTATCTTTCTATCTTCTATCTTTCTCTATCATCTATCTATCTATCTATCTATCTATCTATCTATCTATCTATCTATCTATCTATCTATCTATCTATCTATCTATCTATCTATCTATCATCTACAGTATCTATCTATCTATCTATCTATCTATCTATCTATCTATCTATCTATCTATCTATCTATCTATCTATCTATCTATCTATCTCTATTCTATTCTATCTATCTATCTATCTATCTATCTATCTATCTATCTATCTATCTATCTATCTTCATCATCCCATCCATCCATCCATCTATCTATCTTTCATCCTATCATCCATCGGTCTCCAAGTAGAAACAAAAGTACTTACATTCTTTTATTGAATCAAAACAATCAATTTGGCCCTCTCTGCCAGCTCCATCAGCTTCTGTAGCCATCCCTCCATTGTGGGAATCAAAATGTCCTTCCATTTTTGTGCATACAATAGTCCTGCTGCTGTCAACATATATAAGATCAAAGTTCCAATTTTTTTCCTCCAAGTCTTTTTTTCCATTAAGCCCAAAAGAAAAGTTTCTGGTTTCATCTTTATCTTTGCTTTAAGAATTTTCTGTGTTAGGATATAAAAGCTACTCCAATATTTCTTTGCTTTATCACATGTCCACCGTAAATGATAAAAGCTCCCTTCTTTACACTTGCATTTCCAATATTCATCTGAAACACTTTTATGCATTCTAGATAACTTATCTGGTGGTAAATACCAACGGTACATCATCTTATAAAAATTTCCTTTTAAATTGTAATTTAGTGTGAATGTTAAACCTTTCGGCCACGTATTCTCCCAGTGTGCAAGAATCACATTATATCCAAAGTTCCCTGCCCACTGTATCATACGATCCTGCCTGAGCAGGCGACCCTATGCCACTTTAGATAAATTTCAAATAAATATGAATGTTTTTCGTTCCTGATATATTGTGATAAGTTGAGATCTTCCATCCTGGCTTGAGAACAGCATGGCCTGGATTGCTAGAAGCAAACCTTTTATCTGTTAATTGTGGGAATTCAAACTGAGCCTTCCACTTTATAGGATTATCTCATACTCTGTCACTCTATGAGGTAATTTGCCTCAGAGAAGCAAAACCATTTAGAATTCTGCACTGCATTAATTTGTTGTTAATTAACGTCAATTAATTAACATTAATTTGTTGTTGTTAACGATTGTGTAACATTATCATGAATGTTCACGAAATCTCAGAACAATTTTTTTGTCTGTGTCTAGGCTTTGGGTTCATTTTGTTTCTTTTCCATTTGCCCCCCCCCCATAACAATACAATTTTGTATAAAATAAACACAACCATTTCATCCAAACCTTTGTTTTGTTTAAATAATCATAGTTCCGTGTCACAACTGGAACTTCTTCAGAAAACAGAGAAAGAAAGAAAGAAAGAAAGAAAGAAAGAAAGAAAGAAAGAAAGAAAGAAAGAAAGAAAGAAAGAAAGAGGGAAGAAAGAAAGAAAGAGGGAAGAAAGAAAGAAAGAGGGAAGGAAGGAAGGAAGGAAGGAAGGAAGGAAGGAAGGAAGGAAGGAAGGAAGGAAGGAAGGAAGGAAAGAAAGGAAGGAAGGAAGGAAGGAAGGAAGGAAGGAAGGAAGGAAGAAGGAAAGAAAGAAAGAAAGAAAGAAAGAAAGAAAGAAAGAAAGAAAGAAAGGAAGGAAGGAAGGAAGGAAGGAAGGAAAGGAAGGAAGGAAGGAAGGAAGGAAGGAAGGAAGGAAGGAAGGAAGGAAGGAAGGAAAGAAAGAAAGGAAGGAAGGAAGGAAGGAAGGAAGGAAAGAAAGGAAGGAAGGAAGGAAGGAAAAATACAAATTTCCACCTTCCCTATATGTAGTTCCTAGGGTAGATTGTATCATTTTTTTAACAATTAAACGATAAAACCCAAGACTGGAATAGGATGACCTACAATACATGTAGTGCCTTGTTTAACTTATATTGCATTCAAGAAATCCATATCGAGGTCGCAATCCAATCCATTTCTCCCTGGATTTTGAAACACCCAGGGTTCTCCAACATTTCCGGCATGAAAAACTAGAGGGAAATATCTTATGGCATCACTTCTGCCTCCTCCAGATCTCACCCTACATTTAGGCAAGAAAAACCAAATGCCCAGGTACAGAATAGGTGGCATCTGGCTGGTATAATAGCAATAACTGTGAGATGGATCTCGGTGTCCGAGCGGACAATCACTTAAATATGAGCCAATAATGTGCAGCAGCAGCCAACAAAACCCACACAGTCCTAGGTTGCATTAACAGAGGGATAGAATCAAGATCACGTGAAGTGTTAATACCACTTTATAACACCTCGGTAAGGCCACGCTTGGAATCCTGCGTCCAGTTTTGGTCACCACGATGTAAAAAAAGATGTTGAGACTCTGGAAAGAGTGCAGAGAAGAGCAATAAAGATGGCCAGGGGTCTGGAGGCTAAAACATACTGTATAAGGAACGGTTGTTGGAATTGGGTATGTCTAGTTTAATGAAGAGAAGGGTGAGGGGTGACATGATAGCAGCGTTCTAGTATCTCAGGGGCTGCCCCAAAGAAGAGGGAGTCAAGCTATTCTCCAAAGGGAATGAAGGCAGGAAAAGAAGCAACGGATGGAAACTAGTCGAGGAGAGAAGCAACCTGGAACTAAGGAGAAACTTCCTGACAGTTAGAACAAATTAATCAGTGGAACAACCTGCCTCCGGAAGCGGTGAATGCTCCAACACTGGAAGTTTTTAAGAAGAGATTGGACAGCTATTTGTCCAAAATGGTAGAGGGTTTGGACTAGAAGATCTCCAAGGTCCCTTTCAACTTTATTATTATGGATGACATCGCCAGGGCTCGTTGCCTTGGAAGAGTGAGGAAAATTCTCAGGGATGACTCACACCCTGGACGGTATCTCTTTACTCTCCTACCATCCGGTAGGAGATATAGTATAGCCAGCCGTACCAACAGGCTGAAAAACAGCTTTTATCTATGGGCTGTTAGGCTTTTAAATGGGACATAATCTTATGCAGAATTGACTTGGGAGGCCGGTGTGTGGTGTAGTTGGTCCACATGGTGTGGTAGGATGGAGGGTTTGTTGTCACTGTGTGTTGGGGGGAGGAAGCACGGGGGGAGGCTCAGCTAATCTCAATGTACACATGCTGTACTTTGACAATAAAGGTTGCAACTTTGAACGGTCACCCAATGAACAGGTGTAAATTGGGGACTGCTTCTATTGCATTGCCATTTTAATTTATCCTAGATTTGTTGCAGAAACCATGGCATTGCCATTTTTTAAAAATTTATTCCTTTCAGGGCTCCGGGAACTCCCGCTTGCGATAGGATGGGCTTAATGGTGTATACGTAATACCTTTAGGAATGGCACAATTAGATGGCGCCGATTCACAACAAGGCCCAGCGCTTCTGTACTTGATTTCCCGGCTTCAGATAAAAAGAGAAAAGTAACATTTGTGCTCCCATTCCTTCCTTCTGTCCCTGCCTCCCCTCAGATGGACGGGATAAAGAGACAGCTTGAATGAAATGTGTCACGTAAGTGGGCAAATGGGGAAGGCTTCGCCATGTCAGATGCTTCAACTGCCCTCCTGGGTGTTCATCTGGGTACCAGCGAGGCTTTGGCAAAATCCTGCTCAGGAAACGTTATGTGCGAATTCTGCAATCTCCCGTTCACCAGAACGTGCTCTACAAAGGGAAGGGATTTTATTACGCTTAAGGTTGACGTTAGTAATATTGATATTGGTCGTGATATTTTGTAATCATCTTTGTTTATGTGCAAGCAGCTTTGTAGGCGCTTTATATTGAGAAGTTAGTTATATAAAAGCAGATGTTTCATGTTTTAGGTACAGGGGATTGCTTGCATGAAAAGAGCATGGTAAGGGGAGGTGGACAAGGAATTACGGATGGAGCCTGGGTTGTTGTGTATGAGTCATCATCATCATCATCATCATCATCATCATCATCATCATCAAGTTGGAAGGGACCTTGGAGGTCATCTAGTCCAACCCCCCGCCCAAGCAGGAAACCCTATACCACTTCAGACAAATGGCTGTCCAGTCTCTTCTTAAAAACCTCCAGTGTTGGAGCATTCACCACTTCTGGAGGCAGGTTGTTCCACTGGTTAATTGTTCTAACTGTCAGGAAGTTTCTCCTAGGTTGCTTCTCTCCTTGACTAGTTTCCATCTGTTGCTTCTTGTCCTGCCTTCGGGCGCTTTGGAGAATAGCTTGACTCCCTCTTCTTTGGGGCAGCCCCTGAGATATTGGAACACTGCTATCCTGTCACCCCTCACCCTTCTCTTCGTTAAACTACACATACCCAATTCCAGCAACCGTTCCTTATATGTTTTAGCCTCCAGCCCCCTAATCATCTTTGTTGCTCTTCTCTGCACTCTTTCTAGAGACTCGACATCTTTTTCACATCGTGGTGACCAAAACTGGATGCCGTATTCCAGGTGTGGCCTTACCAAGGCCTTGTAAAGTGGTATTAACACTTCACATGATCTCGATTCTATCCCTCTGTTAATGCAGCCTAGCACTGTGTTGGCTTTTTTGGCAGCTGCAGCACACGGCTGGCTCATATTGAAGTGATTGTCTACTTGGATAATCTTGGAATTATCTTTCTGGACCTTTTGGTTCCTAGTACCAAGACCAGATCTCTTTGTTCTGAAAAGGCATAAAAGGTGGAAGACATCTTTCCTGGTTGTGGCCTTCATCTCTCTACCAGCCACGAAGAGAGATGGGGCCACCCAACTCTTTTTTGATCAAACTAAAAGTTGCTTGCTTGCTGAAACCTCCTCGGCTCAGGAATTTCTTTTGGCTCTTTTAAATTCCTGAGTAATGCTGGGGCAATTGTGAGGCTAAGTGTAAAACCTTACAAAAGGATGCGTAAAATACGTCAATTTTATGATTAGGGACAGGATGAATTCACGCCGAAGAGTTGTCTGTTCGGCAGGGGGGAATCCCAACCGTTGCTGCATATCGTCCCTCCCCCCATCTTCTCAATTGCCTGGATATGTCTATGGAGATCCTCCAGGTCAGTCAATCAATCGGAATAGAGCTGGAAGGGATCTTGGAGGTCTTCTAGTCTGACCCCGCCCCCCCCCCGCTCAAGCAGGAGACCCGATACAATTTGATACAAGCAGCTGTCCAGCCTCTTCTTAAAAACCTCCAGTGATGGAGCACACCCACAATTTCTGGTGGCAAGCTGTTCCACTGGTCAATTGTCCTCACTGTGAGGAAGTTCCTCCTTAGTTCCAGGTTGCTTCTCTCCTTGATTAAGTTCCACCCATTGTTTCTTGTCCTGCCTTCTGGTGCTTTGGAGAATAAGTTGACCCCCCTCGTCCACTCAGATACTGGAATATTGCTATCGTGTTCCCCCCTCGTCCTTCTTTTCTCTAGACCAGCCAAACCCAAATCCTGCAACCGTTCTCCAGTTCTTTAATCATCCTAGTTGCTCTTCTCTGCATTTTCCCCCCATTTTTTTTGTAATAGTGAGGACCAAAATTGGATGCAGGTGTGGTCTCACAAGGGCTTTATAAAGCGGTACTAATACTTCACGTGATTTTGATTCTGTGCGTCTGTTTATACAACCCAGGATTGTGTTAGCATTTTTGGCTGCTGCTGCACACGGCTGGCTCGTAGTCAACTGATGGTCCATTAGGACTCCAAGGTCCCTCTCACAGTCGCTGCTTTAGAGTCAGGTCTCACCCAATCTGTACTTATAGCTTTGGTTTTTCCTGCCTAAGCGTAAAACCTTGCTTTTCTCCACCTAAAATTTCTTTTTTTTTTGGGGGGGGGGGATAGGGCCTATTGTTCAAGTCTGAACATCGGTCACCACGATGTAAAAAAGATGTCGAGACTCTAGAAAGGGTACAGAGAAGAGCAACCAAGATGATTAGGGGGCTGGAGGCTAAAACATATAGGGAACAGTTACTGGAATTGGGTATGTGTAGTTTAACGAAGAGAAGGGTGAGGGTGACATGATAGCAGTGTTCCAATATCTCAGGGGCTGCCCCAAAGAAGAGGGAGTCAAGCTATTCTCCAAAGCGCCTGAAGGCAGGACAAGAAGCAATGGATGGAAACTCATCAAGGAGAAAAGCAACCTAGAACTAAAGAGAAACTTCCTGACAGTGAGAACAATTAACCAGTGGAACCACCTGCCTCCAGAGGTGGTGAATTTATTTTATTTATTTAATTATTTAGTTACATTTCTATACCGCCCTTTCCCTGAGGACTCAGGGCGGTTTACAGGGAATTAAAAAATCCAACATACAAAAGTTAAAAACCAATTAAAAAAATATTAAATTGACCCTGTACACTTAAAAACCCCAATTAAAAATTTCTCCTCAGCCTGGGCCCGAGAGCTCAAAGAGTGCTCCAACACTGGAGGTTTATAAAAAGAGACTGGACAGCCATTTGCCTGAAATGGTATAGGGTTTCCTGCCTGAGCAGGGGGTTGGACTAGATGACCTCCAAGGTCCCTTCCAACTTTATATTATTATTATTATTATTATTATTATTATTATTATTATTATTATTATTATTATTATTATTATTATTATTATTATTATTATTATTTCCATGTAAATATTTATAGGTATATTTATCCATTTAAATCCTTCCATTCTCCGCAGTCAGTCAGAACTGAAGAAGCTTCTTGGATAAGAAGCGAAACATCTTCAGGGAAAAGAAAATACGAGGGAAGTCCAGTTGCCTTTTGAAAAAGCACCTTTGGAACAATTGCCTGGATATTTGTTTTTGTTTTTTTCCTCTTGTAAGCAGAGAAAACAGCCGTGGTTGCTGTTCACATGCAAAGCTGGCTTAATTGTACATTATATTTTCCCTCCCAACGCCGCCGAGAGAGCCGCGTAAATCAAACCCTGGATTAATATGAACTGTTGCTGAACAACGCATGCCCTGTTGCCTTTGCAAATCTCAGTGCAATTTTCACGCGCTCAAGAAGCTTTAAATGGGGCAGTTAATCAGTCTGCCAGCCACAGCCACCTACTTTGCAGAATGAATTATGCATTCTGCAGATTCTTAGAAAATATACAGTAACAAGTTTCGATCTGGCCAGCATTAATTTTACCCTTTTTTTAAAAAATAAAAAAATCAGTTTGCATTCTTATTTGTTTGGTTGTTTGTTTTCCACCCTTAATATTTTTACAAATAACTCAAGACAACAAACATTTCTAAAACGCCTTCCTCCTTCTGTTTTCCACAAAACAACAACCCTGTAAGGTAGGTTGGACTGAGAGAGAGGGACTAGCCCAAGATCACCCAACTGGCTTTCATGCCTAAGGTGGGACTAGAATTCGCCATCTCCTAGTGATTGGCCCAAAGTCATCCAACAGCTTTCATGCCTAAGGCGGAAATGGAACTCACCGTCTCCTGATGATTGGCCCAAAGTCACCCATCAGGCTTTCAGGCCTAAGGTGGGACTAGAACTCGCCATCTCCTGGTGAATGGCCCAAAGTCATCCAACAGCTTTCATGCCTAAGGCGGAAATGGAACTCACCGTCTCCTGATGATTGGCCCAAAGTCACCCATCAGGCTTTCAGGCCTAAGGCGGGACTAGAACTCACCATCTCCTGGTGATTGGCCCAAAGTCACCCAGCTGATTTTCATGCCTCAGTTGGGACTAGAACTCACCGTCTCCTGTTGATTGGCCCAAAGTCACCCATCAGGCTTTCAGGCCTAAGGCGGGACTAGAACTCAACGTCTTCTGGTGATTGGCCCAAAGTCATCCAACAGCTTTCATGCCTAAGGCGGAAATGGAACTCACCGTCTCCTGATGATTGGCCCAAAGTCACCCATCAGGCTTTCAGGCCTAAGACGGGACTAGAACTCACCATCTCCTGGTGATTGGCCCAAAGTCACCCAGCTGATTTTCATGCCTCAGTTGGGACTAGAACTCACCGTCTCCTGTTGATTGGCCCAAAGTCACCCATCAGGCTTTCAGGCCTAAGGCGGGACTAGAACTCACCGTCTCCTGGTGATTGGCCCGAAGTCACCCAGCTAGTTTTCATGCCTCAATTGAGACTAGAACTGATTGTCTCCTGGTGATTGGCCCAAAGTCACTAACTTGGTTTTCATGCCTAGCACAGAACTATAACTCACCGTCTCCTGGCGATTGGCCCAAAGTCACCCAGCTGGCTTTCATGGCTAAAGTGGAACTAGAACTCACTGTGCCCTGCTTGCTCACCTGGTGCCTTAACCACTAGACAAAACTGACCCTCTTAATTTTACTTGTATAAAATTAAACACATGTATATGTTTAGCCTTTAAAACATTCGTACAGCCGTCCATTGGATAACCCACTCCCAGACATATCACAATGCGATAATCTGGTGCTTTTTATCGGCAGCTGCCCCTTGCAACCTTCCTAGAAGTAGTATGTTATTAGAGAGCTCCATGATCATTCCAGGAAACTTCTGTTTGAAGCAAGTGGGACATTTTTATTGAAAAAAACCAGATTCAAATTTGCAGCCATTTGACGCAGCTATGAAAATAAGTGTAACTCCCCACTGTCCATCCATGGTTTGAGAGTCTCTTCCTCAGATTTTTAAAACAGAAATTCAGACGGGGAGTGGGTGGTTGGGGGGGGAGAATAAGAATCAGCCTGAAAATATCCTTTGGAAAGCGATGGAGAAATGAAGAAAGCCTATTTAAGTCTGGCTCGCCTTCGGATAAAATAGTTGGAGTCAGATAAAATAGAAAAACTCAGGCCGTGTCAATTGATTCATTTCAGGGTAGGAGCAGGTGCAAAAGAAAAAAAAAAGATATTTCTTGACAATCTGCCAGCTTTTGAAACGTAAAGGTCGTAAGAGCAGAGCACAAATTTGGTACCTGAAGTAGGGAAGATCTAAACTTCTACTCTGAACAGGACTTAGAGTAATGATTGAGTATGTGCCATGAAGTCAGGACTGACATTTAGCAAACATGTAAATAAATTTTCTGCACGGTGATCTGTCTCTAACCTTCTCCTTAAGAGTCTTCTAAAGGTGCATTCATCATCACCACAACCAAGTCCATCCACCTTACTGTTGGTTGCCCTCTTCTTCGACTAGGGGTGACGTGATAGCAGTCTTGCAATATTTGAGGGGCTGCCACAAAGCACCTATTCTCCAAAGCACCCGCAGGCAGGACAAGAAGCAACGGATGGAAACTAGTCAAGGAGAGAAGCAACCTGGAAGTAAGGAGAAACTTCCTGACAGTGAGAACAATTAACCAGTGGAAGTTGTGGGTGCTCCAACACTGGAAGTTTTTAGGAAGAGACTGGACAACCATTTGCTTGAAATGGTATAGGGTTTCCTGCCTGAGCAGGGGGTTAGGGTTTAATGAAAAGAGAGACTAGAGGAGACATGATAGCAGTCTTCCAAAATCTCAGGGGCTGCCCCAAAGAAGAGGGAGTCAAGCTATTCTCCAAAGCGCCTGAAGGCAGAACAAGAAGCAATAGAAGGAAATTAATCATGGAGAGAAGCAACCTAGAACTAAGAAGAAATTTCTTGGACTGGAGGCTAAAACATATGAAGAATGGTTGCAGGAACTGGGTATGTCTAGTCTAACAAGGGGAAATAATAGGGGTGACATGATTGTAGTTTTCTAATATTTGAAGGGCTGCCACAAAGGAAAGGGGGGAGCAACCTATTCTCCAAAGCCCCTGAAGGCAGGACAAGAAGCAACGGATGGAAACTAATCAAGGAGAGAAGCAACCTAGAACTAAGGAGGAAATTCCTGGATGGGAGGCTAAAATATATGGAGAACAGTTGCAGAAATTAGGTATGTCTAGTCTAGGGGTAGGCAACCTTGGCTCTTTTATGACTCATGGACTTCAACTCCCAGAATCCCTGAGCCAGCACGGCTCAGCTTGGAAACCTCTCCCTTTCCCCTCAGCATGGCTGGCTCAGGAATTCTGGGAGTTGAAGTCCAGGAGTCATAGTGGCCTAGGCCAGGGGTAGGCAACCTTGGCTCTTTTATGACTGGTGGACTTCAACTCCCAGAATTCCTGAGCCAGCATGGCTCAGCTTGGAAACCTCTCCCTTTCCCCTCAGCGTGGCTGGCTCAGGAATTCTGGGAGTTGAAGTCCACCAGTCATAAAAGCTAGTCTAACAAGGAGAAGGACTAGGGGAACACCACCAACCATTTTGTGTGGAGCTAGTTTGCCCCCTGTGTTACACACTCTGGACAGCGCAAAAGCGTGAAGTAAACAAACTAGCAATTTCAGGCAGCCAAACTACTCGGTGTTTACACTGTAGACTTCCTGGCTCCCAAACGCACAGATATGAACCTGTATGGACCTTCTCAGATCCAGATCACAAGGCTGTTTGGAAACACAATTCATATACGCCATGGCTCAACGGTTAAAGACGCTGAGCTTGTCTTCTGGAAAACTGACAGCCCAGATTCGAGAGCCAAGAGCCAGGTGACGGGGCGAGTTCCCGTTATGTGCTCCAGCTCCAGCCCACCTATTAGTGTGAAAGCATGAAAATGAGAGTAGATAAATAGGTATCACGTTAGTGGGAAGGTAAAAGCGTTCCATGCGCCTCGGCATATAGTCATGCTGTCCACATGACCATGGAGGCATCTTCAGACAATGGTGGCTCCCTCTGCCCTCGAAAGTCGGACATGACTAGACAAGGGAAACCTTTACCTACATATGCCAACTTAATGTCAAAATGTTAAGATATTTAAATTTAGTAGCTGGGGCAATGGGGTTCTGCAGTGAGTGTGCCAGAACACACAGTTATAGCTGATTGTTTGGAGAGTGCTGGCTACTGTGTGAGGCAATCTGTACTGTGACAGGTTGCTTTGGGTGTGGAGGAGCAGTGTTCTGTACCAGCCTGCTACCGGCCCTGCAGAAAAGGCAGGGACAACCCCTCCACAAAAGGCAAGAGGCTGGAATTACGCCTGCCAAATTTATTGCAACAAAAACAAACAAGACACGAACTAAGAAACAGGAGCTTAAAGAAACATGAACCATCCGAGCGGTTGCCTTCAGCAAACCAGCCCTCCAAGACATTCCCCTTATATAGAGTTCAGGGCGTGGTCTCTCTCTGCCTCCTTCCGAGAAGCCCCATTGCCTTCCTCTGTTTACTCCTGATTGACTGCCTCCTGCATCGGGCGTCCTTGAACAGGGCCAGCTGTGGGTCATCTTCATCCACACTGTCAGGCTCACACAGCTGGGTCTCCATGGTGACCAAGTGGGAGGGGCCTGCCTGAGGGCTCTCATCAGCAAGATCTTCAACCCCCTCAGCAAGCTCTCCAACACCCCCCTCCTCCTCCTCCTCTGAGTCGTCCGACCCAACTGCCGAACCCACAGGCTGACCCTGAATCACAACAGGCAGTTTCCCTTTTTTCCCGCCTTTTTTCTTCTGTGTGCCCTGTATGCTCCGTGATTTACCTCATGATGGTCTTGTTTGCCTGACTATCTAGTTTTCTGGAAGGATAGATGTAAAATATATTTATTTATATAAAACCACAAGTTCGTGTCAGCGTCTTTGACTTTCTTCGGACACCTGCTCCACTATTCCCTGACACAATTCCCTGGCAACAATTTCAAATAGTTGTTAAGAGACTGGTGGTAGTTTGAGGAGTATCTCTAATGCCTCTGTCCCAAAGGTCCTCTTTCAAGAGGCAACTGGACTTCCTTTGTTTTCCCTTGAAGATGTTTCATTTCTCGTGCAAGAAGCTTCTTCGGTTCTTGGACGATGAGAAGCTAAAGTAAAGTAAAGGTCTTCAAGGAAAACAAGAAAGTCCAGTTGCCTCTTGAAAAAAGCACTTTTGGGACAACCACGATCTGGAAGATTGAGAATCTCCATAGACTTTTAGCCATGCCCTTTGGAATGAACACCCTTCGAATGGTGCAGCCGTATGAAGGGATTTCTAGAAACACTGCAGAAGAATGGAAAAGCTTCTTGGATGGGAAGTGAAATGTCGTCAAGGAAAAACAAAGAAAGTCCAGTTCCCTGTTAAAAAAGCGCCTTTGGGACAGCCATGACCTGGATAACTGAGAACCTCCATAGACACCTAATTTCATTAAGGTTCCATTCTACAGCATAAACATCAAACCAAATGCATCTTTCAGCTTTTCTCAATCCGCCTTTGAACCGACTGTCCCTGCAGAAGGAAGTCGAACTGAGGGAGGAGGAGGTTTTAGCTAATAAGCTGTTTAACTTAAATGGATTCTTTTCAAGTGTACAAGTGCAACAAATGAGAATGAGAGTTTCCTGAGGCAACTTTGGGGGTGTTCAATTAGCATGCCTTACGCCAATCAATAGAAGGATTTCAGAGTAGCATGGCAGGTATAGGCTACTGAATAGTCATTAGAATCTCATTACATCTTAAAGTCATTGAGATAGCTAGCCCATGGCAGGTTGTGATAGATTACCAGTAAAGCTCCTTTCGGGCTTCACACGGAGGCAGGGTTCTTTATCCAAGCAAGATGGCAGCATCGGACTAACGAAAATATGGTTCTGCTCTAGATTGGTGTAGATCTTGGGATTCACAGGCATAGGGCAAAAGACGAGAAGGCCAAAGATCATAAGGCAGACGCAGAAGAAGATGGACTGACAACATCAAAGATACTGTACAACGGCATCAAATAACAATGGTTGAAGCTGCCAGAAGTTCAAGAACCAGAATTTTTATTATTATTTTTTATTAATTCCATTTATATCCCGCCCTTCTCCGAAGACTCAGGGCGGCTTACAAGCTTAGCAGTAGCCTTCATTCTATGTATATGCCTGCTTATTAGGGCTTTCACACACACCCCAAGTGGCATTATTACAAAGTCAGCTTAATTGCCCCCATCAATCTGGGTCCTCATTTTACCTACCTCAGAAGGATGGAAGGCTGAGTCAACCTTGAGCTTTGGATGTCCCTTGACACCTAAAGTGGTATAAAGGGTGGGGGGAGGAGGAGGAGGAGGAGGAGGAGGAGGAGGAGGAGGAGGAGGAGGAGGAGGAGGAGGAGGAGGAGGAGGAGGAGGAGAATGACAGTGGGGTCCTGGGTCTCTCTCTGAGTTTGGTGGTTTTCTTGCAGACCTTTCATGACCCAACTAGGTAAGATCATCAGTTGTAAAAGAGAAATGGGGTTTGTGGAGTAGAAGAGGAAGAGGAGGAGGAGGATGGGGGGTCTTCGTTCCCTCTGAGTTTGGTGGTTTTCTTGCAGACCTTTCATGACCCAACTAGGTAACATCATCAGTTGTAAAAGAGAAATGGGTTTTGTGGAATAGAGGAGGAAGAGGAGGAGGAGGAGGAGGAGGACAACGGTGTGTGTGTGTCTTGGTTCTCTCTCTGAGTTTGGTGGTTTTCTTGCAGACCTTTCATGACCCAACTAGGTAACATCATCAGTTGTAAAAGAGAAATGGGGTTTGTGGAATAGAGGAGGAAGAGGAGGAGGAGGAGGAGGAGGACAACGGTGTGTGTGTGTCTTGGTTCTCTCTCTGAGTTTGGTGGTTTTCTTGCAGACCTTTCATGACCCAACTAGGTAACATCATCAGTTGTAAAAGAGAAATGGGTTTTGTGGAATAGAGGAGGAAGAGGAGGAGGAGGAGGAGGAGGAGGAGGAGGAGGAGGACAACGGGGTGTGTGTGTCTTGGTTCTCTCTCTGAGTTTGGTGGTTTTCTTGCAGACCTTTCATGACCCAACTAGGTAACATCATCAGTTGTAAAAGAGAAATGGGTTTTGTGGAATAGAGGAGGAAGAGGAGGAGGAGGAGGAGGAGGACAATGGGGTGTGTGTGTCTTGGTTCTCTCTCTGAGTTTGGTGGTTTTCTTGCAGACCTTTCATGACCCAACTAGGTAACATCATCAGTTGTAAAAGAGAAATGGGGTTTGTGGAATAGAGGAGGAAGAGGAGGAGGAGGAGGAGGAGGAGGACAACGGTGTGTGTGTGTCTTGGTTCTCTCTCTGAGTTTGGTGGTTTTCTTGAAGATGTTTCATGACCCAACTAGGTAACATCATCAGTGCTAAAAGGGGCTTGTGCAGAAAAGGAGGAGGAAGAGGAAAAGCAGCAACAACAGCAGCTATGGGAGACAGTGGAGGACAAGGTGGTCCATGGAGTCACAAAGAGATGGACATGACTTAGTGACTGAAGAACAACAACAACAGAAGTCTCCTGTAGTAGGAGAAGGAAAAAAACCTACCTCTCTTCCTTCTTCTGCTCTGTATCAAAAATTAACTCTGGAGATCCACAGAGAAGAACCCTAACTCTAGATTTACCTCTTGATTTCCCAGTGCTTTTGCTGATCCTGGAGAAAACCTCTTTGAGCCTTTGAGCCCACACACACACACACACACACACACACACACACACACACACACACACAAACACACACACAAACACCCTCCAACAAAGTAGACCAGGTTTGAGGTCAGGTAGGGCCATCTTCATGGAAGGAGACATCTCCACTGGGTTTGACCTATGATACAGCCCAAAGTGATTGCTATACCTTGTAAGGCCTAAGATGCATACATCTTCAGGCATCATAGTGACAGTTCTGCTAAACATTATAATATAGGCTAAAGCGTTATTTTATTAATAACCTTCCTCCTTCCTAAGAACATTCCTAAGCAACTTGGCACCAGGGTCTGGCTGATCAACTTAACGATCAGATATTCTTAAGAAGGAAGGCAAACGGCCTAGCTCAAGTGGTGTCATTGCTGCTTAATAAAGCAGTGTTGGTTGTCACATAGAAAAAAATGTTGAGACTCTACAAAGAGTGCCGAGAAGAGCAACAAAGATAATTAGGGGATTGGGAGGCTAAAACACACGAAGATCGCTTGGAGAAATTGGGTATGTTTAGTTCAATGAAAAGAAGGACTAGAGTTGACATGATAGATAGCAATGTTCCAATATCTAAGGGGCTGCCATAAAGAAGAAGGGGTCAATTTATTTTGCAAAGCACCAGAAGGCAGGAAAAGAAGCAACCAATGGAAACCAATCAAAGAGAGAAGCAACCTAGAACTAAGGAAAAAGTTCCTGAGAGTTAGAACAATTAATCATGACTTGCCTCCAGAAGTTTTGGATGCTCCATCACTGGAGGTTTTTAAGAAGAAATTGGACAACCATTTGTCTGAAATGGTATAGGGTTTCCTGCCTGAGCAGGGGGTTGGACTAGAAGACCTCCAAGGTCCCTTCCAACTCTGTCATTCCATTATTCTTTTAGATCCATACCAATAGATACAAGACACCATGGCTATTTCTATAGACTAAATACAGTAACAGAGTTGGAGGGGACATTGGAGGTCTTCCAGTCCAACCCCCTGCTCAAGCAGGAAACCCTGTACCATCTCTTCTTAAAATCTCTTCTTATAAACTTCCAGTGATGGAGCACCCACAACTTCTGGTGGCAAGTCGTTCCACTGATCAATTGCTAAGCACATTGGTTTGTGCTTTAGATTGTAAGCCGCCCTGAGTCTTCGGAGAAGGGCGGGATATAAATGGGATTAAAAAAAAAAATTGTTCTCAGTGTCAGGAAATTTCTCCTTAGTTCTAGGTTGCTTCTCTCCTTGGTTAATTTCCATCCGTTGCTTCTTGTCCTGCCTTCAGGTGCTTTGGTAAATAATTAGCAATACCTTCATACCCAAATACCAAATGGTTTATCAATTTATAAGATCACTGCAGATGGGAACTGCAGCCAAGAAATTAAAAGACGCTCGCTCCTGGGGAGGAAAGCCATGGCAAATCTAGACAGTACACTGAAAAGCAGAGACATCACCCTGTCAACAAAAGTGCGTATAGTCAAGGCTACGGTCTTCCCAGTTGCAATGTATGGCAGTGAAAGTTGGACCATAAGAAAGGCTGAGCGCCAAAGAATTGAGGCCTTTGAACTCTGGTGCTGGAGAAGACTCCTGCGAGTCCCTTGGACTGCAAGGCGATCAAACCGGTCAGTCCTAGAGGAGATCCACCCTGACTGCTCTTTAGAAGGCCAGATCCTGAAGCTAAAACTCAAATACTTTGGCCACCTAATGAGAAGGAAGGACTCACTGGACAAGAGCCTCATGCTGGAAAAGGTGGAGGGCAAGAGAAGAAGGGGACAACAGAGAATGAGGTGGCTGGATGGAGTCACTGAAGCAGTAGGCATGAGCTTAAATGAACTCCAGAAGATGGTAGAGGACAGGAAGGCCTGGTGGAACATTGTCCATGCGGTCACGATGGGTCAGACAAAACTTCACAACTAACAACAACAAATTCAGTTAGGTTAAGTCTACAAATGAATTGGGCTATCTTAGCATCTGTAGCCAGAATGGTGCCGGGGATATCTGAGTCCTTCGGGAAAGGGCGGTATATAAATTTAATAAAATAAAATAAAATAAAATAAAAAAAAATAAAATAAAATAAAAAAAATAAAAAAAAATAAAAAAATAAAATAAAATAAAATAAAATAAAATAATAAAATAAAATAAAATAAAATAAAATAAAATAAAATAAAATAAAATAAAATAAAATAAAATAAAATAATAAAATAAAATAAAATAAAATAAAATAAAATAAAATAAAATAAAATAATAAAATAAAATAAAATAAAATAAAATAATAAAATAAAATAAAATAAAATAAAATAAAATAAATATCTGAACTGGTCCTTCCCATCTTCTAATAAAATCATGAGTGCCACTGAAATGCCTCCTTAAAATGACTGGCACAACAAGGTTAATGATTGACTTAGGGCCGTTATTTTTTCCCCTCCCCTCCCCCCCCCCCACCCCGTCTTTTATCATTTAGCAAAAAAGATGGAACAGCAATTGGGGTCTTGCTGCTTGCTTGAAATCTTGATTGCTCTCCCAGGCAAGGTGTAGAGATTGGACCTAATCTTGCCATTTTGCACAATGGGACTATAATAGTTGGTAAGCCACGCCTGACCCCACTCAACTTGATTATTATGCTCTCTGGCGCTAAAAATAAAATAAAAAAAATCTCCATTTCTGACCTTATCCGGGGGGCATCTAAATGGGTTTTCTTCGCCGCACATAATGAAAAATCCATCTCTCCTTTCTCGAGGCTTTGCGACGGATCTCATTATAGCATCATAGCAGTTTCTTTCTTTAGGTTCTGCGACTTAGAAAAGCTTTCAAATCCTCCTTAAAGTGACTTTGATTTGGAGGCCACAAAAGCTCCCGACGTTTGATGCATGGCTCAGAAAGCAAGCGAAGGGGGGGGTAAATCTTTTAAAAGTCTTTTTTTGGGGGGGCTGCATGTCTCAGAGGAGACGGAGGAGAAAAGGAAGGCAGCGGTGTACGTTAAAAAAAAAATAAGGATGTCCGATCATTCTTCCAGTCCACTCCAGTTTATTGCCGCTGATGGAAGATGCTTGCCGACGTGGAGAACTATCTTAATTGTGGGCGCAGCTGAAACTCAAAATTATCTGGCTCGTAAATCTCATTGGGTAGGTTTGCAATCCTAGGCTCTGATTTGCCTCCTGCAAATGTGAATGATTTCTTAATTCAAAGAAGATCGATTAGAAACTTGGGGATATTTTTTTTTAAATTTCTGCATATCTGCACTCTTTACAATCCAGCTACCAAACGTGGCCGATGGTAATGTGGACTATGACGAAATGGCTAAAGGATCAAGCAGTTGGAAGTGACAGCAGGAGGCTTGCGAGATTGATATCTTCCCTTTCAAATAAACTATCAATCAGAATAGGCTTGAAAGGGACCTTGGAGGTCTTCTAGTCCAACAGGAGACCCTGTGCCATTTCAGACGTCGTCCAGTTTCTTCTTAAAAGCCTGCAGTGATGGAGCACCCACAACTTCTGAAGGCAAAGCTGTTCCACTGGTTAATTGTTCTCCTTGTAAGGAAGTTTCTCCTTAATTCCAGGTTGCTTCTCTCCTTGATGAGTTTCCATCCGTTGCTTCTTGTCTTGCCTTCAGGTGCTTTGGAGCATAGCTTGACTCCCTCTTCTTTGGGGCAGCCCCACAAATACGGGAATACTGCTTTCAGGTCCCCCCCCAAAGTCCTTCTTTTCTCTAGACTAGCCAGACCCAATTCCTGCAACCGTTGTTCACATGTAAACTAGGCAGGAAACATGAGCGGATAAGCTAATTCCACTTTATTGTAAAGCTACATCAACAGAATCTTAAAAGTCTGAAAGGGCAAACTTCCCCCTGCCATTTTAACTGCATGATCCGTCAGATTGTGCCCTTCCTAACTTTCTTTATCTATCCGTTAAGTTGCTGAAGGCTCCTGAAAGACACTTGAAAGAGTGCAGAGAAGACAGCTAAGCTGGTTAAGGGTTGCAGAAATTGGGCATGTCTAGTTTAATGACAAGAAGGACTGGGGGTGACATGATAGCAGTCTTCCAGTATTTGAGGGGCTGCCCCAAAGAAGAGGGAGTCAAGCTATTCTCCAAAGCACCAGAAAGCAAGTTAAGAGACAATGGATGGAAACTCATCAAGGAGAGAAGCAACCTGGAATTAAGGAGAAACATCCTAACAGTGAGGACAGTTAACCAGTGGAACACAAGTTGCCTCCAGAAGTTGTGGGTGCTCCATCAGTGGAGGCTTTAAAGAAGAGTTGGACTGGGCCTCCTGCTTGAGCAGGGGGTTGGACTAGAAGACCTCCAAGGTCCCTTCCAACTCTGTTATTCTGTAGTCTGTATTCCTCTTCTTCCCCTGGTCCCCCAAGGTCACCCACACATTCCATTCCATCTCTTTCTCCTGTATGGGAAGAACAATTTCATTCTTATTCCTGGCAATGCCAACATTGCCCATCACTTCAGTTACGTGAATGTTCAACCATCCGTGAATCGCAACTGTAAAATCAAATTAAATGCTCCTCGTCAAATCGACTACAGAACACCTGGCCAGGGTTGTTGCCAAAATTAAAAATAGCCCAAAATCTGGACAGCAGTTTTTAAATTTGTTTTTCTGTCCATCCAGTCACATCACAGAAGCCAACCCCCTTAGGCTTACTGAATGGAAAAGGCCAGAGAGTCCCTTGACATAATGTCTGGACAACTTTTGTTTGAGTTGGGAAAAACAGGAAGGACTTGTCATATGGTTAGCGCTTGGTGGCATACTACATCACCATCCATGGAGTTGCAAAGAGATGTAGTGCCTACCTAGATGGAAACAAATCAAGGAGAGAAGCAACCTAGAATTAAGGAGAAATTTCATAACGGTGAGAACCATCAACCTGTGGAACACCTTGCCTTGAGATATTATGGGTGCCGCAACGCTGGAGGCTTTCAAGAAGAAACTGGACAGCCCCTTGTCTCTAATTGCATACAGTCTCCTGCTTGAGCAGGGGGTTGGACTAGAAGACCTCTAAGTTCCCTTCCAACTCTGTTCTACCATGACCTACAATACAATGCACACATGATGCCACAGTGGGTGTTCGGAAAAAAGAGAATTAATTCCAAAGCTCATAACAACGAAGCTTTGGCCATCATTGTTGCTTTTTTCCATACTGAACGTGTAACCTAGTGATGTAGGGAATTCACAACTACAAAGGAGCTAGTTTGTTTATGAATAGAATAGAATAGAACAGAACAGAACAGAAAAGAAAAGAAAAGAACAGAACGGAACGGAATAGAAGAATGGAATAGAATAGAATAGAATAGAATAGAATAGAATAGAATAGAATAGAATAGAATAGAATAGAATAGAATAGAATAGAATAGAATAGAATAGAGCTGGAAGGGACCTTGGAGGTCTTCTAGTCCAACCCTCTGCTCAATCAGGAGAACCTACAGCATCTCAGACAAGTGACTGTCCAGTCTCTTCTTAAAAACCTCCAGTGATGGAGCACCTACGATTTCTGAAGGCAAGCTGCTCCGATGGTTAATTGTCCTCATAGTTTTGCTGGCTGGGGAATTCTGGGAGTTGAAGTCCACATATTGGCAAAGGTTGAGAAACATTGGTATAGGATCTCCGGCTCAAGCAGAAAGTTGTACTAGAAGACTTTCCAAGGTCACTTCTAACTCAAATAACTATTCTATGTTCTGTGTTCTAAAATGAAGAGATGCCCCATCTTATAACAGCTCTACCTTTAACATTTCATTATACAGGACCGCCAAGAGCCTTGGTGGAGCAGAGGGCTGATGCCTCCTTAAGTAACACCAGCTGCCTGCAATTAGTGCAGGTTCGAGTCCCACCAGGCTCAAGGTTGACTCAGCCTTCCATCCTTCCCAGGTAGGTAAAATGAGGACCCAGATTGTTGGGGGCAATAAGCTGACTTTGTAATAATGCCGCTTGGGGTGTGTGTGTGAAAGCCCTAATAAGCAGGCATATACATAGAATGAAGGCTACTGCTAAGCTTGTAAGCCGCCCTGAGTCTTTGGAGAAGGGCGGGATATAAATGGAATTAAAAAAACACCTGTCTCTCTTTGCCCCAAGCTCTTCATTTCTGGTTATTTCTATTTCTCCACCTCCCCACCTCACTTCTTCTATCATATTATTTACCCCCCCCTTCACTGCCGTGTTTTGACTGCATGAAATCAATTTGACAACTGTTAAAAGTGTTGTGTAATTGTGTTTTCTGTCCTTTTTAGGAAAACACCTTAACGGGACAATTTAGTTTTCCCAGTAATGAATATTACATTTTAGAAAGTATTCCTGCCTTTTAGTCTGTTGGTGCTTAATGCTCAGCTAATTGATTTTTAACTTATATTTGGTGATAATGTGGTTGCCTAAATAGATGGATCTAATTAACACCTTACTGTGCTCTTGATCCTTCGAGGGACTTGCAGGAAGTTTGGCTTAAAACAAAAATTGGAAGATATTTAAAATGAGGCTTTTTTCTACTCTATTTACAGTATGGTTATTGAGAAGATAGAGAGATGTTAGAGAGAAAGAAATGAGAGAGAGACAGATTGAGAGTGAGCAAGAAGATAGATAGATAGATAGATAGATAGATAGATAGATAGATAGATAGATAGATAGATAGATAGATAAGAAAGAGTGAAAGAGAGAACTTAGCATGGGATAAAACTATGTGGTTAGTTCATACTAAGTAATGATGAGCCTTGGTGGAGCAATGGGCTAATGCCTCCTTAAGTAACACCAGCTGCCTGCAATTAGTGCAGGTTCGAGTCCCACCAGGCTCAAGGTTGACTCAGCCTTCCATCCTTCCCAGGTAGGTAAAATGAGGACCCAGATTGTTGGGGGCAATTAAGCTGACTTTGTAATAATGCCGCTTGGGGGTGTGTGTGAAAGCCCTAACAAGCAGGCATATGCATAGAATGAAGGCTACTGCTAAGCTTGTAAGCCGCCCTGAGTCTTTGGAGAAGGGAGGGATATAAATGGAATTAAAATAAAAAATAAAAATAAAAATAAATGATGAAATGAAAGAACTAAAAGGAGAAATGGTTTTAGATAATATAAATTCATTTGGAGTAAATAATAATTAATAATAATAATAATAATAATAATAATAATAATAATAATAATAATAATAATAATAATAATACAAAGTTGGAAGGGACCTTGGAGGTCATCTACTCCAACCCCCTGCTCAGGCAGGAAACCCTATACCGTTTCAGACAAATGGCTGTCCAGTCTCTTCTTACTTCATCTTTCACTGGTAGACTACCTCTCAAGAAGGTTCGTGTTACTTTCCTGACAAAATCATTGTACTGATCAAGTTGATCGCCAGGATAAATTCTTCTGCAACAGTCTTAGCAGTCAAGACGGGTTCCCTAATGGCTAAGCTTAAGCAAGTTGGAATATTTTTCCTCTGTTGTACATCCTATTCTACACGTAGCTACCAAATCAAAGCAAGACCACCAGAAGATTTTTTTTTTGATGAACCAAACTTATTAAAGATACCCACAGAAGACAAAAAATAAAAATAAAATAAATCAAGGTGGGATGGAGAAGGCAAATTGACAGAATAATACAATTGGAAGGGACCTTGGAGGTCTTCTAGTCCAACCCCCTGCTCAAGCAGTAAACCCTATACCATTTCAGACAAATGGTTGTCCAATCTCTTCTTGAAAACTTCCAGTGTTGGAGCATTGACAGCTTCTGGAGGCAGGTTGTTCCACTGGTTAACTGTTCTCACTGTCAGGAAGTTTCTCCTTAGTTCTAGGTTGCTTCTCTCCTTGATCAGTTTCCATCGATTGCTTCTCATCCTGCCTTCAGGTGCTTTGGAGAATAGCTTGACTGCCTCTTCTTTGGGGCAGCCCCTGAGATATTGGAACACTGTTGTCATGTCACCCCTAGTCCTTCTCTTCATTGAACTAGACATACCCAATTCCAGCAACTATTCTTTATATATTTTAGCTTCCACCTCCCTGATCATCTTTGTTGCTCTTCTCTGCCCGCTTTCCAAAGTCTCAAGATTTTTCTTTTTATCACGGTGACCAAAACTTGATGCAGTATTCCAAATGTGGCCTTACCAAGGCCTTATTAGGTGGTATTAACACTTCTGCTCATGTTTTCAATGTCTATCAACATTTCAAGCTAGTTATGTTGGAATAAGTAAGCAGGTGCAGTGTCAGTATATAATATTCTAGTTAAGCCTCTTCAGATGGAAAGCAAACCTGCATGTGTTTTGTTTTGTTTTTTGGTGTGTGTATGTGTGTGTAAGTCCCTGCAGTTTTCTTGGCAGGATATTAGGAGTGGCTTTCCATTGCCTCCTTCCTAGGGCTGGGAGAGTGTGGCTGGCCCAAAGTCGCCCAGCTGGCTTTGTGTTTAAGGTGAGATTAGAATTTGAGGTCTCTCATTTTCATGGCTGGTGGATCACCCAAGAGAAGAGCAACAAAGATGACAAGGGGACTGGAGGCTAAGACCTATGAAGAACGGTTGCCAGAAATGGGCATGGCTGATCTAGTGAAGGGAGACATGATAGCAATGGTCCAATATCTGAGGGGATGTCAGAGAGAGGAGGGGTCAACCTATTTTCCAAAGCACTCGAGGGCCAGACAAGGAACAATGGATGGAAACTGATCAAGGAGAGATTTAACCTAGAAATAAGGAGAGATTTTCTGACAGTCAGAATAATCAAACAATGGAACAGTTTGCCTTCAGAGGTTGTAGGAGCTTCATCACTAGAGACTTTCAAGAAGAGACTATGATGCCACCTGTCAGAAATGGTGTAGGGACTCCTACTTGGGCAGGGGACTGGACTTGAAGACCTACAGGGTCCCTTCCAACTCTATTCTATTCTATTCTATTCTGTTCTGTTCTGTTCTGTTCTGTTCTGTTCTGTTCCATAAAATTCCATATTTTCTATTCTATTCTATTCTATTCTATTCTATTCTATTCTATTCTATTCTATTCTATTCTATTCTATTCTATTCTATTCTATTCTATTCTATTCTATTCTATTCTATTCTACACTATTCTACTCTACTCTACTCCACTCCACTCCACTCCACTCCATTCCATATTTTCTTTTCTATTCTATTCTATTCTGTTCTGTTCTGTTCTGTTCTGTTCTGTTCTACTCCACTCCACTCCACTCCACTCCACTCCACTCCATATATTCTATTCTATTCTATTCTATTCTATTCTATTCTATTCTATTCTATTCTATTCTATTCTATTCTATTCTATTCTATTCTATTCTATTCTATTCTATTCTATTCTATTCTATTCTATTCTATTCCATTCTGACTCTTCTATAAATTACTTCTCTAACCATTGATAAATACACACAGCCCAGAATTTCTATTAGATTTTAAAGTATTGTTTCTATGTCATCTTAAATCTCATTATCTCACTGTCCAAGATGTAGAATTAGGTGTTTAATTTGAGCCTTTGTTCATATTTCATATATACATATCCATTAGAATCTTCTTCTGATCTGTAATAAATTGAAATTTTCCTAGTGCCATGGGAGACTTTGAGCACCAGTTTTTCATCTTTAACAGAACGTTGGATTTTTTAATTATTTTTTTCTTTACAATTTGGTTTTTCAAACTGATCTGCATGTTGTTATGTTATCATGATCTAAGCGGCTTTGTAATTATCTTCTACCACGTTCAATGCCTGCAAGTTAATGCTGAAAAAGGGTTTCTACCTTACCTTTTCTTTTTTTAATACTAAAAAGATTCATTTTGCTTATCTCCTGTGAGATTTAGTTAGTTCCCAGGCAAGGAAGAAGGAAGGGCTTAATCCTTTAGCCACCACCCGCTGTGCTGCTTAGCTAGAAGAGGCGCTATAGAAATCCTATTGACTTTTGCATTTTAACATGCTCCTTTCCAGAAGCGCAGCATAATGTGTGTGTCAGCCTATCAGGTTGAGGCCAAGAATGACACAGAACCATCCAGCCAAAGTTCAGCTCTTTATTTGCTCGGACCCAGCAGACACAATCTTGCCAGACTAAACACCGAAAAGCCAATGTAATCCTAAACTGCATTAACAGAGGGATTCAGTCAAGACCGCCTGAGATACTAACACCACTCTATGAAGCCTTAGTAAGACCTCACCTAGAATATGGCATCCAGTTTGGTCACCCCACTATAAAAAAAAGATGTTGAGACTCTAGAAAGAGTGCAGAGAAGAGCGACAAAGATGATCAGGCGACTGGAGGCTAAAACATACAAAGAACGGTTGCTGGAATTGGGTATGTCTAGTCTAATGAAGAGGAGGATGAGGGGTGACATGATAGCTGTGTTCCAATATTTGAGGGGCTGTCAAAGAGTGGAGGGGGTCCACCTATTTTCCAAAGCACCTGAGGGCAGGACAAGGAATAATGGATGGATGGATGGTTGGATGGATGGATGGATGGATGGATGGAAGGAAGGAAGGAAGGAAGGAAGGAAGGAAGGAAGGAAGGAAGGAAGGAAGGAAGGATCTAGGGGAAGATTAAAGGAAGGAAGATGAGGGAAGTGTAGAATCATAACATGTGGTTTTGCATTATTCCTTGTGCAATTTGTTTTGTCCCTAGTAAAACGGGGGGGGGGAACCAGTTTTTTTCTGACAGGAAAATGGATGTTAAAAGCAGTGCAAACCCATTAACACTTCCTTCCCCTTCCCCCACCCCTGCAGATAATATACATTTTTATTTCCTTTCTGCTGCCTGCCTTCCCTAGCATATAATAGGGGAACAATTTCCTTGCAAAATCTAATAGCCTGCTGAACGCCAGGGAATGTGTCTCGCTGACGGATTGTATCGGAGCGCCCCCAGCCATTTATTGCCAAAAGTTGGTCATATCTCTTCAGCTTCGTAAAATTGCATAAATGTTGGCAAAAATACGGAAACACGAGTTTCCACTAAGATCATAACACCCCAGATATACTTCTGGAGTCCCAGGAGAGGAGAGGAGAGGAGAGGAGAGGAGAGGAGAGGAGAGGAGAGGAGAGGAGAGGAGAGGAGAGGGAGAGACAGAGAGAGAGAGAGAGACACACAGAGAGAGACAGAGAGAGAGAGAGAGACAGAGAGACAGAGAGATGGACACAAGCGCACAGAGATAATGGTTTTGTGACCAAAAGTTTTATTGTGGCATACAGCAAGACAGTTGTTAAGGGAATTTTGTCCCATGTTAGGATCCCAAACGTGCTTTTTTTCAGGAGGCAACTGGACTTTCTTTTATTTGAAGACGTTTCGCTTCTCATCCGGGAAGCTTCTTCAGCTCTGACTGAATGGTGGGGAAGTGGGAGGATTTATACTCCTTGCAGACAGCTGGTCATTTGCCTTCTTTTGGAGAGTTGTTGAGGCCACTTGGAGGTTTTACCTGTGTCCTCGGGGTCACCTGAGCGGTGCAAATGGGTGTGAAGCCTTCTTGGCTGCAGGATGTTTTTCTGTCCTGGGTCCCTTCCCTGTTGAGGATGGAGACAGGCTGATGGGGATACATCTGTGTTGTTTGCATCTCAAACTGAAGCGCAAATGGTTTCTGTAGTCTGCAGTGTTTTCTGGAAATCAATTCATGCTCCTGCACCATTTGAAGGGGGTTCATCCCAAAGTCCATGGCTAAATGTCTATGGAGATTCTCCATCCTCCAGGTCAGGGCTGTCCCAAAGGTGCTTTTTTTTCAAGAAGCAACTGGATTTTCTTTGTTTCCCTTGAAGATGCTTCACTTCTCGCCCAAGAAGCTTCTCTAGTTCTTCTGCAACGTTTTCTGGAAATCCATTCACGCTCCCGCACCTTTCGAAGGGGGTTCAACCCAAAGTGCATAGCCAAGTGTCTGTGGAGATTCTCAGTCATCCAGGTCAGGGTTGTCCCAAAGGAAGCTTCTTGGATGGGAAGCGAAACATCTTCAAAGAGAAACAAGAAAGTCCAGTTGACTCTTGAAAAAAAACAAAGCACCTTTGGGACCACCTTGCCTGAAGGACTGAGAATCTCCATGGACTCCCATTATAGGATTTTTCTTGCACCCCCCCCCCCCATTGTTAACTGAATCGCTCTGCTTAAATGAGTCAAACAGGACAAACAATTAATCAGTGGGACTGCTTACCTCTGGAGGCTGTGAGTGCTCCAACAATGGAGGTTTTTAAGAAGAGATTGGACATCCATTTGTCTAAAGTGGCCTAGGGCCTCCTGCTTGAGCAGGGTGTGTGTGTGTGTGGGGGGGTTGAACTAGAAGACTTTGAAGACTTTCCAACTCTCTTATTCCGTTAACTTCAAGGATTGGTGAAAAAGAGCAGATTTAACAGACTTACTTGACAGTTGGACAGGAAACAAATTATCGATTGCTTACTATTTGCCCATTCCTAAGCACAGGGCTTAATGAAAGCTCATGTCTCCAGACTGATTAGGCACATTAGTTAACTGAAGGTCTGTCAAAATACTCCATGACCACGGGGGTTCTCCTCTGTGTTTATTCTGCTATTTGGTAAATAGAGAACTGTTAGTAGACCAGGGGGTAGGCAACCTTGGCTCTTTTATGATTGGTGGACTTCAACTCCCAGAATTCCTGATCCAGCATGTCTCAGCTTGGAAACTTCTCCCTTTCCCCTCAGTGTGGCTGGCTCAGGAATTCTGGGAGTTGAAGTCCACGAGTCATAAAGCGGCCTAGGCCTAGGGCAGGGGTAGGCAACCTTGGCTCTTTTATGACTGATGGACTTCAACTCCCAGAATTCCTGAGCCAGCATGGCTCAGCTTGGAAACCTCTCCCTTTCCCCTCAGCACAGCTGGCTCAGGAATTCTGGGAGTTGAAGTCCACGAGTCATTAAGCAGCCTAGGCCTAGGCCAGGGTAGGCCACCTTGGCTCTTTTATGACTCGTGGACTTCAACTCCCATAGTTTCTGAGCCAGCATAGCTCAGCTTGGAAACCTCTCCTTTTTCCTTCAGCATGGCAGGCTGAGGGATTCTGGGAGTTGAAGTCCACCAGTCATAAAAGAGCCAAGGTTGCCTACCCCTGTAAAGTAGACCAAACCACTCTTTGAGCTTGAAAGGGAAGCCTTGAACATTTGTGATTTTTTTCTGCCACTGAGGCCAAGGATGGAGATCTCCTTTTCTTGTGAGGAGTTTGACGTTTGGTCCCAGCCTCTCGCGGAGGTTTCAAGCTCTCAGATGTCCAAATGAAATAGGTTGTGTTCACTTTGCCGGTGGGAATCTGAGAATTGGAAATAATTTAGATGAGTTTAGGCTTCTCTGAGAGGAGGAGGAGGAGGAGGAGGAGGGGCTGTAGGTTGGCTGATACCTCTATGGGTTATCATGTGAACCACAGAAGTGGTGGAGAATGCTGTCAAAAAGGATTGTGTAAAGTGCTTGATCAGTGGATGATCTGGTTGACATCTAATAGTGCTGTATTGGCTAACATGGATGAACATGGATAGGATAGGATAGGATAGGATAGGATAGGATAGGATAGGATAGGATAGGATAGGATAGGATAGGATAGGATAGGATAGGATAGGATGGAAGGGAAGGGAAGGGAAGGGAAGGGAATGAAACAACAACAACAACAACAATAACAGAGTTGGGAGGGACCTTGGAGGTCTTCTAGTCCAACCCTCTGCTCAGGCAGGAAACCCTATGCCATTTCAGACAAATGGCTGTCCAGTCTCTTCTTAAAAACTTCCAGTGTTAATAATTATTAATAATTAAAAGATATTAAGCCCTCTATTAATGTTTGTTGAAGGATTGTTGATCTGTAAACAACCAAGGGCAGAGAGCAGCAAGGACTGCAAAGTTCATTCCTGAGCTACAATTATTCTCTTCTTTTGATAAAACTTGTTGTGTCAGGAAAGAAAAATGTGCCTGGGTTAAACAAGAGGGCTGAAAGTCTGATATTTTTTTTTACCTATTATGGAAAGCTTGGGCTGATCCCTAAACATTTTCATCTCTCTATAAACTGAGATGAAAGCAACAGCAACTAGAAACTGTAGTTCTGCCTCATCCGGCAAAATCTTGGAACTCACTCACATATCCCATCAAATTCCTGAATAATGAGTAGATGAAGAAATAATATTTTTTATGGGACTTTGAGAGAATTTAATGGTGCAAATTGCTCAGTCATAAGCCAGGTTTCACAAAATTACATGCTGGGTAATTTTACTTTGCCAACAGTTATAATTTCTACTTTGTAGATTTCATACACATTTAGAATACGGTTACCAGTTGAACGCTGGATTTCTCCCCCCTCATTTTTTTGGTACAGCTCTTAAACATAAAATTTGCAGTTGTTGGTTACTAAATCTAAGACACTTGGAAATTAATAGAAAATAAGAATGTTATATTGTATGATTACCGTAATTAGTTGATGTAAGATAGTGAGAAATAGAATATATTTAAACAGATAAGACGTGTATCGTGAACATTAGATTTTTGTGATGAATTGTGACAAAGGGAACTTTGGTTATTTAAAATTTGGGAATTATAAATATTAAATGTTAAAATTAAATATTAACGGGAAACTAAAAATTGAGTAAAAACTAATGAGGAGATTGATTGTCTAAAGAATGAATGCTGAAATAACCAGGATATGTATAAGCTAAAAATTACTGATAAAGGTAAAAATGTTACTTTTATTTAATTGATATAATAAGAATTGTATTAGTTAACATGAGACAGTAAATACTAAGGGGAAAAGAGAGGGAATATTTAATGTAGCAGTTTTGAGACCTGTACTAAAGATATTTGTATGTTATTGAATTAAACGATTAACTCAGCCGCCACGTTGCTTTTTAAATACTTAAATGTAACACTAGAAAATCAATAAAACTTTTTTTTAAAAAATGCATTTGTTGTATCTATTAAAGAAAGTTGTGTACCAAATATTGCATATCAAGAGAAGTCCTCCGTATAAGTGTGTTTGTGGGAGGAATAAGTCCATAGGTTAATAAATGGCAGATTAAGGAAGAGTGAAAAATCAAAATATTTTCTGGAAGGATGCAACTTAAATTAAAAAAAAAAAGAACCACATTTGGGAATAAAGGTGAAACTGATATGAACCAGACCCAGAGGTAGGTTTTTCTATCACTAGCCCCTGATTTGTTAAATTAATGACTAATTTGTGCATGTTTGTTGGAATAAGCAATGAATAAACAAACTTTATATAGATCTCAGATCAGGAAAGGATGTGAAGAATTTCTCTTTTTAGGCATGGCTCATAAAATCAATTTATGCAAATTTGTGCATGTACAGTGTTTCACTGCCATTTGCATTTGCTCTGGGAACACTGCAGATCACCTACAATAGATAAAATTTGGGAAGGCGGGAATAGACGTGGATGGAAACAGCAATTCTGCAGAATCCCCCTTTACGGTTTTGCTGCAGTGGCATTGTGAAACATAAAGCCTGCGGGGTGGAGGATAACGGTTCTACAACAGACTAACAGGGTTGGAATGGAACCTGGAGGTCATCTAGTCCAAGCCCCTGCTCAGGCAGGAAACCCTAGACCATTTCAGACAGATGGTTGTCCAGTCTCTTCTTAAAAGCGTCCAGTGTTGGAGCATTCACCGCTTCTGGAGGCAGGTTGTTCCACTGGCTAATTGTTCTAACTGTCAGGAAGTTTCTCCTTAGTTCTAGGTTGCTTCTCTCCTTGGTTAGTTTCCATCCGTTGTTTCTTGTCCTGCCTTCAGGTGCTTTGTAATGAAAAAGATTGACTGGCCCAAACTCACCCAGCTAGCTTTCACATCTAAGGCGGGACTAGAACTCACAGTTTCTGGTGATTGGCCAAACTCACCCAGCTAGCTTTCACACCTAAGGCAGGACTAGAACTCACCGTTTCCAGATGATTGGTCCAAAGTTTCATACCCTGGGCAAGTCCAAAGTTGCTTTCATATCTTGGCCAGGACTAGAACTCAAAGTCTTTTTTTATATACTAGTAGGTTGGTCATTCATTGATTAGGCCATTGTTTATTGTTTGATCGTTTGTCTGAGTTGGCAGTTTCTTGATTGGGGTATTGTTTGCTTCTTGATTATTGGCTTAGTGTTAATCTTGGTGTTAATCTCTGCTCATCTGGTGTTTCTTGCTAATCAGGAGGTATTTTAGTCTTATTGTTTCCCTTTTAGCTTTTTGATTGTCTCTTTTTGGATCATATGTAGATGTTCTTTATCTCCACACGACTGTGGATGGCTGATTTTGAGTGCCAGGTTTCCAGAAATACTCTTTCTGTTTTGGATTTGGCTTGGTCTAGGATGCTCAGAGTTTCCCAGCTGAAGTCTGTCCACGTGTTATTAAATTAAGTGGTTTTCGGCCTGTCTTCTAAACACTAGCTACAGTTCATGGATGTGATCTGCCAGTCTTCTGCCTTTCTGACGCTGACAGGGAAAGCCCCTCGTGTATCAAAAGAGAACAAGCCTCACTTCCTTCTAGGATTGGTAATGTTCCTTAGTTGGTTAATGAAAAGTTTGCAAGAAAATCACCAAACTCGGAGAGCACCAAGGACCTGATGGTGCAAACGATTGAAAAGAAGAAAGAAAGAAAAATGGAATAATAGAGATTTCCTTCTTCTGCCTGCTGTTCACTAAATGGCTTCCCCCAGCGAACAACAAACATCATTAAAATGCTCAAGTTCACTTGGCTACACACCTGGACTACAAATAATTAATAGAGGTGTTCTTCTCCAATCCACTTTGTTCTCTATTTCTCTCTTCTTTGCCGGTAGGAATTGAGGTAACACTGCAGGATTTCTGCAAAGGAGGAGGAGGAGGAGGAGGAGGAGGAGGAGGAGGAGGAGGAGGAGGAGGAGGAGAATATAAATAAGGGTTATGTAATGACTTTGAGTTGAAATGCAGTCAAGGTGTTGAACCCAACAGGAGAAGAAATTATTTTACAATTGGAGATGCCATGTCTCCACTAATACAAAGGAACATAGCAAGGCCCTGCAAATGAGGGTGACAGAATTCTCTAGAGAGATAATTTCTGATTCTAGGCTAAATAGAAGAAGTCTTAAGATGTAAATATTTTTTCCTGGGGGAGAGGGAGGGGGACGGGGAGGGGGAGGAGGAGGAGAAGGAGAAGAAGGAGAAGGAGGAGAAGGAGGAGGAGGAGGAGGAGGAGGAGGAGGAGGAGGAGGAGGAGAATCGTTGAAGGAAAAGTCTTCATCAATATCAAGAACGATTGCTGGAATTGGGTATGTCTACTTTAATGAAAAGCATGAGGGATGACGCAGTCTTCTACTATCCCAGGGGCTGCCCCAAAGAAGAGGGAGTCAAGCTATTTTCCAAAGCACCTGAAGGCAGGACAAGGAGCAATGAATGGAAACTAATCCAAGGAGAGAAGCAACCTAGAACTAAGGAGAAATTTCCTGAGAGTTAGAACGATTAGCCAGTGGAACAACCTTCCTCCAGAAGCGGTGAATGCGCCAACACTGGGAGCTTTTAGAGATTAAAGGACCATTTGTCTCAAATGGTCTAGGGTTTCCTGTCTGAGCAGGGGGTTGGACTAGATGACCTCCAAGGTCCCTTCCAACTCTATTATTCTAAATACTTCTAAGAAGAGAAGGAGGAGGGGGAGGAGGAGGAGGAGGAGGAGGACGGGGAGAGGGAGGAGAAGAACCAGAAGAACAACAAGGAAGGAAGGCAACATTTTTCAAACTGCAAATATCATGGAAAAAAAGCAGCCTCTGGAACAAAACAAAAGAAACCCCCCCCCCAAAAAAAAACCACAACCCTATAAAAGGACCAGTAGAAACAGATGCCACCTATCTCTAAGAATAATTTCCCTACCCAGACAAAGCACTTTTTAATGGCTTTTTAATTGACAGCACAGGATAATTAAGCATATGCCGTTCTGAAAAGTTTATTTTCCTTTTACTCACCTCCAGCACGGCGGAGGTAAGTAGCTCACTTAAGCAGGATGCGTAAAACTTGTCTCTCTCTCTCTCTCCAACTGAGGGTTGACATGGCTCGTCAAGGGAATAGACGATGACGACACCTCTCCGATTTTTGCGAGTCCCTCATTGTTTCCCATAAGCTGTTTCAGAAAGACGCCTCACTGGGGGAAGCTCTCCAGAACTGGGAGCAAAATTGCCACTGCTAAGCAAGATGGTGGTGATTTGAACTGTGTCTGATTTTACAACCTTCTTTTTTGCCATGGTTGGTAAGCAAATCAGTCGTTAAGAGAGCCGTGTCTATGGAGATTCTCAGTCCTCCGGGTCAGGGTTGTCCCAAAGGCGCTTTTCAAGAGAATGTTAGACTAGAATAGAGCTAGAAGGGACCTTGGAGGTCTTCTAGTCCAACCCTCTGCTCAAGCAGAGGCCGTGAGATGAATGGTCGTAAGTCAAGGATTAGCTGTATCGCATCAGTCAGCACCAAAGTCAATGCTGCACAACATTCCAAATTTAGAAGGTCAGTATGGAGCTGGCTTTGTGAAAGTCATGTCACCAAGTTTGGAATTTAAAAAAATTCTTCTTCTTCTTCTTCTTCTTCTTCTTCTTCTTCTTCTTCTTCTTCTTCTTCTTCTTCTTCTTCTTCTTCTTCTTCTTCTTCTTCTTCTTCTTCTTCTTCCTCTTCTTCCTCTTCTTCTTCCTCTTCTTCTTCTCCTTCTTCTCCTTCTCCTCCTCCTCCTAGTCCTCCTCCTCCTAGTCCTCCTCCTCCTCCTCCTCCTCCTCCTCCTCCTCCTCCTCCTCCTCCTCCTCCTCCTCCTCCTCCTCCTCCTCCTTCTTCTTCTTCTTCTTCTTCTTCTTCTTCTTCTTCTTCTTCTTCTTCTTCTTCTTCTTCTTCTTCTTCTTCTTCCTTCATTCCCACAGTCCTCCTCCTCCTCTATGTCCTGTATTAATTTGACATTTGTATATTCTGCTGAGTATCTCCTCCTCCTCTATATAACTGATTCTATTATGGATGGTTTTGCATAAAAAAATATTTACATTTTACATTTCTTCTATTTAGCACAGAATCAGAAATTACCTCTCTAGAGAATTCTGTCACCCTCATTTGCAGTGCCTTGCTCTGTTCCTTTGTATTAGTGGAGAGATGGCACCTCCCCTTGTAAAATAATTGTCCTATCCTGTTGTGTTCAACACCTGGACTGCATTTCAACTCAAAGTCATTACACAACCCCTGTTTATATTTGCATAAGGAATAGACAAGTGAAATTGTATTCTATTACCTGGTAGCATCTACACTATTGCACGAACACACACCTCCTTCCATAGCTTGCATCAAGAACTGCAAAATTTTGGTCCATTTGTATGGAATCATGGAATCATACAGTCACAAAGCTGGAAGAAGTCTTGGAGGTCTTCTAATCCAAACCCCATTCCTGGACAAAGAGTTGTTCAATCTTTTCTTGGAAAACTTCAATGATGGAATACACATAACTCTGGTAGGCAAGTTGTTCCACTCACAAAATAATAGAATAACAGAGTTGGAAGGGACCTTAGAGGTCTTCTAGTTTAACCCCCTGCTCAAGCAGAAGACCCTTCAGGCAAATGGTTGTCCAGACTCTTCTTCAAATCCTCCAGTGTTGGAGCAGCCACAACTTCTGAAGGCAGGTAAATTGTTCTCACTGTCAAGAAGTTTCTCCTTAATTCTAGATCGATTCTCTCCTGAGTAGTTTCCATTCATAGCTTCTTGTCCTTCCTTCAGGTGCTTTGTAACGACTTGCCTCCAGAAGTTGTGGGTGCTCCAACAAAGGAGGTTTTTAAGAAGAAATTGGACAACCATTTGTCTGAAACAGAACGGAACGGAACGGAATGGAATGGAATGGAATGGAATAACAGAGTTGGAATGGACCTTGGAAGTCTTCTAGTCCAACAGTCAGAAAAAAATTCCTTCGTTCCCAGTTGCTTCTCTCCTTGATTAGTTTCCACCTGTTGCTTCTTGTCCTGCCTTCAGGTGCTTTGGAGAATAGGATGTTCCCCTCTTCTTTGTGGCAACCCCTGAGATATTGCAACACAGCTATCATGTCAAAGGTTGCCTTGCTTGTGCAGGGGGTTGGACTAGAAGATCTCCAAGGTGACTTCCAACTTCCAATTATTCTGTTCTTCTCTCTTTTATGACAGGAAGGACAAGAAGGCAGGATATGTTGCACATACCACCTACTGGTATTAGGGATGTACATCCGATAGCTTCATGAAAAAGGGCCTTCTTGGTGGTGGCCCCTTCTCTACAGATCATCATTCCCTCCCCCAAGGTATAATTGTCCTTCCCCATGCAGCTTTTCCAAAAGGGCCTGAATATGTGGTTTTGTCTGTGGGCCTGAGGACCCCAAATGGAGATGAAGCCAATCCAGTGTTGTAAACTGCCCAGACCTACTGTCTTCTGTGATTGGTCCAAAGTCACCCAGCTGACTTTCCTGTCTAAGGTGAGATTAGAATTCACAGACTCCTGGTCATTGGCCTGAAGCTATCTACTGGCTTTCCTGTCTAAGCTGAGACTAGAATTCACAGACTCCTGGTGATTGACCCAAAGTCACCCAGCCAACTTTCCTGTCTAAGGTGGGACTAGAATTCACAGACTCCTGGTCATTGACCCAAAGTCATGCAGCTGGCTTTCCTCTCTAAGGTAGGACTAAAATTCGGATTCCTGGTGATTGATCTGAGGTCACTCAGCTGCTTTCATGCCTAAGGGGGGGACTAGAATTCACCGTCTCCCAGTTTCTAACCTGCTGCCTTAACCATTCCACCAAGTTCCTTTTATAGTGCACCATGCTTTCCCTTCCCACAGTGTAATTTGGAAGCAGTGCTTCTGTTGATGAGGCCTAAAATAAGATATTTGATTGTTAATTTCCTTGGTTGCAAAGCTCCATGTTTCTACTGTACTAGAGAATCACATTAGCAATCTCGGTTTCTAACAGATGGGATGGACTTGATTTCAAGCATTTAGAAAATTATGATGTCTTTCAGGACTTGATAAATTGGTTTTGCTTGCATGAACATAGAATAATGGATCAGCATATTAAAGATTTTGGACATACCACCAGCACCCTAGGCCCACAACTGTCCATTTGACTTTCAGCTACTCAATCAATGCCTTATCCTTGGCTGATGGAGATTTATTTTTATCATCTGGAGTAAATAGACTCTGAGCTGGCATTTTCTCTAATCACCATACTTCTCATCCCTGGGTCCATTTCTAAACCAGGATGGTGCAAGACAAAATTCAATAAATTACCTTGGGATGTGAGAACATCTCTCTATTGGTCATTTCCGATTATTATTCCCTTGCAAATCATTAGCTAAAAAAGATTGAAGGGTTTAGGATGGTAGTGAAATAGACCTCTGTTGCTGTAAAGTCCATGTCTCTTTGCAAACATGGCAAGTATCTCCTCTGCTGTTATCTTCCTGGACCTAGTTGGATTCATGTAGTTATCACATGGAGGAAGCAGATCAAATCAGACATCAACAGGCACATAAAGATGAACAACAACTACATACCATTCAAAAGAGGCAATCGAAAAGCCGAAAAGTAAACCACGGTGTTATCTAGGTTGGTAATGGAATGTCTGCAAGAAAACAAACAAGCTCAGAGAGCATCAAACATTCCACAGATGACCTCCACCACCACCAACACCTCCTCCTCCTCCTCCTCCTCCTCCTCCTCCTCCTCCTCTCTGCAAATCCCATTTCCTTCTAGCACTGATGATATTACCTAATTGGATAATGGAACATCTGCAAAACAACAAGAACAACAACAAAGCTTAGAGAGCACCAAGGACCCCATAGTTCTCCTCCTCCTCCTCCTCCTCCTCCTCCTCCTCCTCCTCCTCCTCCTCCTCCTCCTCCTCCTCTCTTCTACCAATGATGAATAATGGAATGACATGGCTCCAGAAATTGTGGGTGCTCCAACACTGGAGGTTTTTAAGAAAGACAACCATTTGTCTGAAATGGTATAAGGTCTCCTGCTAGAGCAGGGGGTTGGACTAGAAGACCTCCAAGGTCCCCTTACAACTCTGTTATTCTGTTGTTGTTGTTGTTGTTGTTTTGTTCTGAGTGCAGAATTGGGATAAAGTGGAGATTTTTGAGCAGTTCCAGCAATAATGATACCAAGTTGTAAAAATGATGATTTAGCCTTCCATAGAGCCGTTAATCCAAGGCATATATGAAGTGATCATTCCGACACTGGGAGGTGTGGATACTGGCTCATGAATGGGACAGGATTGTTCTGTTCATCCTGGCTCATGAATAGATCAAATCTCCTTGCGATCCACCACTCTTACAGGCTGATCAGATAACCCCCAGATTCTTAAATTCTTGGCTCAGATGTCTGGACCATTCAAGATGAATGGCTAGGAACTGGGTAGAGATATATTTTACACCCCTTGCAAAGCCTCAAGTTGCTTAGTGCTTCCAACTAAATCACTATGTCTTAAAACTATTTATTGTCCTACTTTTTTTGCTATAAATGTAGCTGGAGATGAACAGTGTTTGAAAACTATAGAGAAAGACAAAGGAGTACCCTCCATTGTCAGAACTGAGATATCAAACGTATTTCATAAATATTTTTTTATATATAGAGAGAGAAGCAGAGTTCTGTACAAATGCAAGAGAAGAATTTGGCAACTAAGCCAAAAGAGAGAGAAAAAGAGGGTGGAAGGAAAGAAAGAGAAAGAGGGAAAGAGAGGAGATAGGGGGGGAAAGGAGAAAGAGAGAAAAAAGAGAAAGAGTGACAGAGGAAAAGAGAGAAAGAAAGAGGAAAAGGAAGAAAAAGGAAGAAAAAGAGAGATAAGAGTGAAAGAGAGAGAGAGAGAGAAAGTGAGAAAAAGAGAAAGAGAAAGAGAGAAAGAAAAAAGAAAAAAGAGAAAGAAAAAGAGAAAAAAGAACAAGAGAGGGAGGGAGAAAGAGAAGGATGGTTACACAATTTCCTTTCTTCAATTTTAAAAAGGATCGCAGTTTCAGTTGTTAAAAAGGCCGTTACATTTTTATTCCTTCATTTTTACTAATGTTTTATTATTTTATTTTTATTAATATTATTTATTAATAACACATTTTTTATTTCTTTAGCCCTTGGCTTAACTGTGATGGCACTGATGCTTAAGGCTCAATGCCAGCCCAGCTCCCAATACAAGTTGTGTACTTTCAAATGTGGACATCAGAGACAAAGCAAAATCATTTTTGTGTATGGCCCCCAAATGAGTTTAAACAGTTTAAAAGGCAAAGTGAGGCAAACCCCTGAAAGTCTGAAATCTTGCTCGGTTGCCTGTATGTGATTTAGCTCCACTCAATGGGTTCCCATCATCTCCAGAAAGACCACATTTGGAATATTGCATTCAGTTACGGTCACCATAATATATATAAAAAAAGATCTTCAGATTCTGGAAAGAGTGCAGAGAAGAGCAACAAAGATGATCAGGGGACTGGAGGCTAAAACATATGAAGAATGGTTGCAGGAATTGGGTATGTCCAATAGAATAGAATGGAATGGAATGGAATGGAATAGAATAGAATAGAATAGAATAGAATAGAATAGAATAGAATAGAATAGAATAGAATAGAATAGAATAGAATAGAATAGAATAGAATAGAATAGAATAGAATAGAATAGAATAGAATAGAATAGAAAATATGGAATGGAATAAAATAGAATAGAATAGAATAGAATAGAATAGAATAGAATAGAATAGAATAGAATAGAATAGAATAGAATAGAATAGAATGGAATGGAATGGAATGGAATGGAATGGAATGGAATGGAATGGAATGGAATGGAATGGAATGGAATAGAATAGAATAGAATAGAATAGAATGGAATGGAATGGAATGGAATGGAATGGAATGGAATGGAATGGAATGGAATGGAATAGAATAGAATAGAATAGAATAGAATAGAATAGAATAGAATAGAATAGAATAGAATGGAATGGAATGGAATGGAATGGAATGGAATGGAATGGAATGGAATGGAATGGAATGGAATGGAATGGAATAGAATAGAATAGAATAGAATAGAATAGAATAGAATAGAATAGAATAGAATAGAATAGAATAGAATAGAATAGAATAGAATAGAATGGAATGGAATGGAATGGAATGGAATGGAATAGAATGGAATGGAATGGAATGGAATAGAAAATATGGAATGGAATAAAATAGAATAGAATAGAATGGAATGGAATGGAATGGAATGGAATGGAATGGAATGGAATGGAATGGAATGGAATGGAATGGAATAGAATAGAATAGAAGCTGGAAGGGACCTTGGAGGTCTTTTAGTCCAGCCCCCCAGCTCAAGCAGGAGATCCTTTTCCATTTCAGAGAAATCGTTGTCCAATCTCTTCTTAAAAACTTCCAGTGTTGGAGCATTCACCACTTCTGGAGGCAGGTTGTTCCACTGGTTAATGGTCCTCACTGTCAGGAAGTTTCTCCTTAATTCCAGGTTGCTTCTCTCCTTGATCAGTTTCCAGTCATTGTTTCTTGTCTTTATTTCTCGTGCTTTGTAAAATAAGTTGACCCCCTCTTCTTCTTTGTGGCAGCCCCTCAAATACTGGGATGCTACTATCATGTCTCCCCTATTTCTTCTTTTCTTTAGACTAGCCAAACCCAACTCCGGCAGCTGTTCTTCATATGTTTGGACTAGGGGAGACATGACAGCAGTCATCCCATATATTTAGGGGATCCTACCAAGATGAGGGGGTCGACCTATTCTCCAAAGCACCAAAAGGCAAGACACGAAGCAACGAATGGAAACTAATCAAGGAGAGAAGCAACCTAGAACTAAAGAGAAATTTCCTGACATTGAAAACAATTAACCAGTGGAACAGCTTGCTTCTAGAAGTTGTGGGTGCTCCATCACTGGAGGCTTTCAAAAAGAGACTGGACAACCTTTTGCCTGAAATGATAGGGTTTTCTGCTTGAGCAAGGGGTTGGACTAGAGGACCTCCAAGGTCCCTTCCAACTCTTACCGTTCTTACGGTTGGATTGCTAAATAGCAAACAGCTTCTTTACTTTTATCCTGGCCCTCAATACCTATTCTATTCTATTCTATTCTATTCTATTCTATTCTATTCTATTCTATTCTATTCTATTCTATTCTATTCTATTCTATTCTATTCTATTCGTACTTATAGTGAAGCTGTGGGAGGAGCGCGGCCCAAAGAAGATAGAGGGGCTATTAAAGATGTGCTCCAAAAGCTTCGGGGTGCCACGCATGGTGACTAAATTTCTAACCTGGAATGTTAATGGATTAAATTCACCACAGAAGAGAAAGAAAGTTTTTCAATATTTAAAACAATTTAAGATAGATGTTATATGTTTGCAAGAAACGCATATTAGGGTTATGGACCAAAAGTATTTATCGAACTTAAGGTTGGGCACGCAATTTGTTGCTTCTGCGATAAATAAGAAAAATGGAGTGGTTGTCTATGTTAAAAGTACTCTAACAGCGGAATTAATTGAAGCAGATAAGCAAGGAAGATATGTTATGATAGATTTGTTGTTAGAAGGTAAAAAAACGCTTTTAGTTGGACTGTATGCTCCTAATCAACAACAAGCTGATTTTTTTAGTTCACTTCATACAAAGCTTACTCAATTGGATTACAAATCGTTTATTCTTATGGGGGACTGGAATGGTGTTTTGGATGTACAGATGGATAAGGCTGGTTCTTTTAAGCGTGCTCCGAGTCATGCCAGATTGCCTAAATCTTTTTTTGAAATGAAGGACGATTTGGAATTGCGAGATATCTGGCGTGACATACACCTACATGAAAAGGATTATACTTTTTTTTCTGACAGATATCAATCTTTTTCTAGGATTGATTTTATTTTGCTGACTAATGATTTTTTTTCTAGGATTAAGAAGGTAAAGATCTGTGCAAGAACTATTTCGGACCATAGTCCAGTTTGGTTAGAGATCAATAAGGACAATAGGGATAGGCGCTCGTGGTGCGTAAATGAGAATTTGTTTAGAAATCAGAGGAATGTGGAAGAATGTAAACAGCGGGTGAAGGATTTTTTTGAAATTAATATGAATAAGGATACCTCTATGGACATGGTTTGGGATGCTAGCAAGGCCTATATGAGACGGGTGTTGATATATATGAATAATAAACATAGACGTACTTTGGAAGCCAGAAGGAAAGAATTGGAGAATGAAATTAGGGAAAAAGAAAAGGCCTTGATTTTGAACCCATTGGATGTGAAGACTAAGGAGGTTATTAAGCTATTAAGAGGACAATTTGACAAATTAATGGCTGATCAAGTGGCAACCAACTTGCGGTTTGTTAGGCATAATACTTTTTGCAATGCTAACAAGCCAGGTAGATGGCTAGCTTATAGACTAAGGAAAAAGCAAAGGGCTTCTAATATAGATAAAATTGAACATAAGGGAAAGGTTGTGTTTCAACAGGACCTTATTAAGGAAGCCTTTCTGGATTTTTATTCTAAGTTATATGCTAAGGAGAAGGTTAATGAAAAAGACATTGATGTATATTTGGAGAATGCTAGCATCCCGGTTCTTACGCAAATACAAAAAGAGGAGATTAACCAATTGATAACAGAAGAAGAAATTCTTATAGCAATTAGGAGTTCATGGCTTCCATGACGGCCATGGACCTGACGCAAGTAATTACGGGACCGACTCATGAAGGAGGCCACACCCTTGACCTTGTTTTCTTGTCTGGACGGTGGTTAGATGATCTTGGTGGGGGCTCTCCAATTATTATGCCCCTGTCATGGACCGATCATCATCTCCTGCGGCTGGTCTTCCGTTTTGCCACCCCCCGCCGTGGGGGTTTGGAACCACTCAAATGGTACCGCCCCAGACGCTTAATGGATCCTCAGAGGTTCCAGGCGGCGCTGGGGTCCCCACCTGCCTCCCTCGCTCACAGCTCGGCCGAGGCCTTAGTGGAAGCCTGGGAAAGGACGGCCACTGAGGCCCTTGACCGAGTTGTACCCTTGCGGCCCCTGACCCGGTGCAGATCCCGTCGGGCTCCATGGTTTTCTGCGGAGCTCCGGGAGATGAAGCGTCGGAGACGGGGCCTAGAGAGCGGTTGGAGGGCCAGCCGATCCGAACCCGACCGATTGCGACTAAGAGCCTATATTAGGTCTTATCTCGCTGCAATTAGGGAGGCGAGGTCCAACCACTTCGCCACCCTTATTGCGTCCGCAGATAATCGCCCGGCTGCCCTGTTTAGGGTGACTCGCTCCCTCCTAAATCAGGAGGTGAGGGAGGATCCCTTGCAGGGACGTGCCGAGGAGTTTAACCAACATCTGTCGGACAAAATCGCTCGGATTCGGACCGGTTTGGATTCTGACTGGGCAGAGTCTGACGATCAGGACACGGGTGGTCTTGTCGATATCATCTGGGAGGAGTTTGATTCTGTGACTCCGGAGGAAGTGGACAGGATCATGGGGAGGCTGAGCACCACCACATGTTTACTGGACCCGTGCCCTTCCTGGCTGGTTTATGCAGCCCGGGAGAGGACACGCAGCTGGTTCCAGGCAGTTATATCGGCTTCTTTGAGTGAGGGTATCTTCCCCGCCGTCTTGAAGGAGGCGGTGGTGAGGCCTCTCCTCAAGAAGCCTGCCTTGGACCCAGCTGTATTGAACAACTTTCGTCCTGTCTCCAACCTTCGCTTTCTTGCGAAGGTTGTTGAGAGTGTGGTGGCGCATCAGCTCCCTCTGGTCCTGGATGAAGCGGATTATCTAGACCCGTACCAATCGGGTTTCAGGCCCGGGCACAGCACGGAGACGGCATTGGTCGCGCTGGTGAATGATCTCTGGAGGGCTCGAGACAGGGGGCATTCCTCTGTCTTAGTCCTATTAGACCTCTCGGCGGCTTTCGATACCATCGACCATGGTATCTTGCTGCGGCGTCTCAGGGGACTGGGAGTGGGAGGCACAGTTTTACAGTGGTTCTCCTCCTATCTCTTGGGACGTTCGCAGTCGGTGTTGGCAGGGGGGCAGAGGTCGACCGCGAGGTCTCTCATTTGTGGAGTTCCTCAGGGGTCGGTCCTCTCGCCTCTCCTGTTCAACATCTACATGAAGCCGCTGGGTGAGATCATTCGTGGCTTTGGAGTTGGGTATCATCAGTATGCTGATGATACCCAACTTTTCTTTTCGACCCCAAACCACCCCAGTGATGCCCTCAACGTGATGTCCCGTTGCCTGGAGGCGGTTCGGGTCTGGATGGGGAGGAACAGACTCCAGCTCAACCCCGACAAGACTGAGTGGCTTTGCATACCTTCATCCCGGGTTTACTCGGACATTCCATCTCTAGCTATGGGGGGTGAATCATTACCCCCCGTAGATAGGGCTCGCAACTTGGGGGTCCTCCTAGATTCACGGCTCACCTTGGAAGATCATATAGGAGCCGTGACTAGGGGGGCCTTCGCACAGGTTCGCCTGGTGCGTCAGTTGCGGCCCTATCTTAGCCGGGATGATCTATGCACAGTCACTCATGCGCTCGTGTCCTCTCGTCTGGACTACTGCAACGCTCTCTACATGGGGTTGCCCTTGAGGACCACTCGGAAGCTCCAACTGGTACAGAATGCAGCCGCGAGAGTGGTGTTGGGAGTCTCCCGATACTCCCACGTTACACCTCTGCTCCGTGAGCTGCATTGGTTGCCAGTTGCCTTCCGGGTGAGATTCAAGGTACTGGTAACGGTATTCAAAGCACTCCATGGCATGGGGCCGGAGTACCTCAGGGAACATCTGCTGCCGGCATCAAGCTCCCTGCGCCCTGTGCGTTCCCACAGAGAGGGCCTCCTCAGGGTGCCACCGATCAGAGAATGTCGATTGGTGGCCCCCAGGGGGAGATCCTTCTCTGTGGGCGCTCCGGAGCTGTGGAATCAGCTACCGGTAGAGCTCCGGACGGCGCCCGATCTTCGCTCCTTTCGTCGCGATCTTAAGACATTTCTGTTTGTACAAGCCGGCCTAGCCTGAGGGGGAGTATTGGGGTTGTTTTATCTCTCGCTTTTTAATTTTTCTGGGGGTTTTTAGCGTTGTATTTATATTGTTCTTAACTAGGGCTATTGTTTAATCCTGTTTTAATGTTTGTATTCGCTATTTTATTCTGCCCTGTGAACCGCCCTGAGTCCTCAGGGAGAAGGGCGGTATATAAGTGTTATTAAATTAAAAATTAAATTAAATTAAATTAAGGAATTGAAGTTGGATAAAGCGCCAGGTACGGATGGTTTGACTGCGGTTTACTACAAAAATTTACAAATGGAGTTGATAAAGCCGTTAAAGGAACTGTTCCAGATAATTCAGAGAGGGGGAAAGGTGCCTCCGTCTTGGAGAACTGCTTTTATCTCTTTGATTCCAAAGGAAGATCAAGATGCTACTCAAGTAAAAAAATTATAGACCGATATCACTTTTAAATACAGATTATAAGATATTTGCTAAGGTGTTGGCTAACAGATTGATGAGGGTTCTGCAACAGGTGATTCATGGGGATCAAACTGGGTTTATTAGTGGTAGGCAAATGAAAAATAATGTAAGGCATATAGTTGATGTGTTAGAGTTTTTGGAAAGGAACAACCAGATCCCTGCGGCGCTAATTTTTTTAGATGCTGAAAAAGCTTTTGATCAATTGAATTGGCAATTTTTGATGAAAGTTTTAGATAAAATGAATTTTGGGGATAAATTTTTGCAACCAATTAGGGCATTATATCAAAAACAAACTGCCCGAATAATAGTTAACAATAGTTTGACTGAAGCATGTAATATTGAGAAGGGCACAAGGCAAGGGTGTCCGTTATCGCCTTTGTTATTTGTGTTAACATTGGAGATATTATTGGTAAAAATACGGAATTCGGAAAGAATTAAGGGTATACAAATTAGAGATCAGGATTATAGGTTGAGAGCGTTCGCAGATGATCTGGTTGTTACGGTGACCCAGTCGGAGAACTCTGTTGTGGACCTGATGGAGATAATAATGCAATATGGGAAGGTTTCTGGATTTAAAGTTAATGCACAAAAAACTAAAATTCTGGCCAAAAATACGACAGTATCGCAAAAGGCTCTTTTAGAAGGATTAACTGGATTTGAGATTGCTAAAAGGGTCAAGTATTTGGGGGTGTTTTTGTCACCCTCTAATAGAAAGCTATATAAAAATAACTATGAAAAATTATGGGGAAAAATTCAAAAAGAAATGGAGAGTTGGGAAAAATTGCAATTGTCTTTGTTGGGAAGAATCACAGCAGTGAAAATGAATGTCCTGCCTAAATTTTTATTCTTATTTCAAATGATACCGGTTCTTAAGAAAGATTCTAATCTGGAAGAATGGCAGCGGGGTATCAATAAATTTGTCTGGGCAGGGAAAAGGCCACGAGTTAAACTTAAGATTATGCAGGATACTCGTGAAAGAGGTGGTCTTAAAATGCCCAATCTTAAATTATATTATGAAGCTGCTGCGTTATCAGGAATAAGTGATTGGATTAATTTGACACAAGAGAGATTATTAAATCTTGAGGGCCACGACTTGTTATTTGGCTGGCATGCATATTTGTTGTATGATAAGAAGGTCTGTCTGTCTGTCTATCTATCTCTATCTATCTATCTATCTATCTATCTATCTATCTATCTATCTATCTATCATCTATCTATCTATCTATCTATCTATCTATCTTTCTATCTATCTATCTATCTATCTATCTATCTATCTATCTACCTATCTATCCCATCTATCTTCTTAAAAGTTTCCAGTGATGAAGCACGCACAATGTCTGGAGGGAAGTTGTTCCAGAGCATCAGATTAATTGCACATAATTAAGCAATCTGTCTATGATCCCGTTATTCAAGAATGGCTGAGTGGCAAGGCTTTCTTTTTTAAACAAACAATGTCTGTCTCTCTGACTGACTGACTGACTGACTGACTGTCATCTATCTTTATCATATCATATCATTTCATATCATATCATATCTCTATCTATCTATCTATCTATCTATCTATCTATCTATCTATCTATCTTGTATCTATCTATCTATCATCTATCTATCTATCTATCTATCTATCATCTATCATCCATCCATCCATCAATTATCTCTATCTATCTATCTATCTATCTATCTATCTATCTATCTATCTATCTATCTATCTATCTATCTGCCCAACTTGACATAGAATCGAATAGAGCTGGACCTTGGAGGTCTTCTAGTCCAGCCCCTTGCTCAAGCAGGAGGACTCTTGAAGTCTTGAAATTGTTGGTTAAAGGAATCTCCGAAACCTATACAAAGCTGTCCTGGTTTAATTTAAATCCATCATTTACTTATAGTTAGTAGAGGTAGTTTGAGACATTTGCCGATAAAAGCATCTTATTTCTCTAAACAAACAAAGACTCCTAGATTGCAGAAAGTCCAAGCCATCAGAGCCGTGCGTTTTCTGATGATGATCATTTAGAGCTCATTAGATGGCTAAAACTCATCCCTTCAGGGAACGGAACATTGTTTGTCGGGTGATTTTCTTATTCATGAACCTATCCATTATTTAGCCTTTCTAACTGTTGCATGAGCTTATTACCTCATATAACGCCAAGCTCAAAACTGTCATCTCTTTAACTCAGCTCCGATAACTCTCTAGCCAGCCATTTGGAGGAGGGTTGTGGAATCGCCAAGGAATGAGAAATGAGCCCTTGGATCAAGGACAATCAGGGCAGGAAACCATTAATGTGCTTTCTGCCAGGAAGGAGGCGAAGAATGGGAGTGGATTCCACAACAGGAAGCCTGCTGGATCAGCTGATCTCCAGAGTCATCCTCGTGTTCTTTACATGATCCGATTCTACGAGTCTCTCTTCTAAGTGGGCGTGGAACTGTATAAAACCGGAAGCTTGTATTGAATGGCGTGTGACAACATCCAGCCCTGGGCACTCGTAACATTTTCATGAATGGTTTTGGCTGTAAGGAAAGGCTCCTAGATTTCCAGGGGATGCAACATTGGATGAAGTACTCAATGTCAAGAAGGCAGAAAGAAAAATGAAAATAATCTTGATACCTAGAAAAGCTGGCCAAACCATATGATGACTGGCTAAGGGGACAACATGATGATGATGATGATGTTGTTGTTGTTGTTGATGATGATGATGATGGAGGAGGAGGAGGAGGAGAAGGAAGAGGAGGATGAAGAGGGAGGAAAAGGAAGAGGAGGAAGGCGGTGGAGGAGGAGGGAGGAAGACGACGAGGAGGAGTAATAGTAGTAGTAGTAGGAGGAGAATGGTGACTGTGGGATCCATGGTGCTGTTTGAGTTGAAGAGGAGGAGGAGGAGGAGGAGGAGGAGGAGGAGGAGGAGGAGGAGGAGGAGGATGACAATGACTGTGGGGGTCCTTGGTACTATCTGAGCTTGGTTGTTTTCTTCAAGATATTTCATGACCCAACTAGGTAATCTCAGCAGTGCTACAAGAGAATGAAGTTTATAGAGAGGAGGAGGAGGAGGAGGAAGAGGGGGATGAAGAGGGAGGAGGAAGGAGGAGGAAGAAGAGGGAGACAGAGGAGGAGGAGGAGAAGAAGAAGGGAGGGGGAGGAGGAAGAGGGAGGAGGAGGAAGAAAAGGAAGGCAGCGGAGGAGGAGGAAAGGAGGAGGAGGAGGAGTAGGTTATCCATTCATTCATGTCCAACTGCTGATTCTACGGGCCAGGTCTCTCCATGTCTTCTGGTCTTGCACTCCGTCTTTGAGTTGTTCTCTGCTCTGGCTGGTGTCGGCTTTGATGGTGAAAGGAGCTAGGTACGTTTAGCCTAATGAACAGAAGGTTTAGAGGAGACATGATAGCAGTTTTCTAATATTTATCCCAAAGGTGCTTTTTCAGGAGGCAACTGGACTTTTTCTGTTTTCCCTTGAAGATGTTTCGCTTCTCCTCCCAGAAGCTTCTTCAGCTCTGACTGGATGGTGGGGGAATGGAAAGATTTATACTCCTTGCAGTCAGCTGGTCCTTTGCCTCCTTTTAGAGAGTCATTGAGGCCACCTGGAGATTTATCTGTGCCCTTAGGGGGGGACAGGGTGTCAGAAATTACCTGCACTATTCAGGTGGCCTAGGCCAGGGGTAGGCAACCTTGGCTCTTTTATGACTGGTGGACTTCAACTCCTGAGTCAGCATGGGGGAACTATGGCCCCTTCATGACTCGTGGACTTCAACTCCCAGAATTCCTGAGCCAACATGGCTCAGCTTGGAAACCTCTCCCTTTCCCCCCAGCATGGCTGGCTCAGGAATTCTGGGAGTTGAAGTCCATGAGTCATAAAAGAGCCAAGGTTGCCTACCCCTGATCTAAACTCAGTCCCTGGATTTTGTCTACACTCCCAGAGAAAGGTGTGAACAAGCTGCCCGACTCTCATGTATGCTGCAGACGGGCCGATATCATCTGCTCGGTTCCTACAATGGACTTAACACTTGGAGGTTGTCTATCCTATGGGGGGTGTCAATCTATGGGGTGGGGTCCTGCTTGGGGATGCTATAACCCGCTGCGTTGCATGGGAAATCTTAGATCCTGTGTATTATGCCTGCTATCACCTACTCTTAATAAAAGTTCCTGCTTTCAAGAAATTGTTTCCAAGAGTTCTGCTTTCTTAAGATGTGGGCTTGAAGTGGGTCCTGACAAGAAGAGATAAAACAGGCTATGTAGGCTTAAATGATTTCGCCACTCTGACAGCTCCAGAGAGGAACAGCAGATGCCTGAGCATATGGGTGTGGAGGCATCTCATCTAATAATTGCAGATTCTACAAAGGCCATGGCCGAGAGCCGAGCATTTTAGAAGTAAGCATCATTTGGGTGTTTGACTGCTCCACAGTGCTGGGGCTTCCCTCCCTCTCCTTGAGTCTGTACCTTAAAAAGGTAGAGCTCCCCTACCAGATGCTACCACTCCCTTGGTAGTTAACTAATAACAACATCCCCCGTCATCTGCAAAGGCAACGAACTCAGACGATACAAAGGGAGCGCAATGGAAATTTCTCTGTCTCCGTTCTTGGTTGTTGCAAATGCTCAGTGAAATGAAAAATTTAAAAAAAAAACCACTCCAGGGCTTTTCTTTGCTTTTATTTTAGGATCAGCTGGACCCTCCGTGGCATCACACCGTATCAATTATTTGTTTGTTTATTTTTTTTAAAAAAAATATTGATAGAAGAGGGCGTCTGAATCTCCGGATAGAACGGTGAGGTGTCCTTGCTGCTCTCTCAGCCTGGCAAGTTTCTCGCAGACGTTTCATGACCCAACTAAGTAAAATCATCAGGGCTGGGAGGGAGTAGGATTTGCGAAGAGGAGGGGGAGGAAGATTTTGGGATCCATGGTGCTCTCTTAGCTTGGTTTTTTTTTTTTTTTGCAGACATTTTATTACCCAACTAGGGGACATCATCGGTGATAGAAGGGAGAAGGGTTTGTGGAGAGGAGGAGGAAGGAAAAGAAGGGGAGGATTTGGAGGGTCTTTGGTGCTCTCTGAGCTTTTATTTTTTTTTCTTGCAGATGTTTTATTACCCAACCAGGGAACATCATCAGTGTTAGAAGGGAGTGAGGTTTACTCTCTGTTTATATAAGGCAGTGACTTCCCCTTTTGGTCTTGGTGAGAGTGTTCTTAGTGGTTCCATGATTAGTCTGTTTACTATTAGCCTACTACTTCTGTGGGAAGAATCCAGAGAAAGAAACAGTTTGGGGAATATTAAAACTTCTCCTACCCCACCCCAGCCAGAAAACTCAGCAGAGGCTAGCTTTTAGAAATGCAAATTCAAAAAAGAAAGTTTGGAGACTTCCAGCTAGAAACTGAAGAGATTAGGAAGACAAAGACCCCTAAAATCTACATACCCCACCCAAACTCTAAGGAAGGACATAATAGGATTAACCCACCAATACCAAAAGTGCACACTCAGACTCAGGTCAAAGTACATGACACAGGAAATACAAAGCCTCAAACAGGAACAGGAAACAACCTCAAGAGCCCCAGAAGGTATAAAAACTCACCACACCCAGCGACATGTGGCCAGTCTTTTTCCAGAGCCATCTTTGTTTCTGCCTCTGCTCTTCAACAATCCACAACCTTCTTTCTAAGGCAGTCGCCATTTTGTTTATTCCCGGCTCGGACTGGACCCTGATGATTTTTTTCTTTCAACGCTTCAGTCAAGGAACTACTAACTCAGACAAACAAGCTCACAATAAGCAGCAGCCAAACCAAGGATCCACTCTGGGATCTAAGCAAATAATCAAGGCTTCCTGCTGGGTTTATTAGATGGCGCGTGCATGTGGGGACTCTTCAAAGAAAAGGCAGAGATGGCCCCCATCCATTAAAGGAAGGCACCCATTTTAGGACCTTTCTCACCGCAGTCATTAAGCGAATCACTGCAGATGTTAAGTTACTAACAGGGCTGTTAAATGAATCTGGCTTCCCCCATTGATTTTGCTTTTCAGAAGGTCGCAAAAGGGGATCACTTGACCCCGGGACACTGCAGCCCGTTGTAAATATGAGTCAGTTGCCAAGCATCTGGATTTGGATTACTTGGCCAGTAGGGACGCAGTGGCTCAGTGGGTTAGGACGCTGAGCTTGTCGATCAGAAGGTCGGCAGTTTGGCGGGTGGAATCCCAAGTGCCGCGTAACAGAGTGAGCGCCTGTTACTCATCCCAGCTTCTGCCAACCTAGCAGTTGGAAAGCACATAAAAATGCAAGTAGAAAAATAGGGACCACTAAGGTGGGAAGGTAACAGCGTTCCGTGCGCCTTTGGCATCTAGTCATGCCGGCCACATGACCACAGAGATGTTCTCGGACAAGCGCTGGCTCTTCGGCTTTGAAACGGAGATGAGCACCGGCCCCTAGAGTTGGAAACGACTAGCACGCATGTGCGGGGGAACCTTTACCTTTTAGAGATGCTGCAGCGGTTGGAAGTCATTTCCTTTGTGTGTGTGTGTGTGTGTGAGAGAGAGAGAGAGAGAGAGAGAGAGTTTGGGTGGGTCTTTGAGTTAGTACTGGCTCCTAGTCACTACCTTGACTAGCCGATGCATTTTTTTTATATAACATTTCCACTTTCTCCTTGCTTTCTTCTGAGGGCTGAGAGATGGTGACTGGCCCAAGGTCACCCAGCTGGCTAATGCAGGATTAGAAGTTACGAGTTTCTAACCTGGCTCTCCCAAAATCTATAGATTCATTCAAGGAACGAACTCTTCCAACTTCAAAAAAAAAAGAAGAAGAAGAAATCTGAAATGTGATGTAAGCTCTAACTGGCACAGCATAAAAATTTAACTGAGATATCCATCAATTTAGATACAGTTTAGTTTATGACACTGAATATTAATCCCACCTGCTGCAGCCTGGAAGTCCTTGTGACAGTGATTCGCACTTCATTTGGTAGCAGGGTGATTAGGTTTTAGTCCACGGTCAAAAAAAGTAAATTGTCTCATCAAGGATTCCTCTGAAGCGGTGGTGCATGAGATTAAAACAATTTGGAAATAATTTTGATATTTTCTTGCATTACTTCAGCATTTTTGTACTGCGTTAGAATAGAATAGGAGCTGGAAGGGACCTTGGAGGTCTTCTAGTCCAGCCCACTCCTCAAGCAGGAGAAACCTATACCATTTCAGACAGGTGATTGTCTAGTCCAGGGGTATCAAACTGCCGGCCCACGGGCTGGATGCATCATGACGAAACCGCGCCCACCCCATTGCCGGCAATGGGGAAAAAGCTCCGATACGTCACGCAACGTCATGTGATGTCGCGAGTTTGACATGCCTGGTCTAGTCTCTTCTTAAAAACCTCCAGTGATGGAGCATCCATGATTTCTGGAAGCAGGTTGTTCCACTGGTTGATTGTCCTCACTGTCAGGAAGTTTCTCCTTAATTCCAGGTTGCTTCTCTCTTTGGTCAGTTTCCAACCATCGTGTATTGTCCTACCCTCTGGTGCTTTGGAGAATAATTTGACCCCCTCTTCTTTGTGGCAGCCCCTCAAATACTGGAACGCTGCTATCATGTCTCCCCTATTTCTTCGTTTCTTTAGAGTAGCCAAGCCCAAGTCCTGCAGCCGTTCTTCGTATGTTTTCGCCTCCAGGATCATCTTAGTTGCAATTCTCTGAATTTTTTCCCAAGGTCTCAACATCGTTTTTGTGATACGGTGGCCAGGTGTGGTCTTACTAGGGTTGTCTTCAGTTAACTTAGCTCTGACTTTAAAGGGTTGGCTTTTAAAAAGCCACAAGTCCATGGGTGCCTTACGGGTATCCAGTTAACCAACACTGGCATACAATTACGGCATTGCATCTTACGTTGGATGCAAAAATAAGTTAAATAACTCCATGTTGAAAGGATGCTTAACCCAACATATGCTTAATTATTTGCTCAACATAAAACCAATTCAGGAGACCATAATTTGGAACTTTTCTGCTGCGGCCTCATTTATTTAACTTCTTTCTTCCAAGTTCTACAAGGTTTCCCTTTAAAAAAAAAAAACTTTTCTCCTGCACACTCTAATCAAGGAGCAGGAGATGAATTTATCTTATTTTATTTTATTAAGACTATTTCTTTGGCCATCTACAGTAATTCCCTCAGGTTGACTCTAGGTGGTTTACATAAATAAAATCCCAACACAAAAGCCCATGAACCTTCACCTCCCTGGGGATAATAATAATAATAATAATAATAATAATAATAATAATAATAATAATAATAATAATAATAATAATAATAATAATAATAAAATAATAATAATAATAATATAATAATAATAATAATAATAATAATAATAATAATAATAATAATAATAATAATAATAATAATAATAATAATAAAACCTGTTTGGTGGACTCCATATCACTTGGGTTCCCCAGGCCCTGTTGGTTAAACCATGTCTTCAGTGTCTTTCAAAAAAAATTCTTACCTCTACAGGGATGATGTTCCACAGGGAGACAGCGACTATGGCGAAGGCCTTTCTTCTTGGTCCCACCAGATGGACATCCTTAATAGAGGGGACCATAACATCTCCTGCCTCTCTGCTCTGGTGGGTCAGCTGGATGTAACTGAGAAAAAAATGTTCCTTCAAATAACGGAGGGAGCCGTCATGGAGAAGGTCCTTCTGGATATCATCAAATGGTCCTCCTTAAGAGAGGGGATCCATAACATCTCCTGCCTCTCTGCTCTGGTGGGTCAGCTGGATGTAACAGAGAAAAAAATGTTCCTTCAAATAACGGAGGGAGCCGTCATGGAGAAGGTCCTTCTGGATATCATCAGATGGGCCTCCTTAAGAGAGGGGACCCATAACATCTCCTGCCTCTCTGGTGGGTCAGCTGGATGTAACTGAGAAAAAAATGTTCCTTCAAATAACAGGGAGCCATCATGGAGAAGGTCCTTCTGGATATCATCAAATGGTCCTCCTTAAGAGAGGGGATCCATAACATCTCCTGCCTCTCTGCTCTGGTGGGTCAGCTGGATGTAACAGAGAAAAAAAATGTTCCTTCAAATAACGGAGGGAGCCATCATGGAGAAGGTCCTTCTTAATATCATCAGATGGGCCTCCTTAAGAGAGGGGACCCATAACATCTCCTGCCTCTCTGCTCTGGTGGGTCAGCTGGATGTAACAGAGAAAAAAAATGTTCCTTCAAACACTTAGCAATGGAAATTTTGGTCTCATAAGTCAAGGACTCCCTGTCTTTCCAGCTGATTTTCCTTCTCATCTGGGGTTTATTTTTTTCTTTTCTTTGGGAGGGGGGAAGGGGCAGATACGAAATTTTAGAAGCAAACCCATTTGCCGCCTTCCTTCTTCAGAGTCTCTTTCTTTCGCCACAAAAGCAATCTAGCGGGGAGTTCTTTATCTGAATCAATTACCGCTGACTAGTAATTAGAGCCTTATATTTAACTGGGCTTAAATCATCTTTGATTGAAGTCCCTCTGATGGTTGTTAGTGTAAATGGTATTTCATTGCTGGCAAAAAAAAAATTTGGGGGGGTTAGGGTTCCTTTAATCTTCCTTCCTCTGACTAATCCAAGGAAAATGCCTTGTTTAATTCACCAGCTTTATTATCCAAACCTCTTTGGTTGGGGCCAGGATTTTCATTCCGCAAGAGGCCTGATGAACAGTTGCTACAATTATGTTTTAAGGAGATTAGTTTGTTTTTCCTCAAAAAGTCCTTTTTTGGTTCATCCTGCCAAAGGCAAGCGGGGTGGGGGGGCTTCTTTAGAATGCTTGACAAGGGATGGAAATCTGAGCATCACGTAGAGGCATGAAAACAGAAGCATCTGGGGAGGGTGGGCAAAAAAGTCAAAATGGTAGCCATCTTTGGAAATACATATTGCCTGTTGAGAGCCAGTTTGGTATACTGGTTAAGGCGCTGGCCCAGAAACCAGGAGATGGTGAGTTCTCGTTCTACCATCGCCATGAAAGCTGGCTAATCACCAGAAGAATGAAACGGTGAATTCTGGCCTCCCCTTAAGAATGAAAGCCAGCTAAATGACTTTAGGTCAATCACCAGGAAAGTGTGAGTTCTAGTCCTGCCTTAGGAACAAAAGCTGGCTGGGTAACTTTGGGTGTATCACCAGGAGACTGTGGGTTGATCACAGGAGACTGTGAGTTCTAGTCCCGCCTTAGGAACGAAAGCTGGCTGGGTGATTTTGGGTCTATCACCAGGAGACTGTGGGTCTATCACCAGGAGACTGTGAGTTCTAGTCCTGCCTTAGGAACAAAAGCTGGCTGGGTGACTTTGGGCCAATCACCAGGAGATTGTGAATTCTAGTCCCGCCTTAGGAACAAAAGCTGGCTGGGTGACTTTGGGTCAATCACCAGGAGATTGTGAATTCTAGTCCCACCTTAGGAACAAAAGCTGGCTGGGTGACTTTGGGTCAATCACCAGGAGACTGTGAGTTCTAGTCCTGCCTTAGGAACAAAAGCTGGCTGAGTGACTTTGAGCCAATCATTAGGTGACTGTGAGTTCTAGTCCCACCTTAGGCAGGAAGCCAGTTGGGTGAATGGGCCAAAGATTTGTCAGCCCATCTCACCTCACAGGGTTGTTGTTGTATGGAAACTAAGAGGAGGGAGGACTATCGGGTATGTTCCCATCTGGAGTTACTTAAAAATGTATAAAAATCAAATAAATGAATAGGTATAAACAGAGGTGTTGTTTTGATCTCATGGTGGTGGCCGCCATTTTGATCTGGAATAGGGTTCTCCCATAGTAGCTCCTTGAATAACATCTGTCCCTGTTCTTGTCATACATCAGTTTCAATACGTCAGTTGCTGAGGTTGCCATTTAGCCATGTTGAGATAAAATCCAGAATGTTTTCTTGGAGGGTTTTTCCCCATTTATCCAATTTAAACCATGATTTTCCTCATTCCCTCTCTGTGGAAAGAGATGCTGTCGTCAATTCTTTCTGTGCCAGTTTAATTGATGTTAATTGTGTAGTTTGGTCTATCCTGTTCATTTTTGTTACCTTTTAAGTCAATGTTTCATTACCAAGAAAGGCCCAGGATATGATTGCAATTACGCTTCTCTTGAACGCGAACCTGGTGATTTGAAAAGGCAAGGAGGTTTTCAATTTGTTTTGTGCGTTTGTTGTTGTTGTTGTTGTTTAAAAAAAAATGAACTGCAAGGGAGTCAGCCCGCTTTGACTCCAAAGCTAATTGCAAAGATGGCAATTGCCAACTTTCATCTCCAGGTTGATTGTTCCTTTTCAAAAGATTAAAGAGATTTCAACTCGGGGCCTTCCAGATGCGCGCAACGACAATGGATCTTCTCCGGTCTTCCCAAATTGCCTTTTCCGAAAAGAACGCTTTCGTGTTTATGAATTCTGAACGATGTTTCTTCACCCTCTCCTCTGCTCTTCTCCGGTAATCACTTTAAGGCTCCAGCTTTTTGCAAGTGCACTTAGTAGCAATAAAAATAATAAGCCCGTGGTTGCCCATGCAAATAGAATTGGCACGGATTTTCAAGTAAATATTTACACAACAGCTGGGCTTTGCGGCGTTCCCCTGCTGGAGTTGCGGGTGTGTGACTTATAATAAGAGCAGCCTTTTTGTGTGGATTGAAATTGCAGTGTTTTTGTTTTTTTTTAATGGACTCCCGATCTTAATAAGATAGGCCAATTACAGTCCACTTAAAGGAAGACTCTGTTCTGGTGCTCGGAGGATCTTTGTTTGGGACTGAGTTTTATTCTTTAAGTGTTTCTTGTAGGCCGGTATAAATGGGGAGGCCACAACACCATCTGTCGAGCTGTTTCCCCCCCTCTTAGCAAGGAGACAACCAGCCTTGCAAAATTCCACTTAATTCCCCCTGAGGTGAATTTCAAGGACTTCTCAATATGGCTTTGCTTTTCAAAGAACTGAAGATTTTTTTTTTTTGACACAATTGATTGCTCACTGGAATCAACTGGACTCTTGGTGGGTTACAAAGACATACACTTCCGTGCCAATTTTCTTGTCCGAAACCTAAAAGTATAAAATTAGAGATGAAGATTTCCATGAGTCTCTCTAGCCTTTTTTATGTATATATCTAACATCACGGGTTTCAAACTGCCGGCCTGGATGCATCATGGTGAAATCACGCCCACCCCTTGCCGGCAATGGGGAAAAAGTCATGATGCGTCACAAGACGTCACGTGACATTGCGAGTTTGACACTGCTGATCTACATGGAGGGAAGTGTGTTAGTGGGGTGCCTCAGGATTCTGCTCTGGGCCCAGTGCTCTTCAATATCTTCATCAATGATTTGGATGAGGGGATAGATGGGGAACTCATCAAATTTGCAGATGACACCAGGAATAGCCAACACTCCAGAAGATAGGCTTAAGATACAGAAGGATCTGGACAGACTCGAACACTGGGCACTATCTAACAAAATGAAATTCAATGGTGAAAAAGTAAGGTTTTAAATTTAGGCAAGAAAAACCAAATGTACAGGTATAGTATATGTAGTATCTTGCTCAATAGTAGTAACCGTGAGAGGGATCTTGGAGTCCTAGTGGATGATCACTTAAATAGGAGCCAGCCGTGTGGTGCAGCTGCCAAAAAAGCCAACACAGTGCTAGGCTGCATTAACAAAGGGATAGAATCGAGATCACGTGAAGTGTTAATACCATTTTACAATGCCTTGGTAAGGCCACACCTGGAATATTGCACCCAGTTTTGGTCACCACGATGTAAAATCGCTTGGATTCGGACCGGTTTGGACTCCGACTGGGCAGAGTCTGACAATCAGGACATGGGCGGCCTTGTTGATGTTATCTGGGAGGAGTTCGATCCTGTGACTTTGGAGGAAGTGGACAGGATCATGGGGAAGCTGAGCTCCACCACATGTTTATTGGACCCGTGCCCTTCCTGGCTGGTTTATGCAGCTCGGGAGGGGACACGAGGCTGGCTCCAGGTGGTGATAACTGCTTCCTTGAGTGAGGGTAGTTTCCCCGCCGCCTTGAAGGAGGCGGTGGTGAGACCTCTCCTCAAGAAGCCTGCCTTGGACCCAGCTGTATTAAACAACTTCTGTCTGGTCTCCAACCATCGCTTTCTTGCGAAGGTTGTTGAGAGGGTGGTGGAGCATCAGCTCCCTCTGGTCCTGGATGAAGCTGATTATCTAGACCCGTACCAATCGGGTTTCAGGCCCGGGCACAGCATGGAGACGGCATTGGTCGCTCTGGTGAATGATCTCTGGAGGGCTTGGGACAGGGGTTGTTCCTCTGTCCTAGTCCTATTAGACCTCTCAGCAGCTTTTGATACCATCGACCATGGTATCTTGCTGCGGCATCTCAGGGGATTGGGAGTGGGAGGCACGGTCCTTCAGTGGTTCTCCTCCTACCTCCTGGGATGCTTGCAGTCGGTGTTGGCAGGGGGACAGAGGTCGACCTCGAGGCCTCTCGTTTGTGGAGTCCCTCAGGGGTCGGTCCTCTCGCCTCTCCTGATCAACATCTATATGAAGCCTCTGGGTGAGATCATTCGTGGCTTTGGAGTTGGGTATCATAAGTATGCTGATGATACCCAGCTTTTCATTTTGACCCCAAACCACCCCAGTGATGCCCTCAACGTGATGTCCTGTTGCCTGGAGGCGGTCCGGGTCTGGATGGGGAGGAACAGGCTTCGGCTCAACCCTGACAAGACTGAGTGGCTGTGTGTGCCGGCATCTCGGGAAACTCAGATCATTCCATCTCTTACTATGGGGGTGAGTTATTACCCCCATAGATAGGGCTCACAACTTGGGAGTCCTCCTAGATTCACAGCTTTCTTTAGAAGATCATATAGTAACTGTGACTAGGGGGGCCTTCGCCCAGGTTCGCCTGGTGCGCCAGTTGAGGCCCTATCTAGACCGGGATGCCTTGCGTACAGTCACTCATGCGCTCGTGACCTCTCGATTAGACGACTGCAACGCTCTCTACATGGGGCTGCCCTTGAGGACCACTCGGAGGCTCCTACTGGTGCAGAATGCAGCCGCGCGAGTTGTGTTGGGGGTCTCCCGATACTCCCATGTTACACCTCTGCTCCGTGAGCTGCATTGGCTTCCAGTTGCCCTCTGGGTGAGATTCAAGGTGCTGGTAATGACCTACAAAGCCCTACATGGCATGGGTCCGGAGTACCTAAGGGAGCACCTACGGCCGGCGTCAACCTCCCTTTGTCCAGTGCGCTCCCACAGAGAGGGCCTCCTCAGGGTGCCTCCGGTCAGAGAATGCCGACTGATGGCCCCCAGGGGGAGGGCGTTCTCTGTGGGCGCGCCAGATTTATGGAACCGTTTACCGGTTGAGCTCCGCATGGCTCCCGACCTTCGCTCCTTCCGACGTGATCTAAAAACCTATTTATTTGAACAAGCCGGCCTGGTCTGATGGGTTTGGGGTTTTAATTACTGTTTTTAAGGAATTTATTTATTGTATTTGGGCACTATGGTTTAATCTGTTTTTAATTTTTGTATTTTGTATTTTTGGTATTTATTGCCCTGTTCACCGCCCTGAGTCCTTTGGGAGAAGGGCGGTATACAAATTAAATTAAATTAAATTAAATTAAATTAAATTAAATTAAATTAAATTAAATTAAATTAAATTAAATTAAATTAAATTAAATTAAATTAGATGTTAAGACTCTAGAAGGAGTGCAGAGAAGAGCAACAAAGATGAATAGAGGACAGGAGGTTAAAACACAGAAAGAACAGTTGCTGGAATTGGATATGTCTAGTTTAATGAAGAGAAGGATTTGGTTGACATTATACTGTAGCAGTCTTCCAGTATCTCAGGGGCTGCCCCAAAGAGGAGGGAGTCAAGCTCTTCTCCAAAGCACCTGAAAGCAGGACAAGAAGCAATGGATGGAAACTAGTCAAGGAGAGAAGCAACCTAGAACTAAGGAGAAACTTCCTGACAGTTAGAACAATTAACCAATGGAACAACCTGCCTCCAGAAGTGGTGAATGCTCCAACACTGGAAGTTTTTAAGAAGAGGCTGGACAGGCATTTGTCTGAAATGGTATCTCCTGCATCTTTCCCCACTTGTTCTTTCTGTGTCTTTAATGCCGTTCGACTAGAAGTCACAAAAATTAAGCTGTTTTTCGTTCTGCAGACCATCCTGAGCCTCTGCACAGGTCCATCTGCAATGGGTCAAGTCTTTATTATGAGTCATTTACATAGCAATGAGGACTGGCATTTCCTGTTTTGACCTCTCACACCCCCCATTTCTACAAATTGGTCTGGCATAAAATTCCTGCAAGTTTCATCTGAAAAATGGCTGAAAATTAAAAGCGATAAACTGTTCTTTCGGGCTTAAAGCTATCTGTGCAGAAACATTTTTTCCCCCAAAAATGGAAGAACTTAAAACAAATAATTGAGACCAAAATATGCTGTATGCATTTGTCCGAGATTTGGACCCAGGTTCCCATCAGAGATACAGCTGAAAATGTCATTCAGTTCTGTTCCACAACAGAAACATCAGTTTTTATTTTATTTTAAATTTTATTTTATTTATTAGTTATCTTTTTTTCAGTTTTCCTTTCCAAAATATTCCCAAAATATTCTATTTTTTCTTTTTTCTTTTATTTATTGTAGCTTTTCTTACTTTTTATTTTTTTCTTATTGCCACCTTTAATGAACAAAATTAAAAAAGGAAGTCTTTATTAATGGCACTATAATTCCTTGCATCAGGGTATCTTCTTCAAGACTATCAACAGAGGGATGATCTTGCCCAGTGAAAAAGCTCCCGAGTTATCAATGCAGTTACACTCATCTGCCAATTAAAATGTTTCCTTAGCTTCAGACCCACTTTCTGATAGTCAGTCCATACTGAATTGATTCTTCTGTACTACTACTACTACTACTACTACTACTACTACTACTACTACTAATAATAATAATAATAATAATAATAATAATAATAATAATAATAATAAAGTTGGAAGGGACCTTGGAGGTCACTTAGTCCTAACTGCAAGATTATGACATCAATTGTCATAGAACCATGGAATCATGGAATCATAGAACCAAAAATATGGAACCATGGAATCATAGAACCATGAAATCATGGACTCATGGAATCATAGAGCCATGGTGTAATGTATTGGGCTTACTTGTTAACACCATGTGGTAACTGCAGGTAGGCTGCTGGAGCAGGGAGCTAAGTAAGGACTTTCTTGTGCTGCTAAGTGGAACCTATTCACACCGGTGTTAGGTCTTTGTAAAGTGTATTGCTGTAATTACTTTCTATTGTTGCTATAATGTTGTTCGTTCTAAGGGGGGAGGGTGTAATGTATTGGGCTTACTTGTTAACACCACGTGGTAATGGCTGGTAGGCTGCTGGATTAGGGAGCTAGCTAACAGCTCCCAGCATCTCAGACAACCCGTCTCCAGCGCTGCCATTGGTTGCCCCTAGGTGGCAATAGGTTGCTTCAAACCTATTGGCCACCGCCTAGGGGCCAGGGTAAAAACTGCTGTTCTCTAGTTCAGATCCTGCAAGCAATAAACCATGATCTTTGCTGAACTTACTCGCCCTGTCTTCATTCCTGCACAACGAACCCAGGACACAACACATGGAATCATGGAATCATAGAACCATAGGATCATGGAAACATAGACCCATTAAATCATGGAATCATGGAACCATAGAATCATAGAGTCATAGATTCATGGAATCATAGAACCATAGATTCATGGAATCATGGAATCATGGAACCATAGAATCATAGAACCATAGATTCATGGAATCATGAAATCAGAGAATCAGAGAATCATGGAAACATGGAACCATAGAATCATAGGACTGGAAGGGACTTTGGTCTTCTAGTCCAAACCCCTGCCCAAGGTAGTAGTCCTTACCATCACAGTCAGATGATTGTCCAATCTTTTTTTTGTAACCGTCCAGTGATAGTACACCCACAACTCTTGGTGGCAGACTGTACATTGATTAATCATTCTCATCCTAACCCTAACCCTAACCCTAACCCTAACCCTAACCCTAACCCTAACCCTAACCCTTTTTCCATGTTGGATCTTCTTCTGATGACCTTCCACCCTTGCTTCTTGCCCTGCCCTCAGGTGTTTTGGAGAATGGATTGAGCCCCTTCTTCCCTGATGCAGCCCTTGAAGTATTGGAATATGAAGTCTCCTCTTCATTAGGCTGAACATAAGTAGGTCCCTTAACTGTTCGTCATACACTTCAGCCTCCAGAACTCTGATCATCTTGGCTGCTCTTCTCTGTACTCTTTCTAGGGACTCACCCTCTCTTTTGTATCGTATGACCTCAATTCTCTTGATGACCTCAACTCAATGTCCCTTCCCTCAGGCAAAAGGAAGGTTGCATTCTCCATTTTCCATGGGTCAGAGGTGATCTGGAAGAAACATTGCAAGACCCTGCTACCTCGGGGACGGACTCTCAAATTCAGCCCTTTGTTTCTTGGGAACAAAGACTCTTGCTCTGCCTCCCTCCGGCTCTCCTTTCGAATTGGTATGGTGCGTGCATATCTTCAAGCATCACATCAAAACACACTCTATTTTCTAGACCAATGCAGCTGTAACATTCTTCAGCAAGGCAGAATCGATTAACGTCTTACAAGGTCTGCCTAGCTCTGAGAGCACTCAGCCTCTCTTAGGTTACTTATGAACCGGTGGGAGTCAAGTCAGAAGGGGAACAAATGAAGATGGATGAAATTTGTACCTGGGCAAATAAGGAGGGCCTGCAATCCCATCCCCCATAAAAATAATAATAAAATAGGACAAGGAAAGGTCAGCATTAGATGGAGAGAGTTTGAGTCTAGTGATTGGAAAAAGCAAAAAAAAAAGTCATAGTGTGTTGGGGGGGGGAAATCACCTTATCGGTATTCAGGGATGCCTATATTCTGGAGAGATAACCACCTCGTAAGTATGCCATTTTCAATGTCTTATGAGGATGTGTGCTACTTATCGTGCATTTGATTTTATTCCTACATTATAATGAACTGAAACCAGCAAACATCCCTTATCCTCCTCCCTCCTTTTAAGTTTCCCACCAATAACAACTCTGAGAAGTGGATTAGGCTAAGAGAGAGGGACCAGCCCCAAATCACCCAGTCAGCTTTCATACCTAGAATTCATGGACTCCTGGTGATTGGCCCAAAGTCACCCAGTCATTTTCGTGCCTAAGCTGGAACTAGAACTCAGTTTACTGGTGATTGGCCCAAAGTCAGCGAGCTGGTGTTCAAGACTAGAACTCGCCGTCTCCTGTTGACTGGCCCAAAATCACCCAATCAGCTTTCATGCCTAAGGTGGACTAGAACTCATAGTTTACTGGGGATTGGCCCAAAGTCATCCAGATGGCTTTCATGCCTAAGGAGGGACTATAACTCTCAATCTCCTGGTGATTGTCCTAAGGTCACCCAGCCAGCTTTCATGCCTAAGATGGAACTAGAACTCACAATCTCTTGATGGATTGACGCAAAGGCACCCAGCCAGCTTTCATGCCTAAGGCAGGACTAGAACTCACTGTCTCTTGATGATTGTCCCAAAGTCATCGAGCTGATGTTCATGGCTAAGATGGGACTAGAACTCACCATCTCCTGGTGATTGGCTCAAAGTCACCCAATCAGCTTTCATGCCTAAGGTGGACTAGAACTCATAGTTTACTGGGGATTGGCCCAAAGTCATCCAGATGGCTTTCATGCCTAAGGAGGGACTAGAACTCTCAATCTCCTGTTGATTGTCCTAAAGTCACCCAGCCAGCTTTCACGCCTAAGATGGAACTAAAACTCACCATCTCTTGATGGATTGACCCAAAGGCACCCAGCCAGCTTTCACGCCTAAGGCAGGACTAGAACTCATTGTCTCCTGCTTTCTAGCCTGCCTGGTGTCTTCACCACTAGACCAAACCTGCTCTCTAGATCCCATGAAATGATGGCCTGTTCCCTCTTAACTGCAGCAATCTTTCTTTTTCCAATCCAAGGAGCGTGGGCCAAAGGATACAGATCCTTGCATATTGGTTGGGTGGATGTAACAAGCCCATATTAAATTAAGCATCCCTAGAAGTCATTGCATTTTTTCTGGGCAATTACACCTACCTTGTATAATCTAATGAGCTGTTACTTTGCCCTAATGTAACATTTCAAGGAGCCCATTTCATCTCTTTCCCCTATGCTTGTCTTCTTCACAGTTTCCTGCACAGGACAGATAATTGATTTGTTAAACTAAATCTCAGCCATATACCCCGGCTCCTGTTTTTCTCCTGGAGTTCTTAAAAAAAAAATATACATTTCTTCCTCCTCTGAATAATTTTCTCTTTAAGAAAGGAGAATCGAGAAGCAAAGGTTTGTGTGTATGTGTGTGTGATGAAACACAACATTGTATAGCGTTGTATAAACAGAGGCATACGAATCAAGATCACGCAAAGTGTTCTTACCGCTTTATAAAACCCTAGTAAGACCACACCTGGGATACTGCAGCCGATTTTGGTCACCATATCACAAAAAAGATGTTGAGAGTTTGGAAAAAAAATCAGAGAAGAGCAACTAAGATGATCCAAGACTTGGAGTCTAAAATATATAAAGAACGGCTGCGGGACTTGGGTTTGGCTAGTCTAACGAAAAGAAGAAATAGGGGAGACATGATAGCAGCATTCCAGTATTTGAGGGGCTGCCACAAAGAAGAGGGGGTCAAACTATTCTCCAAAGCAATAAAGGGAAGGACGAGAAACAATGGTTGGAAACTGATCAAAGAGAGAAGCAACCTGGAATTAAGGAGAAACTTCCCTACAGTGAGGACAATCAACCAGTGGAACAGAAGTTGCCTTCAGAAATCGTGGGTGCTCCATCACTGGAGATTTTTTGAGACTGGACATTCACCTGTCAGACACAGTATAGGTTCTCCTGCTTGAGCAGGGGGCTGGACTAGAAGACCTCCAAGGTCCCTTCCAGCTCCAGTTCTATTCTATCGTGAAAAGGTCAGCTCAGCAGTCTATTTGCAAAAGATAACCTGGCAATACTAATGAATTATTTTCACTGCAGATAGCAAAGAGGTGTGCACTGCCTCTCTTAGACTATAAAGGAACCTAAGATTTATGCATGCTGAATTTGAGACTCTCAAATTGAGAGCAGGAGGTGTCTCGCGTACCTCCTGAGATAGTATAGAATAAAAGACACTCAAAGATTGGTTGAATGTATCAATAAAGTAAAATAAACGCTGATTGTGTAAAACTTGAGAATTGGTTAGTTGGTGCTGGGTTGCTGGGTTGGGACCCTGATTAATTTGCCTCTTCAAGGGCTGGCTTCAATATATGGCTTCCTTCATGCTCTCTGAACTTGGTTGATTTTTTGCAGACGTCTGATGACCCAACTAGGGAACCTCATCAGTGCTAGAAGGGTGTGGTGTTTGTGGAGAGAAGGAGGAGGAAGAGGAGGAGGAGGAGGTCTGTAGGGTCCTTGGTGTTCTCTGAGCTTAGTTGTTTTCCTGCAGAGATTTCATGACCCAAGTAGGTAGTATCATCAATGCTAGAATGGAGTGGGACAAAGAAGCAGGGATCAAACTATTTTCCAAAGCACCTGAAGGCAGGACAAGAAGCAATGGATGCAAAATAATCAAGGAGAGAAGCAACCTGGAACTGAAGAGAAATGTATTGACAGTGAGAACAATTAATCAATGGAATGACTTGCCTCCAGAAGTTGTGGTGCTCCCTCACTGGAGGTTTTGTAAGAAGAGACTGGACAACCATTTGTCTGAAATGGTATAGGCTCTCCTGCTTTAGCAAGAGGGTAGACTAGAAAATCTCCAAGGTCCCTTCCAACTCTGCTTGTCTGTTAAATTATTAAAAGGGGGCCGGTGCTCATCTCCGTTTCAAAGCCAAAGAGCCAGTGCTTGTCCGAGGACGTCTCCGTGGTCATGTGGCCGGCATGACTAGACTCCAAAGGCGCACGGAGCGCTGTTACCTTCCCACCGTAGTGGTCCCTATTTTTCTACTTGCATTTTTACGTGCTTTTGAACTGCTAGGTTGGCAGAAGCTGGGATGAGTAACAGGCGCTCACTCTGCTACGCGGCACTCGGGATTTGACCCGCCAAACTGCCGACCTTCTGATCGACAAGCTCAGCGTCCAAACCCACTGAGCCACCGCGTCCCTGTTAAATTATTAAGAAAGAACCAATAAATAAGTTGGCTAGACAATGGTCTTATTGACTGATTTTTCTTTCCTCCCTAGAAAATGCTAATGTCTACAGGGATTTCCTAAAGAGTATTTTGATTTTCATGAACATTTGGGGCCATTTTTCCCCCCAATAGCATGTGTTTCTGTATGCAACCATCTCCAAGAGACACATTTTGTTTGAGAGTTCATTGGCAACTCTTGAGCCACATTGCAAAATTCAGCTAACGATGCCATACACTGGACAACTATTTTAACGTTTCAAACTCACAACTTTCAGGGCACGTTTTAATGTGCGTCATGAGGATTCCAAGGCGGTTTCTGTGTGGATTTCAAAAGGGAGCCAAGGAAATAGTAGTGAAGCCGGTGGGGGGAAAAAAACAGGATGGCAGGTTTTGCCTTGCAAATTTTGTCTATTGTAGTTTATAAACACAGTTTTGTTTTCCTTTCATTATGGCAGATGTCAGCACAATACAATTCTGTCTGAATCGCCATGTTGGTCATTTAAACTAAAGAAAAAAAGAAAAAGAAAAGAAATTCAGTGACTAAAAAGTGCCCAGTTTGACAATATTTTGTCTTTGGGGGAGAAGAGCTGGCAGGTAGAAAAGATAAATGTAAAGGTTTCTATATCTTCTGTCTGTCTGTCTATCTATCCTCTCTCTCTCTCATCTATCTATCTATCTATCTATCTATCATCTATCTATCTATCTATCTATCATCTATCTATCTATCTATCTATCTATCTATCTATCTATCTATCTATCTATCTATCTATCTATCTATCTATCTATCCTGTCTGTCCGTCCATCCATCTATCCTTATCTATCTATCTATATCCATCCATCCATCCATCTATCCATCTCTATCTATCTATCTATCTATCTATCTATCTATCTATCTATCTATCTATCATCTATCTATCTATCTATCTGAGCAGTGGCTCAGTGGGTTAGGACGCTGAGCTTGTCAATCAGAAGATCGGCAGTTTGGCGGGTCGAATTCCGAGTGCCGCATAACAGAGTGAGCGCCTATTACTCGTCCCAGCTTCTGCCACCCTAGCAGTTCAAAAGCACGTAAAAATGCAAGTAGAAAAATAGGGACCACTCCGGTGGGAAGGTAACGGCGTTCCATGCGCCTTTGGCATCTAGTCATGCCGGCCACATGACCACGGAGACGTCCTCGGACAAGCGCTGGCACTTCGGCTTTGAAACAGAGATGAGCACCGGCCCCTAGAGTCGGAAATGACTAGCACACATGTGCGGGGGAACCTTTACATTTACATCTATCTATCTATCTATCTATCTATCTATCTATCTATCTATCCATCCATCCATCCATCGGTCAATTGTTCTAACTGTCAGGAAATTTCTCCTTAGTTTTACGTTGCTTCTCTCCTTGATTAATTTCCATCCATTGTTTCTTTATTCCCTTCTGGTGCTTTGGAAAATAGGTTGTCCCCCCCCTCGCCTTTGTGGGAACACCTCAAATATTGGAACACTGCTATGATGTTACGCCTAGTCCTTCTGTTCATTAAACCAGACATACCCAATTCCTGCAGCCATTCTTTGTATGTTTTAGCCTCCAACATCCCCCCCACACAGTAATCTTTGTTGCTCTTCTCTGCACTTCTAGTGTTGGAGCATTCACCACTTCTGGAGGCAGGTTGTTCCACTGGTTAATTGTTCTAACTGTCAGGAAGTTTCTCCTTAGTTCTAGGTTGCTTCTCTCCTTGACTAGTTTCCATGCGTTGCTTCTTGTCCTGCCTTGAGGTGCTTTGGAGAATAGCTTGACTCCCTCTTCTTTGTGGCAGCCCCTGAGATATTGGAACACTGCTGTCATGTCACCCCTCACCCTTCTCTTCATTAAACTAGACATTCCCAATTCCAGCAACCGTTCCTTATATGTTTTCGCCTCCAGTCCCCTAATCATCTTTGTTGCTCTTCTCTGCACTCTTTCTAGAGACTCAACATCTTTTTTGTATTGTGGTGACCAAAACTGGATGCCGTATTCCAAGTGTGGGCTTACCAAAGCTTTATAAAACGGTGCTAACCCTTCACCTGATCTTGATTTTATCCCTCTGTTAATGCGGTCTAGGACTGTGTTGGCTTTTCTGGCTGCTGCCACATCCTGGCTTATTTTTAGTTTCTCTTAACCAAAAACAAGCAAGCTTGACAACTCTTCCCAAAGCTGTTTCAAAATAAGGTAGGAAAGTGGAAACCTGTTTTGCAGGGGAAGAAAACCCGGACAAACATGATTCAACCCGGTTTTATTTTATAGACCTAAAATGCACATTTTCTAAGACAGCATAAGAAATCCTAGACAAATCCTTCTTTGATGAACAACATTCCAAAAATGCCACCATGGCTGCATCATTCTTTGTCAACCATTGACCTTTCCTGTTGCATGCAAATGAGGGTGCGCATCCATAAGCAGCAGTAAAAAAAGTTTAATTAAATCCTCTAGCACACTAAGTTCCTGTCAAAAACCCCAGGAATTCCACTGCCTTTGGGCAAAAAGAGGGTGCGTCTAACAAGACGCCAATAGTTAAAAGCCAATTAACCGGGCCCATTAGTTGTCCATTATCTGAGTGGTAGAAATAAAATTATATTAATTGCGATAGACCCTGCTGTACACTCCTAAATAAATGCATAAATATTTCTTGGTCTATTAATGGTGCTTTGAACTTGCCATTTATGGAGGAGACTTTCCTGACATCTGGCACATAAGGAGCTGAGTGACTGAAAGAATGAGTGACTGGATGATTGAATGAATGAATGAACGAATAAACCAATGAATGAATGAATGCATGACACATGTCTATGAAGGTTCTCAGTCATCCAGATTATGATTGTCCCAAGGGTGCTTTTTTCAGAAGGCCACTGCACTTTGTTTTTCATGGTCCTGTTGGAGGAAAAGTCTTCATCAGGTCCAGTCCAAGCCGGGAATAAACAACATGGTGACTGCTTTAAAAGAAGGTTGCAGTTTAATGAAGAGGAGAACCAGACAGAAAGATAGCTCTGGAAGAAAAGAGAGCGAGCACATGTAGTAGGGAGTGGGTTTTTATACCTTCTTGGGCTTTTGTGTTTGGAGTTGTTCCTGTGGCGTGAACTTTGACCTGAGTCTGAGTGTGCCTTTCTGGAATTCTGTTGGTGGTGGGTTAATCCTATTATGTCCCAAAGGTCATATCCTGCTTCCCTGGGGCTGTGATTGATGACTGTTAGATTTTTGGTGTGAGGGATTTATTTTTATTTTTTATTTTAATTCCATTTATATCCCACCCTTCTCCGAAGACTCAGGGCAGCTTACAAGCTTAGCAGTAGCCTTCATTCTATGTATATGCCTGCTTATTAGGGCTTTCACACACCCCAAGCGGCATTATTACAAAGTCAGCTTATTGCCCCCAACAATCTGGGTCCTCATTTTACCTACCTGGGAAGGATGGAAGGCTGAGTCAACCTTGAGCCTGGTGGGATGCGAACCTGCACTAATTGCAGGCAGCTGGTGTTACTTAAGGAGGCATTAGCCCACTGCTCCACCAAGGATTGTTGATTCTAGGGATCTTTATCTTTCTAATCCCAGTTTCCTGGCTCCAATCTTTCTGACAAGATTATCACATCTGCATTTCTGCAGACCTGGTTTCTGTTTGGGGCAGAGAGACTTGTGTGTGGGCGTGTGGGTGTGTTGGTTTATGCCTTTAAAATCCTTTGGGGAAATATAGTCTGCCTTTTTAATAATCCTAAAAATATTTCTTTCTCTGGATTTATTGTAGGAGATGACCAGGTTCAAATGTGTCATCCGTTTGGAGTGATGATGCTCCCACAAGGTCACCTAAATCCAGCCAGATAGTTGACCCGGTTCTTGTGAACAGACTTGAATGAATCTTCTGTGCTGGAATCTAACGGATGGTCCTGATTCTTTGTGCCTTGACACGAGCAGTTAGAAGGAGGCAAAGTGGAGATACTGATGACAGCTGACTTGCTGAAATGTTCATGCAGCTTCTGCTATTCTTTTTTTTTTACAAGATGAAAGAGCCGTGGAGGCTGGACCCTTCCCGGGGATCTGTCATGCTTCTTCCCATCTTGGCTGTTGCAGGGATAAATGAAGAGAACCACATCTGTAAACCAAAGAGTGCATGGGGCAAAAGATGGGGCTAAATCTAGCTGGCCAAATAATGGGAGGAGGAGGAGGAGGAGGAGGAGGAGGAGGAGGAGGAGGAGGAGGAGGAGGAGGAGGAGGAGGAGGAGGAGGAGGAAGAAGCCACCACTGCATTTGGGGCCTAGTACCGGTACCCCAAAAATTATCCTGTGCAAAAAGATCACCCCATATTTTCTCCTTCGTGCTTGCTGTCTTGTACACACAGAGCAAGACATGAACATTCTGGAAAATCTGTTGGAAACTTTCAGATTAAACCAAGTGATCAAAAACACTTTATCCACAGATCTTGTTCCATCCGATTCTCCTGCATCTATCTATCTATCTATCTATCTATCTATCTATCTATCTATCTATCTATCTATCTATCTATCTATCTATCTATCTATCTATCTATCTTTTTCTTTCTCTCTCTCTCTCTTTCTTTCTTTCTTTCTTTCTTTCTTTCTTTCTTTCTTTCTTTCCTTCTTCTTTCCTTCATAAGAGAGAGGAGAGAAACCCCTTCCTTCCTTCCTTCCTTCCTTCCTTCCTTCCTTCCTTCCTTCCTTCCTTCCTTCCTTCCTTCTTTCCCTTCCCTTCCCTTCCCTTCCCTTCTCTTCTCCTTCCTTCCTTCCTCTGCCCCTTCCCCCTCCCCCTCCCTCCCTCTGTCCCTTCTTTCATAAGACAAAGGAGGAGAGCAAGAGTCCTCCATACCAAAATAAACTTGGTGTGGTACTTTCTCCATCCCTTCACAAAAGGAATTTATTCTTTATAAGCTCAGAAGATAATGGCTAATGTTCACAAAACGTGGCGTGCCATTTATGGAGCTTTCAAATCAGCTTCTGAATCAAATCCATGATGGGATTAATAATGGGGTCTGGGGTGACCCCTTTTCATTTAGTGTAGACTTCCCACCATCTGTGGTTTGAGGATGGAGGTTGCAGTCACCTTTCATTGGGCTTCCAATTTGCTTAGCGATTTCTCCGCTCAAGTTGGAACTCAACATTTTAATTATAGTTCAAAGAAGAGTGTATAATTATTAACATTCTCTCTCAACCAGATACTTCTGCATTTTACGGTCTTAATGAAAAGCTAATTAATTTTTCCAAACCATTGAAAACTCCTTTTATTTTTTATTATTTTTTCCCTCCTTCCCAACTTGCTGATTTCCTATTTGACATTCTGCATTAATTAGATAAGGAAGGAAATGGAGGGGCTTTAATTGCCTCCGATAGGGAAGGGGATTTAATTCCTCGCAAAATGTCTTTATCGACGATCAGAGGTGACCAAGGCAAGAAATAAACTTCAAATAGAGCAATGTTCCTCCCAAGACAATGGATTCAGCAGAACGGTGCAACCAGAATTACCTTCCTCTGCTATCTCCAGATATTTGGGAATAGTTAGGGATAATTTATGATTTCACAAGGAAATTTGAATTCCAGGGAGGGGATTACACAAGTATGTTGGTCCTTCTCCACTGGAGAAGATTCTCCAGAATATTTATTTATTTATTTATTTATTTATTTATTTATTTATTTATTTATTTATTTATTTATTTATTTATTTATTTAATTTGTATACCGCCCTTCTCCCGAAGGACTCACGGACAGCCAAGAAAATATCACGGACAGCCAAGAAAACAAACTGATGGATCTCTGTGGAGATTCTCAGTCATCCAGACCATGTTTGTCCCAAAAGTGTTTTTTGTTTTTATTTTTTAAAGGCAACTGAGCTTTGTTTTGTTCCTTGAAGACGTCTCGCTTCTCATCCGAGAAGATTCTCCAGCTTGTGAAGAGCTGAAGAAGCTTCTTGGATGAGAAGCGAAATGTCTTCAAGGAAAAACAAAAAACAAAGTCCAGTTGCCTTTTGAAGAAAACCACTTTGAGGAAAAAAACGGATGGATCAGGGAATAAATCAGCTGAGAATTCTCACTTCAGACACAAATGACCGGGCTCAAATAATCCTATTTTGGACACGTTTATGCAAGAACCTAGCTCTCTGAAGAAGAGAGGTTATAAGGTTCTAAGCTGGAAAAGATAGAAGCAGCAGTGAGGTGAGTGAACACAATTATAATGATGACAGATGTATTATTGGAAGATCTGAAAAACAGGTTAGGGACAGATTGTCATTGGATGAGCCGTGGGGGCACAGTGGTTAGAATACAGTATTGCAGGTTAATTCTTCTGACTGCCAGCAGTTCGATCCTGACAAGCTCAAGGTTGACTCAGCCTTCCATCCTTCCAAGGTTGGTAAAATGAGGACCTAAATAAATAAAATAATAATAATAATAATAATAATAATAATAATAATAATAATAATAATAATAATAATAATAATAATAAGAAGAAGAAGAAGAAGAAGAAGAAGAAGAAGAAGAAGAAGAAGAAGAAGAAGAAGAAGAAGAAGAAGAAGAAGAAGAAGTAGTTGGAAGGGACCTTGGAGGTCATCTAGTCCAACCCCCTGCTCAGGCAGGAAACCCTCTACCATTTCAGGCAAATGGCTGTCCAGTCTCTTCTTAAAAACTTCCAGTGTTGGAGCATTCACCACTTCTGGAGGCAGGTTGTTCCACTGGTTAATTGTTCTAACTGTTGGGAAGTTTCTCCTTAGTTCTAGGTTGCTTCTCTCCTTGACTAGTTTCCATCCATTGTTTCTTGTCCTGCCTTCAGGTGCTTTGGAGAATAGCTTGACTCCCTCTTCTCTGGGGCAGCCCCTGAGATATTGGAACACTGCTATCATGTCACCCCTCACTCTTCTCTTCATTAAACTACACATACCCAATTCCAGCAACCGTTCTTTATATGTTTTAGCCTCCAGTCCCCCAATCATCTTTGTTGCTCTTCTCTGTACCCTTGCTAGAGTCTTGACATCTTTTGTACATCGTGGTGACCAATACTGGATGCAGTATTCCAGGTGTGGCCTTACCAAAGCATTGTAAAGTGGTATTAGTACTTCACTTGATCTTGATTCTATCCCTCTGTTAATGCAGCCTAGCACTGTGTTGACTTTTTTGGCAGCTGCAGCACACTGCTGGCTCATATTGAAGTGATTGTCTACTAGGACTCCGAGATCCCTCTCACAGTTTGATTGTTGGGGGCAATAGGCTGACTCTATAAACTACTTAGAGAAGGCTGTAAAGCACTATGAAGTTGTGCATAAATGTAAGTCCTATTGCTATTGCTACCTATACAGTTGCTTGAAGTAAAAACAATCATCCAGTTTCAGTCATCAGAATATAAAAAAAGATGTTGAGACTCTAGAAAGAGTGCAGAGAAGAGCAACTGGAGGCTAAAACATATAAGGAACGGTGGCTGGAATTGGGTATGTCTAGTTTAATGAAGAGAAGGACGAGGGGTGACATGATAGCAGTCTTCCAGTATCTCAGGGGCTGCCCCAAAGAAGAGGGAGTCAAGCTATTCTCCAAAGCGCCTGAAGGCAGGACAAGAAGCAACGGATGGAAACTAGTCAAGGAGAGAAGCAACCTAGAACTAAGGAGAAACTTCCTGACAGTGAGAACAATTAACCAGTGGAACCACCTGCCTCCAGAAGCGGTGAATGCTCCAACACTGGAAGTTTTTAAGAAGAGAATGGACAGCCATTTGTCTGAAATGGTATATATAGGGTTGTGAGACTTCTTTATTTCAAGTTGAATGGTCTCTTGAGCAAACTTTCATCCAACTTGACCCATTTCTTTTGAAAGTACGCTCTGAGCTTGGACGTTTTGGCTGCAGAATCTGTTCTCCAAAACACCTGAAGGCGGGACAAGAAGCAACAGATGGAAAACTTATCAAGGAGAAAAGCAACCTAGAACTGAGGAGAAACTTCCTGACAGGTAGAACAATTAACCAGTGGAACAACCTGCCTCCAGAAGCTGTGAATGCTCCAACACTGGAAGTTTTTAAGAAGAGACCAGACAGCCATTTGTCTGAAATGCTATAGGTAGGATTTCCTGCCTGAGCAGGGGGTTGGACTAAATGACCTGCAAGGTCTCTTCCAACCTTGTTGTTCTGTGGACACCTGGACTTTATTTTCTTGTCCTAGTCAGAGACAGGAAATGAGGGTTATAAAATAGTTCCTAGGGGTGTGTGGGGTGTGGAAGGAAGCTTTCTGAATCTCACATGCCGAGATTTAAATAAGGGGAGTTATTGCTGTATCATTACACTTTATGGTATAATTTTAGGATCATCTAATTGTCAGGCATGGAGGAATGCAGATCTATCTTTCTGGAGACCTTTTATTTAATTTATGCACAAAATAATTGGAGCCAAATAGCAAAAACATGCATTATATAAATGATAGCGTGGATCAGAAGAGCCACTGGGTTAAAGTTTTCCGTAACATTCTTTTAATGAAGTTCGCTAACATTTATATCTATGTTCCTTCTTGCCAACGGATGGATAGATAACAGGCAGCATAATCCACAGTTGGGTAACAAGCAAGGTAAGGGGCTTAGAAGACACCCCTCCCAAATTTCTCAGGGAGTAGAGGAGACTGGGGGATAATTAGATTTTCAGACTTGGAAGATTCTGTTAGCATAGCCTTGCAAGAAAGTACCCACTTGTATATAAGCCTTGTATATATGTGAAGTGTTGACACCACTTGGTATGGCCTTGATAAGACCACACTTGGAGTACTGCATCCAGTTTTGATCACCCTGAAATTGTTGGAGGAAACGTCTTCACCATGGTTCAGTCCAAGCTGGGAATAAACAACATGGTGACTGCTTTAAAAAGATGGTTGCAGTTTATTGAAGAGGAGAGCCAGACAGGAAGATGGCTCTGGAAGAAAGGGGTGAGCACATGTAGGGAGTGGGTTTTTATACCATCTGTGTCTTTTGTTTGGAGTTGTTTCCTGTTCCTGTTTGAGGCTTTGTATTTCTTGTGTCTGGGTGTGCCCTTTGGCATCTGTGGGCTAATTCTATTATGTCCTGTCTTAGAGTTTGGGTGGGGTATGTAGATTTTAGGTGTCTTTGTCTTCTTAATCTTCTAGCTTCAACCTTCCTCATGGTTTATATCGGCATTTCTATAGGGCTGGTTTCTGCTTGAGGGAGGGAGACTTGGGGCTATTAAGAAAAACTGGGCATGCTTTTCTGCCTCTGTAAGATCCTTTGAGGAAATATATTTTTCTGCCCTTTTAATATTTCCTTCTCTGGGGGGGCTGACTTTCCACAATATAAAAAAAAAGATGCTGAGACCCTGGAAAAAGTGCAAAGAGCAACATGGATGATCACAGGACTGGAGGCTAAAACATATGAAGAATGTTTGCAGGAATTGGGTACATCTAGGCCACGGGTAGGCAACTTGGCTCTTTTATGACTCCTGGACTTCATCTCCCAGAATTCCTGAGCCAGGCGGCTCAGGAATTCTGGGAGTTGAAGTCCAGGAGTCATAAAAGAGCCAAGGTTGCCTACCCCTGGTCTAGGCTAATGAAAAGAGGGACTAGGGCTGACATGATAGCAGTGTTATAAACAAGCCACTTGAATATAAACAGACAGCAAACCCTCTTCCTTCTAGCAATGATGATGTTGTCTAGTTGGGTAATGAAATGTCTGCAAGGAAACAACCAAGCCCAGAGAGCACGAAGCACCCCACAAAAAAAATAGAATTGGTGAATATAAGGTAAAGGTAAAGGTTCCTCTGCACATGCATGCTAGTCGTTTCCGACTCTAGGGGCCAGTGCTCATCTCCGTTTCAAAGCCAAAGAGCCAGCGCTTGTCTGAGGACGTCTCCATGGTCATGTGGCCGGCATGACTAGACGCCAAAGGCGCACGGAACGCTGTGACCTTCCCACCGGAGTGGTCCCTATTTTTCTACTTGCATTTTTTACGTGCTTTCGAACTGCTAGGTTGGCAGAAGCTGGGACACGTAACAGGTGCTCACTCTGTTACGTGGCACTCAGGATTTGACCCGTCAAACTGCCGACCTTCTGATCGACAAGCTCAGCGTCCTAACCCACTGAGCCACCACGTCCCTTGGTGAATATACATCTTCAAAATAAATATATGAATAAAACATATATTTTAAAAGGTCTGTACAGAAGCCTGCCAATTTTTTTTTACGGAGTGCTAAGAAAGAAAGAGAAGCGTTTAAATTTTAATGCATTCCTCATCCTCACCAAGTATCATCTAACCATCTTCTGCTCTTACCTCGACTTAAGCTGCAAGAGAAGCTGTCATTTTCCACAGCTTGCCCTCTGCGCAAGAGAACATTTGTAAAAACCTCAATTGCATTCATGTATTTGATTCTTAAATGCTTTGTTTCTGAGTTTACGTTTTCCATCATTTTCTATCCGCCCTTCGAGGTAAAATAATATATATGTATTCCCAAGGTAGCTTGCAACAGGTATCAGAAAGATAAATGAGTAAAACTGTGATGTTAAGACGAAAGCAATCAGGCTAAAGTGCACTTTACTGTAGTCCTTTCTTCTCAGAATGGTTCCCCAAATGCCCCTGGGAAACCCAGTTCTGAAAACAAGTGTACAATCATCTTTTGCCAACACTGTTTGTTGTTGTCTAAGCCTCAAGACCCAGAAGCACAATTCTTCTAATAGCGGAAGAATTAATTTGCTTTGTTGTGATAAAGTTCAGTACCTCAGGTTTTCATTGTGTTATGAAGAGCAAGTACTGTCTCTTGGAAACCGGTTTGTGTGGTCTAACAGAATAACAGAGCTGGAAGGGACCTTGGAGGTCTTCTAGTCCAACCCCCTGCTCAAGCAGGAGAACCTACACCATCTCAGACACGTGAATGTCCAGTCTCTTCTTAAAAACCTCCAGTGATGGAGCACCCACAACTTCTGAAGGCAAGCCGGTCCGCTGGTTAATTGTCCTCACTGTCAGGAAGTTTCTCCTTAATTCCAGGTTGCTTCTTTGCTTGATTAGTTCAATCAATCAATCAATCAATCAATCAATCAATCAATCAAAATACAATTGGAAGGGACCTTGGAGGTCTTCTAGTCCAGCCCCCAGAGCAAGAAGGATACCTTATACCAACTCAAGACAAGTGACTGTCTAGTCTCTTCTTTAAAGCCTCCAGTGATGTTGCACCCACGATTTCTGGAGGCAAAGCTGTTCCACTGGTTGATTGTCCTCACTGTCAGGAAGTTTCTCCTGAATTCCAAGTTACTTCTCTCTTTGGTCAGTTTCCAAGCATTGTTAGAGTTCTGCAAATATAAAAAAAAATGATGGAATAGAATCATTAAAGAAAGACAGCAAAAGGGGGGGACAAGATGAATGTGAAGACGTGAAAAGTGAATGACAAAAATTTAAATATTTTTTAAAACATTATTTTAAATACTTATATTGAATGGTCGAACTCTCCTGCGGCAAGTGGTCCTGTGGTGAATTGGCCACGGTGAACTGGCTGTGGTGAGCTAGCCACACAAAGTTGTCCTATTCTGTTCTTGGGAACAACAAATCGTTAAAGCTGGAAGGGACCTTGGAGGTCTTCTAGTCCAACCCCCTGCTCAAGCAGGAGAACCTATACCATCTCAGACAAGCGGCTGTCCAGTCTCTTCTTAAGAACCTCCAGGGATGGAGCGCCCACGACGTCTGAAGGCAAACATAATAGTTTGGCAAAGCATCAACCACTTCATTCACTTCCTAGGATACAGTTCATCTCGTCCTGAGACATGTGATTTTTTTACCCCATGAACTTTTTTCTCTAAATCACAACCTTCAGTCCTGCTCCACCACGTTCCGTACAGGTAGTCCTCTACTTATGACCAACATTTGATCCCCACATTTCTGTTAAGTGAAACATTTGTTAAGTAAGTTTGATCCCATTGTACAATTTTTGTTTGCCATTAGTTGTTAAGTGAATCACTGAAATCGTTAAGTTTAGGAAAAACGGTTCTTAAGCGACTCTGGCTCCAGAAGCTGTGAATGCTCCGACACTGGAAGTTTTTTAAGAAGAGACTGGACAGCCATTTGTCTGAAATGGCATAGGGTCTCCTGCCTGAGCAGGGGGGTTGGACTAGATGACCTCCCAGATCCCTTCCAACCTTGTTCTTGTTCTTGTTGTTGTTACACTCCGTTGACTTTGCTTGTCAGAAGGTGGCAAAAGGGAAACACGTGACCCCGGGACACTGCGGCCGTCGTAAATACGAGCGTCCCAATTCTGATCACATGATCGTGGGGACGCTGCAAAGGTCGCGACAGTGAAAAAAAAAAAGGTCATGAGCCCCTTTTTTTCTTTGGACCCCCTTGCAACTTTGACCAGTCGCTCAATGAACTGTGGCAAGTTGAGAACTACCTGCAAGTTATTTGGGCTGTGAAGATGAGACCCAATTAGGGATATGAGCAGCTCTGCCTTTCTTTGGCCGCTATGACTGTATTATTTTGCTTTCATCACGGAGCTGCTGATCCTTTTCTTCGCCTCTCGAGAGAAGAGAAAATATCCACAGAAGGCTTTGACTGAGCTCGGCTCATTTGATCTTTCTGCTTTCCTGAAAACGATTTTTACAGTTCCTCTCGGGGCGGCCTTTCTTGGTGACCAGGTCCTTGATATGCAGCTTTGGGCTTTCAGATCTTCCCTTAGCTTTTTGTGTAATCACATTTATCTCTGTACAGTGTTTTTTTTTACCCTTTTGGGAGGTTGTTGATACATCTTCATGGAATGCCTCCTACAATTCGGCCTCTTTCCTGCCATTATTCGAAGAGCATTCTTTGAAGAGTTACACACACTTTCTACCTTTTTTTCCTTCCTTCCTTCCTTCTATCCATCTTTCTTTCTTCCACTTGTCTTCCTATCTCCCTTCCTTCCCTCCCTTCTTTCTTTCTTCCTTCCTTGCATTTGTCTTCCTTCCATCTTTCTCTCTTCCATTGGTCTTTCTTCTTCCTTCCCTTCCTCCCTCTCTCCCCCTCTTCCCCTCCTTTCCATCTTTCTTCCATTTGTCTTCCTTCTTCCTTTCCTCCCTCTCTCTCTCTTCCCCCTCTTTTCCTCCCTTCCACCTTTCTCTCTTCCATTGGTCTTCCTTCTTCCTTCCCTTCCTCCCTCTCTCTCTTCCCCTCCTTTCCATCTTTCTTCCATTTGTCTTCCTTCTTCCTTTCCTCCCTCTCTCTCTCTTCCCCCTCTTTTCCTCCCTTCCATCTTTCTCTCTTCCATGTCTTCCTTCTTTGTTCCATTTGTCTTCCTTCCTTCCCTCTTTCTCTTCTCCTCCTCTTTCCCTGCCTTCCATCTTTCTCTCTTCCATTTGTCATCCTTTCTTCCCTCCTCCGTCCCTCCCTTCCTTTCCTAACCCTCTCTCCCTTCTTTCTTTCTTTCTTTCTTTCTTTCTTTCTTGCATTTGTCTTCCTTCCTTCCTTCTTTCCTTCTTTCCTTCTTTCCTTCTTTCCTTCTTTCCTTCTTTCCTTCTTTCCTTCTTTCCTTCCTTCCTTCCTTCCTTCCTTCCTTCCTTCCTCCCTCTTCCCTCCCTCCCTCCCTTTTCCCTTGCCTTCCCTCCCTCCCATTATTTATTAAATAATAGCAGATAGAATAACCAGCTTATTAGTTGCTTTCAGAATATCACTTGAGCTCCAGAGACAGAGATTCTTCACCAAAGAATGTGGGCTCCAGATGTATCCCCAGATTCCTTTAAGCTGTAGGGTCAGTGATCCACCCCCTTCGAAGCCCATATTGCTGCACGATTGCTGATGGCAGAGGAGGCAATCCTGACAGGAATACGGAGGCTTCTATTACTCCATGTTTATAAATGTTTGAACAAGAAGAAAGAGAATTGTCATTTTTATTCAGTCGGGTTGTTTTGAAGTACCGTCCGCAAAAGCAGCTAGTCATTTCCCTGGCATTCTGCAATTATTTCCTAATTTTAGTTCAGGAAGCGTTGCCAAGAACGATCTTGATGGCGCTTTCTTCTCCGCCTTTATGCTATCAGCTTCAAATTAACGGCATATTCGTAACAGCAAAATTGGAGGGGTGAAAAGTTTTATACTGTTTCTCTTTCCTAATAAACAGAGTGAAATCCGTAGGGTTGTGGGGGAAAAAATAGGAGCGATAAATTGCATCCTTTGCCGAGTAGTTCAGAGCCACAGCCATGTTTACAGAGGACAATTGGACCACTTAATGCAAAAAAATATTCCAATTTTCATTCCATTTTGCAGATGAATGATAACTATTCACATAGATGCAAGACCTCGTTCAATGGATAGCCTTTCTCATTCCAGCTTTGACGATTCCTTCAATTAGACATCGTTCCCACTTCTGCCTGCTTCATCTATTTGTTTGCTCTCTCTCTCCTGGTGCTCTGAATACATGATAACACAGTGGAAAGTAGCAGAAAATACCAGGATTCCAACACAAGTGAATTTATTTGTAGTTTATTTATTTATTAATATTTGTAGTTCAGGGTTGAATTGTGAGGAAGAGGGAAGATTTATCTTTCTCCTTCCCCTCCCGACTGTCTCCTATTATTGCTTTTGTATTTTATTCTATAAACTAATAAAATGTTATGAACGGTAAACAAAATACCAACAACAACAACAACAACAATAATAATAATAATAATAATAATAATAATAATAATAATAATAATAATAATAATAAAAGAAAAAAGAAAAGAAAAGAAAAGAAAAGAAATATGAGGTCCTTGGTGGTCTCTGAGCTTGGTTGTTGTTTCACTGCATCTATCTAGCAGAGAACATCCATGGACATCAACTAGAAGTCAGAAGACATCATGAAAACTCCTTAATTGCACAACCCATGGACGGACTTCACCAAAGTTTCGAAACTGTGAGGAAACTGTCAGCATCCAAATCAAGCCGTGTCCAAAAATAGTAGAGAATTGATGGCAGGAGCCCCACAATAAAAAAAATTAAGAAATGTCAGAGAATTGTGCAGCAAGTGTCCAAATGGAGTCAGAGACGCTGACAAGAACTTGTGGCCTTTATACAGATAAATATATTTTACAACTGTATATATATGCAGCAAACTAGATAGTCAGGGAAACAGGAGCATGCTGAGGTAAATCGCAAAGTGTACAGGGCACACGAAAGAAAAAGGCGGGAAAAAAGGAAAACGCCCCCTACTCATCCACAGCAACCAATCGCAGGTTGCCTCAGGCAGGAGCCAGCACTCTTCAACCAATCAGCTATAAGTGTGTGTTCGGGTTCACTAAATTTACTACTAAATGTTTGACTACCCCCATTGTTCCAACTACTAAATTTAAATACGTTAACAACAAACCACCAAAGAACTTGCAGGATGAGATAGGGTGAAACCAATCAGATAACAGAAAAGGAAGGTCCTCCACTTAGGCAACAAAAGGCAAATGCATAGGTGCAAAATAGGTGGTACTTGGGTCAAAAGTAGTAACCATAAGAGGAATCTAGGAGTTCTAGTGGACAGCCACTTAGGTATGAGCCTGCAGTGTGCTGCAGCTGCCCAGAAAGCCAATGCAGTGCTGGGTTGCATTAATAGAGGGATAAATTCAAGATTACAAGAAGTGATAAAGCTCTAAATGGCATGGGTCCGGATTACTTACGGGATCACCTGCTGCCGGTGTCATCTTCCCTTCGTCCTGTGAGCTCCCACAGAGAGGGCCTCCTCAGGGTGCCGTCGGTCAGAGAGTGTCGGCTGGCGACCCCAGGGGGAGGGCATTCTCTGTGGGCGCGCCAGCCCTTTGGAATCAATTACCGGTTGAGCTCCGGATGGCTCCCGACCTTCGCTCTTTCTGCCGTGATCTGAAAACCTACTTATTTGAACAGGCCGGCCTGGTCTAGGGTTTGGGGTATTTTTAACTATTTATTGTTAGGGCTAAATTAATTTAATCTTCCTTTTAACTTTTGTATGTAGTGCTTTTATTGCCCTGTACACCGCCCTGAGTCCTTCGGGAGAAGGGCGGTATAGAAATTCAATTAAATAAATAAATAAATAATGCTGCTTTACAGTGTACTGCACTAGTGAGGGTACCACTTGGAATACAGCATCCAGTCCTGGTTGCCACGATACAAAAAAGATGTTGAAACTCAAGAAACTGGGCAGGGAAGAGCAACAAAGATGATTAGGGGACTGGAGGTTAAATCACAGGATGAATGGTTGCACCAACATTGCACTTTCTTGACTATGTTCTCAGGACCTAGGCACCAAGCAGCAAAAAGGAAGGAAGGAAGGAAGGAAGGAAGGAAGGAAGGAAGGAAGGGAAGGAAAGGAAGGAAGGAAGGAAGGAAGGAAAGTTGGGAAGGAGGGATGGAGGGAAGCGGAAAAAAGGGAAGGAAGGAAAGAAGAAAGTTGGAAAGGAATGAGGGAGGGAGGGAGGGAGGGAGGGAGAGAGAGAGAGAGAGAGAGAAGAAAGAAAGAAAGAAAGAAAGAAAGAAAGAAAGAAAGAAAGAAAGAAAGAAAGAAAGAAAGAAAAAAGAAAGAAAGAAAAAAGAGAAAGAAAGAAAAAGAGAAGAAGGAAGGAAGGAAGGAAGGAAGGAAGGAAGGAAGGAAGGAAGGAAGGAAGGAAGGAAGGAAGGGAAGGGAAGGAAGGAAAGAAAGAAAGAAAGTTGGAAAGGAATGAGGGAGGGAGGAAGGGAGGAGGGAGGGAGGAGAAAGAAAGAAAGAAGAAAGAAGAAAGAAGAAAGAAAGAAAGAAAGAAAGAAAGGAAAAGAAAAGAAAGAAAGAAAGAAAGAAAGAGAAAGGGATGGAGGAAGGAAGGAAGGAAGGAAGGAAGGAAGGAAGGAAGGAAGGAAGGAAGGAAGGAAGGAAGGAGGGAGGGAGGGAGGGAGGGAGGGAGGGAGGAAGGATGAGTTTTAGTAGCAAAGATGCAAAACATCATGGTTTTCAAGCTCCGTATTTAACAGTGACATAAACCAACACCGCATGCGGAGTGGTGAAATACATTCTCTCCTTCCAAAATGACAGGATTGTTGCTGCTTTCCTGCAGGGAGAAAAACTTTAAAATGATACTCCTGGCTACACTGTCCGTCCTTTCCAAATTCTCATAAATCTACCGCTGATCCTTCGCTTATTCTTCTCTCTGGTGGAGATAAAGGATGCAGCCTCCTTCACGTCAAGCTCGAACCCTGGTGATTTCAAGGACATCTCTGTCTAATTTTCTTGCTCCCTATTTCTTGTTTCTTGTTTCTTTCTTTTCTTTCACTTTTTGGTCTAAATTACAATCCCGGTACCTCTTCACAGAGCTCTTTCATCCAACTGTTAAATCATCCGGCACAGTTCAGCTTCCAAGCTCAGACAATCTCAGCCAGGAGTAGAGATTCTGTGCAATGTGAATAGATCAAGCTGCCTGTAAAGCAAAGTTCAGAAGACCCAGTTTCGTAAGACCCTCTCTTAACCTTGGCTTCCTTGGCCTTCATGTGGACATAGATGTTGCCGCGTGGACGTTGGCGCATAATTCTTGCAGGAGGAGGAACGGAAACAATTTTGCTTGCTCAATCCCCAGTAAAAGCTTGCTAAAACAGAACCCCAAATGCAGAGGAGGGACAAAGTGACTGTCTGGGTAGGAAACCCAGGGAACATCAGATATCTATGGAGGTGCTCAGTCATCCATAGTTGTCCCATGCTGAAGAAGCTTCTGGGATGAGAAGCTAAAGGTCTTCAAAGAAAAACCAGAAAGTCCAGTTGCTTCCTGCAAAAAAGCACCTTTGGGACAACCCCGACCTGGATGGCTGAGAATCTCCATAGACATTTAGCCATGCGCTTTGAAATGAACCCCCTTCGGATGATGAGGGAGCATGAACAGATTTCCAGAAAACATTGCAGACTACAGGAACCGTTTGCGCTTCAGTTTGAGATGCAGACAACACAGACGCATCCCCAACCGCCTCGCCCATCTTCAACAGGGAAGGGACCCAGGGCAGAAAACATCCAGCAGCCAAGAAGTCTCCACACCCATTTGCACCACTCAGGTGACCCCGAGGACACAGGTAAAACCTCCAAGTGGCCTCAACGACTTTCTAAAAGGATGCAAATGACCAGCTGTCTGCAAGGAGTATAAATCCTTCCATTCCCCTACCATCCAGTCAGAACTGAAGAAGCTTCTTGAATGAGAAGCGAAACATTTTCAAAGAATAATAAGAAAGTCCCAGGAGGATACAGATAAGCCTCCAAGTGGCCTCAACAACTCTCTAAAAGGATGCAAATGACCAGCTGTCTGCAAGGAGTATAAATCCTTCCATTCCCCACCATCCAGTCAGAGCTGAAAAAACGTCTTGGATAAGAAGCAAGACGTCTTCAAAACGTCTTTACCTTGCTCAATAGTAGCAACTGTGAGAGGGATCTCAGACTCCTAGTGGACAATCACTTAAATATGAGCCAGCCGTGTGTGGCTGCAGCCAAAAAGCCAACACAAGTGTTAGGCTGCATTAAAGAGAGGGATGAAATCAAGATCACGGGAAGGGTTAATGCCACTTTACAATGCCTTGCTAAGGCCAGACTTGGAATACTACATCCAGTTTTGGTCAACACGATGTAAAAAAGATGTTGAGACTCTGGAAAGGGTACAGAGAAGAGCAAGAAAGATGATTAGGGGACTGGAGGCTAAAACATAGAAAGAACGTTTGCTGGAATTGGGTATGTCCAGTTTAATGAAGAGAAGGACGAGGGGGGCATGATAGCAGCATTCCAATATCTCAGGGCTGCCCCAAAGAAGAGGGAATCAAGCTGTTCTCCAAAGCACCTGAAAGTAGGACAAGAAGCAACGGATGGAAACTAACCAAGGAGAGAAGCAAATTAGAACTAAGGAGAAATTTGATCAGTTGCTGGCATGCCACGGCCCGGTACTGGTCCACTGACTAAGTGTTGGGGACCCCTGACCTATTCTGTACCTCTCCCTTTGTTACTTTTCTTACCAATGGATGGCGTTTTGTTAGATAGGGTCCAGTGTTCAAGTCTGTCAAAGATCCTTCTGGATCTTGAGACTATTTCCTAAAGAGTTGACAATTCCCCCCAGCTTGGGGTCAACTTCAAATTTAGTTCCCCTCCTCTCCCCTCATCATTTATGAAGATGTTGACGAGTCCTGAACGTAAGACAAAACCTTGGGGGATTCTACAGCATGCTTCTCTCCATGTAAACATAGCCATTGAGGATTAATTGGAATATCCCAAGTTAATATCTCAAATGAGAGAAATAATTCCCCTTCCTGCCTGGAATGCTTGGATACGAGCTGAAATTAAATTCAAGAAGGCAGACATTTGAGAAAATTGTGCGTGCAAAACGGCACTTAGGGAAAGCCTGTGCAAAATGTATATAAAAGGGAAGTCATGTTCAGAAACACGTTTGAACATTTATTGATGTATTAATTTATTCATTATTAAATCTAAACAGTGCCTGACTCTCCATATCCTTGGTGAGCTTAGAAAAAGCTTCTTGGTGGAAATGGAGCAAATTTGCACATGAAAAAAATGCTGATATTCTAAAAGTCAGAGAGAGACTCTAATTCACCCCAAGGGTCACAACCTGTCTAGCAAATAACTCCGGAGCCTTTCAGAAGCAATTTGCTAAACTGCAAAAAGAGCCTGACATTCTGAAGAAAGAAATAGAGGCAGATCTGGTTATCTGTCCGTAATCCTAAAAGAGATGACAGATGTTTGCTAATAACAGATTGACATCCCAAGCAATTGAAAACATTTTTTTTTGCCCTGGTTTTTGAAGAAGAGGGCAAGTGAGGTCACGTGCACCGCAACATCATGGTGCAAAGATTATCAACAAGCCCATGAGGCAATTGTGCACAATGATGTCATGATGCAAGTGACAAGGCTGAGGGCTCTGCTGGATGCCACTGCTTGAAACACGTTTGAAAGACGAGAAGGATTCCAAGGAGAGCAAATGTGAAGAATCAGGTCTCAGCAGCGTTTTGACTTTCAGCATAATGGATGGCAAGGAATGGGTCTGCATGGTGAGATTAGAGAAAGAAAGAAAGAAAGAAAGAAAGAAAGAAAGAAAGAAAGAAAGAAAGAAAGAAAAGAAAGAAAGAAAGAAAGAAAGAAAGAGGAAGGAAGGAAGGAAGGAAGGAAGGAAGGAAGGAAGGAAGGAAGGAAGGAAGGAAGGAAGGGAGAGGGAGGGAGAGAGGGAAGGAAGGAAAAGAAGGGAGGGAGGGAGGAAGAAAGGAAGGAAAAATAAGAAGAAAGAAAGAGCTTTTTACAAGCAAGACACAGGTAATCCTTGCATTATGGAATATAAGATTTCTGGGATTTCATGCTCCTGGGATCTCATATGCCATAGTATGAGATCCCGCTGTCCCATACTCTGTACTGTGAAATCTCGGAGTTTCATATTCCATAGCATGAGATCTTAGGATTTCATATTCTGTAGAATGAGATCCTGGGATTTCATATTCCATAGTGTGAGATCCTAGAATCTCATGTTCCACAGCAGGAGGTCCTGAGATCTCCTATTCCATACCATAAGAACCTGGGATATCCTATACTGTATCATGAGATCCTGGGATCTCCTATTCCATACCATGAGATCCTGGGATCTCCTATACTGTACCATGAGATCCTGGGATCTCCCTACTCCACACCATGAGATACTAAGATCTCCTATTGCATAGCATTAGATCCTGGGATTTCATATTCTGTAGAATGAGATACTGAGATTTCATAATCCATAGCATGAGAGCCTGGGATGTTAATATTCTGCAGCATGAGATGCCGGGATCTCTTATTCTGTAGCATGAGATCCTGGGGTCTCATATTCCATGGCATGAGACCCTGGGATCTCTTATTCCATCGCATGAGATCTTGGGATCTCTTATTCTGTAGCATGAGATCCTGGGATCTCACACACCTTGGCACAGCTCCTTGGGATAAAAAGCGATGGGAGTGATTTGCAATCCCCTTGCTGGCTTCCGACTGACTTTGCTTGTGGTAACCTGGCAGATAAGATGGCCAAAAGCAGTCATGTGACTGTAAGATGCTGTGACTGACCTAAGTCCAAGCCCATTGCCCAGCACCTGGCTCTTGATCCCATGACCACAGGGGGCTGAGACAAGTGGTCAACCCGTCCTAGGTAACCCACTCATTCAGCTCCATCGGAATCTGGAATGGTCCCTGAATGAGTGGTGCTACGCAAGGTCTACAGGAGCCAGGATTGTGCCAGTTTCTGCAATGCACAATAAAACCAACTCCACTTCTCTCAGAAATTAAGCCTCCGTAATTGGGCGGCACAAATCAAACTTGACTTAACCCTGGCTAGATCCAAAGAGCTGCCAAAGCTCCCACTGTTTTACAGAATAGCAGTGGAAACAGTTGAC